>NC_044402.1:37292275-37602998 GCF_006542625.1 Nomascus leucogenys | reverse complement strand
GATGCTCCAGAAATACGAACATCTGAGTTAGTCTCTACTCAGATTCATGCACATGGGACATAGATACCTAGGCAGAGCTCCATATCCTCAGGAAGACCCCAGAACCACATGCTTATCCTTCTTGCATACCTTTGATTACCTATCTCCTACATCTACCTTCAAAATTTGAGTTTTGCTATTTTAGATCACTGTCTTACGAGAATGTCTCTAACCATTAATTATTGGCACTACTCTTTGCTAAAAGTCCCCCAAAGTGTGGTTATTTGTGTCCCTCAGCATCTGTAGTTTCAAGATTACTTTCTCAGGATATCACTTTGGACAATAAATGCTTTTGTTCCTCTACAGTGACCTCCAAACCCATATGCCAAGCCTGACTCATAAAAAAAAAAAAAAAAAAAAAAAAAGGACTCACAGCTTGAAGAATTAGTTTTTGAGAAAATACGTTTTCACCTAAGGAAAAATATATATCTAATTTTCATTAGTTTCTGAGCTCCTTATTTATCTGTGCCCAGGGCACCTAATTTGTGTTTAATACATGTTCATCAAGTAAATAACTGAATAACTGAGATAGAAAATGAATACATATTTACTTGTATCTGACTATCAACCTCTTCTAGAAAGTTTAGAGAAGAAATCTTAGAGGTTATCTTGTCTAACCCTGTCATATGTTATAAATTTGGGCATAGAGGCCAAGAGAAGGAGAATGACTTAATCTCAAATCTAATCTGTGACAGAGCAGAAAATCAAAGTCAGATGTTCTGAGTTTAAATCCAGTATTTATGACACTATAACACCCAAGTAATTAAAGTTCTTTAAGTATGATATCTCATGTATATATAAATAGATACCCTTGAATAGACTAAAAACCCAGTGGGATTTAAAGGTATAGTGTTAGAATAATAAAGGCAGGCCTTGAGGTTGAGGTTTAGCCCAGAGAGTGCCTAATTACAACATTAGTTTTGTAAACAGTCAGAACAAGATGACCCATTCATGTAGAAGGAGAGAGTCCTTCACTCCCCTCTCATCTTACCCATAATCTTCATTGTTCACTTTGCAGACTAGAAACATCCATCTCGGGGGAACATTTCCAGGACATGTCATGATAACAAGTACCTCTATTTATTGATAATAGTGACCAAGTTGGCCGGGTGCGGTGGCTCACGCCTGTAATCCCAGCACTTTGGGAGGCCGAGGCGGGCAGATCACGAGGTCAGGAGATCGAGATCATCCTGGCTAACACAGTGAAACCCCGTCTCTACTAAAAATACAAAAAATTAGCCGGGCGTGGTGGTGGGCGCCTGTAGTCCCAGCTACTCGGGAGGCTCAGGCAGGAGAATTGCTTGAACCCGGGAGGCAGAGCTTGCAGTGAGCCGAGATTGCGCCACTGCACTCCAGCCTGGGCAACAGAGTGAGACTCCGTCTCAAAAAAAAAAAAAAAAAAAAAAAAAACAAAAAAAATAGTGACCAAGTTAAGGAACTCCAGAGCAATTGTTGTTAGGAGAGGAGAATGACCTTTTATTCTTTCCTTTTGCCTCAGGCTTTTGCCCAAACTGAGAACAGTGATATGTGTCTGTGCTTCAGTTGTAAGAATGAGTAAGAACCACCCCTGCAACAACCTCTGAAATGTCCTGGATCATCCTCCTAATGGGGCAGTGTCTCATCTTCTGCACTTTCTTCCTCTTCTCTCAATTAAAATGTCTCCCCATCATATTTAGTCTCCTAAAGACTCTTTAATTTAGATTATATGCTGATGACTCACAATTATCCATTTCAAAAATGGACCTCCTCCTTGAGCTCCAGACCCATATATAATATAATATACCCTAATAGACATCTCCAACTGCATGTTTCACAGATACCTCAAGTTCAATTAATTTAAATGGAATTCATGATCAAACCTACTTTCTGTCACCTGTTCTCAAGCCAGTAACATGGACTTTGTCCTAGATTCCTCCTTTACCTCATCAACTACTTTCAGTTTGTAACTAAGTCTCATCAATTCCACCTCTAAAATATTTCTTTGACATTTCCATCATCGTCCTACCTTTCCTTGATCACCTGCAGCTTGTTTTAGTATAATGTTCTTCTAGCTGGCATCCCTAAGTCTACCCTTTTCTCCCTTCAATCCACCATTCATACTGCAAAGAAGGTTACTGTTTTGAAGTGTGCGTCTGATCCAGATACTCCGTGGCCTCCATAGTATTCCGTCACAGATGGGTTAGAATCAAGCCCCTTGGCAGGCCAGTTAGGCCCTTCCATGCTTTATCACCCAGGCAAGATCTTTTATCTTACCAGTCTACTCAGGGCCTTACATGACTAACCCTCTGACACCATTGTAACCATCCTCCCTGGAACAAACTGCATCGTGTTTCATTTCTGAGGACCCACTATGATGTTTTGCTTCTGTCTTTTTAAAATTATTATTCTTACTTATTTTTGAGACCGGGTCTCATTCTGTCAGGCTGGAGTGCAGTGGCATGATCATGGCACAGCCTCTATCTCCTAGGCTCAAGCAATCTTCCCACCTCAGCCTCCCAAGTAGCTGAGACTACCGGCACACACCATCATGCCTGACTGATTTGTTTTTTTAATTTTAAGTAGAGACAAGGTCTCGATATGTTTCTCAGCCTGGTCTTGAATTCCTGAGCTCAAGCAATCCTACTTACCTCAGCTTCCCAAAGTGCTGTAATTGCAGGTGTGAGCCACCACACCCACACTTCTTTTTATGAAGTCTTCCCATTGCTTGGAATGCCCTCCTAAACTTTGTCTAGCTTTGTCTCCACTTAAGTATCACATTTTCTGTTTGTTGTTTTTTTTTTAATTCCTTAAGCAACTTTCCCACCCTACTCTTCCTTGGATATTCCTTGTTTATGTAGCATCGATTACCCTCCATTGCAATTCTAACCACTGTTATTATTCATCTTGTTTTTTCTCAATGACTAGCAGAGTGCCTGGCACATGCTGTGGTTGAGTAATCAGTTATATCATAATGGGTGGTTTGGAATTAACTTGTTACAAGAAATATGCATTGAACTACAAGAAATTCCTAAAATAGTGCTCTAATCCAAAGGCCTGGATTTGCTGTCACTACGGTAAGACTGGGAAACATGTTACCTCTGGCAACAGTTTGGATGCTTATGAAATTTCTTAAAGGCTAAAGACTGTCAAAGAAATCCATTTCTCTTACCATCCTACCTCTTACCTTGGATTTCCTAGAAATCCAATACCAGAGGCCAGCATTAACTAAATATTTAACACATGCATTTTGTCAACCATGGCTAATACCTATAGAACTTCTAATGCTCTACCTTGAAGCTGATGGTTCTAGGTCCTTCTGAAAGGCCAAGCATTGTGCTGGGGCAGCAGGTCCACTCACCAGCTCTATTCTGTGCACTATTTAACACAAGGCACATTGCCTGGGATTAACTAGAATCAGGTAAATACACATGGAGTGGCATCTAGGGGCTGGGAAGCCTAAAGAGGAGTTAGACAGTCAGTTTAATCCTCAAAAACAGTTTGAACATATTTGGTTTGAATAATTGCTTTCAATAGGTAGCATTTCTCTTTTGACTATGGAATACTTTCCTCGTGGTATGGGTATTGACATAATAAAGATTTGGCTAAAAAAAAATGGCCTTATTACTCTGATCAGTTATTGACCTACTTTCCCATTCCTTCAAACCTACCCAAAAAGAGCTAGTTTTTTCGCTTGAATAAATTTGTCATGGGAAATGTGAAGAAACAATTTTTATCAAATACTTTAATGAAGGAAAAAAAAATTTTCTCTTCTGACCCCCTTTTGCGTTAACGATGCTGTGTTGGTTTGAGATCACCAAATCTATTCCTAACACTGACAGGCAGCATGAGGCTTAACCATCTGATATGTGAAGTAG
This sequence comes from Nomascus leucogenys, assembly GCF_006542625.1. Taxonomy (NCBI): domain Eukaryota; kingdom Metazoa; phylum Chordata; class Mammalia; order Primates; family Hylobatidae; genus Nomascus; species Nomascus leucogenys. The sequence continues at coordinate 37,599,105 of NC_044402.1, read as the reverse complement.
AAGGGTCATTTTAATCTTAAACCAACTGTCTTTGCCAAACTCCAGGAGGATAGAAATCATATCTGTTAAACCGTTTTGTTTACAGCAACCACAATGCTATGGGAAAATGGAACATTACACATTTATTTTAGAGATTATATCTTGTTTTCATTTAGGAGTATAAGAGCAAAAAAATATTGTTTTAAGATACCTACGTTACTACTGGCTTTATAATAGTCACTATTTTTATATCAGTTCTAAATATGAAAAATTAAAAATCAAATTATATTTACTTGTATTGCCCATGAAGTGTTCTCTATTGCCTCCAGAAAGCAGGGCCTTGTGATCCTATCTGTCAACATAGGCAAATAATACAGGTGTAAATCCCAAGTCCCAACAGTCAAGGGGTTGCCTAGATCTTGTTCTTTGTTATTCACCTTGGAAAATTTGTGTCTAATATAAAAACAGACACATTCCTCAAATAATTTTTTATCAGTCTCACAATTTAGAAGATATTTTCAAGGCAATTTTCAGTCCAACCTTTTGATACAAAAAACAATTCCAAACCCATTCCCTGCCCATGCAGTGAAAGTATGTCACCACCATTTGAGCCTGAATGGGAAGTATCACTTTAAATCTAATCCATTCTTTGTCATTGAAATAGTTGTGTAAAGCTCTTTTTCTTTCTCCTCATCTGCTAAATGAGATCATCTTCACCCACTTAAGACATCTTGATGAAGTGTTATGGCTTTTAAGGAAATTTAAATATAGGAAATATATTTTTAAGAACACTCAGAGTATGATTTTATGTTTTCTACCTAGAGATGTAAAATGATTTTTAATTTTAGATTTGTGTTTTTTTCCAAATAATATTCATTTCCTAAAATAACATTTGCCGGCTAGGGCACTGAGGTTATGAGTGATTTAGTCCCTTTAAATTCTAAACTCTGTATCATATTTTGATATATTTAATTAAATGAATTTTAAAAAGGTAAAGGAGCAAATTATATATATGTGTATATATATGAGACTTTTTTTCTACATCAGGCTTTATAATACATAATATATATTTGTTCTATAAGATATAAGCAATAATGAGTAAGAAGGGGAGAAGACCAACAAAAAGATGACAAATATATAGTGTGGTAAGTACAACAGAATCATGTGAACAGAGGGATTTGCTCTACGAGAAGAAAGAAAAGTCTAAATGATATTGCAAATTTCAGATGGACTGTTCCTTTGTTTAGGATTTCCTACAATGCTACCTTCAACAGCATTGTGATTAAAAAAGCTTATTTCTCTCATGGGGGGAAATATTTTCCTCCAAAGGAGAGCCAACCTGACTTCCATATGTACATAATTCCTAGGAATAAATCTCAAGAAAACATTCTCAACAATGCACATTTTGTCCCCAAATAAGCACAGCTGTTTAGTATTAGTCTTTCAGTTTATGCTCATCTTTTTCTAGCCTCTTTATAGACAAGGCACTGCAGTTGCACCACCAGAATATAAGTTTCAGCTGTATCTGTGTTCCCATCTACTGTTCTGTTACTAAGCTTCAAAGAGAGGTCTAATTTAAGACCTACGGTGTGTTCAAACCTGTAGTTTCAGATAAGGATTCTCCCTCTTATATAATGCATTTTAAAATGAGAGCAAAAAGCCCACATCCGTATTGGATTTCCACTGTTTAGCTTTGAGTCTTCTTGAAGCCTTAAATTGAAGAAAGAGTATAGGGTTTGTGAGCTACAGTAATTAGTGCTGGTGGCAGTAAGGCTTGTAGCAGTGTTGATGAAAAGAAACCATAATTTCTTTTAAACTCATTAGGGTCTCCTTTCTGAAAAGAAGACTTGTAATGTTTCTTTTTAAAGCTTGGATCAAATAACTTAAGCAGACGCTGTGACAATACCATTTGCAGGAAAGAAACCTAAGTATGACTCATTCACCCACCAAAATGACACTCTATACACCTACTTGTTCCTTGCCTTTGCTTACTGAGTCCTCTGAGTCAAAGCATTTGAAAATCAGTCTGCATGTCAAAGCCCCATGAAAATTTACTTGCTGACATCTTTTCTGCTCATCCTGGTCCACTTCACCTTCTCCAGCATAGGCAGAGTTATGAATAATGTAGTGATTATTCATTAATAAGGTCTACATGTAACAGAAAACTCATTTTCCTTTCTAAGTTAATATAGGTAATGTGACTTCCTTTGCCATGCTTCATTACTCCATTCCCTAAAGGCTGAGAGAAGATTCTTTTAGCCTCAGAATTTTACTAATCCTCCAGTTTATCTCAACTCTCCTTCCTGAGAGCATGTGCCAACGAAGAGACAAACTAGCAGACCAAGGTCAGAACATTGCCCTTTGCAGCTTTTACCATATAATACAAATCAACTAATTTCATTTGTCTTCGAGAATATTGGGGAAAATTCTGAATCAAATGGTGGTAAATTACTTTTAAAAATTAAATTTGGTACTCATGTCATATACAAATACCACTGCAAATAAATATACTGCCTGGCACATAGTAGGTTTGTCAAATTAATGCTGGAACAAATTATGGAGCTCATATCTGGGATTAGGTGGTGCATTCTTTTATTCCAAACAAAATTGTATTGATCATCTGTGGGCAGACAGGCACTGTGCTGTGCACCATGACCTTGAGTTCATCATCCTGCCTCTAGACTGGAGAGTGGTTTTGATCATTTTATTAATAGATGGATGGAAATTTATATTAGACATACCTCATCTTACACGGTATGTCTGATTCTAAAGAGTATTAAATGCCCTTTATTTTAAAAATCTAGACACATTTTAATCAGAAAGAAACCAACTACCTAAAATTATACTAGAACTAAGTTAATTCAGTAGTTCCCATTATATACGAAGAGACTTGGACCAAATATTTAACTTACCTAAGGTGAAAAGGATAGTTACAAATTCAGGATAAAAATAGCTGTTCTCTTTCCTCCATATTAGGCTATCTCTGTAAAGCCTTTCTTCTTATTAATAGTTTTTTAAATTAATCTAACAACTTCCCATATTTGTCATCTATTATCTTAGAATGTTAGCGTAATTGTAGGTTTTCTCTGATTTTGTTGGCTTGAATTGGGGTTATATCTGCTTTTCCATAAACTTCTGTGCATTCTGTCCTAGAAAAATATTCTAGATTTTAACTGTTATCATCAGGAGGTTTTTCTTTGTACATTACTTCATTCTGAACACATTTTACTGTGTCTTTCAGCAGAGGTGAAAACTAATAGGAAGCCATAATTTATTGAATGAAAACAGTTCATTTATTTGAGGACAATTAACTAACCCCTTTTTAGTATTCTATTTTTTCCAGTTAATTTATCTCAATTACCTTGCTTCTATATGAGATAACTTGTTGATATATTTTTGACCCAGAGTGAATGCTTATTAAAATAGGATTAATATATCAGCATTATTTCTCTTTACCGAATATTTCCAAGCTATTTTATTCATGAATATCAATAAGAAATGAGAAAAATAGGACATTCATTGAGTGTCTATTATGTATCAGCAACGTTTTAGTTATTTAGTCGTATCTAACCCTCACTGTATCATTGTGAAAGTGGCTTCTGGAATGTTTAAATTTTCAACCACGAGAACACTGAAGCCCAGGAAGGTTGAATAACTTGGCCAATGTCACACAGTTAATGAGAAGTGAGGACAAGATACAAATCCAGGTCTGCCAATAACAAAGCCTATTCTCTAACACAACCCTCTGATTCATAGACAAATGAGAAGAATAAGCCTCCTCTACGGATGAGATTTGGAGTCTGGGAAGGTTAAATGACATATTTCAAAGGGCCACTTGCAAGCCTTGGAGCACCAGGTCCCATTCCTGAGTTCTGGACTCTGAGTCTGCCCAGAAAGTATCCTTAAAGCCCAATTTTTCCCATCTGTGCCTGAGAGCTGGAGCACTCAGGAGAGGTTCCAGATTGACATCTGGCGATTTAAAGTTCCCCTAGAGTTATATAGGATGAGAATCTGGCTTATATTTTCTTTTCCCTACATAGCAGCTCATAATGACTCGTCTGTCGCTGGCTGTTAAAGTGGTTGGCAGGCCTGGTGTGTGCAAGAAGCCGGAGTAACAGAGCCAGGATGTCTCAGTTGGTTAAGGGCGAGAGTGGAGGCCCCAAGCACAGTCTCTGATTCCAGCTTTTGCTTTGGGCAGTCACTTTAACGTCTCTCTGCCCAGTCCTCCCATCTGTAAAATGGAAAGAGGAATACTGATGAACCTCTCAAAGAAGCTGTGAGGCAGAACCCATCCCTGATTAACACAGTCTTTTGGATACAGAAAGGGCAGCGGAAAAGTTTAAAATCACTTCAGTATGGGATCATTTGATATAAATGTGCTTAAAATTACTATTTGGAAATCCTTGTGCAACAAACCTTCAATTTGGCATTGGCTGTTAGATGTAGCCAGTCTTTTAGGAACTAACGCAGCAATAACTGCCCTGTGGAAATTGTGTAGGAAAATAATAGAAATATATCAGACAAGAATGTGCATTAGATACTCCATTTCCCAGCCCCTCAGCAGGCCTCTGGAGGTCATACTCTATGCGTTCTTCATGTGTTCTTCAGGTTTCACTTGCCCCGTAGTACCTACTTCAGGGCCTTGCACCAAAGAAACCATCGGCGGAGAGTCATTCTTCATGACATGGTTCAAGGCCACGAGAAGCTATACTGAATGGTCCTGGGACTTTAATTTTTAGACAGAATGGCTAATGGCCTTGATTTGCCTTGTGTCACTTTGATAGATTTTCTAAGTGCCAAATTGTTAAGAGGTTCCATATTTTTAGTTTCCAATTTCTCTGGGCTCTCTGAATATGCAGTTGCACAGGTGTATGGCTTGGGCACACACCCAATATAGCTTTACTTTACCCTCGAACTCATTAGAAAGTAGCCAACCACGCCTGTTTAGGCCCGGGTGAGTCCTCTTTTACATCTTTATTTCTCTCATCCATATGAGGAATAAGACTTGCTATTGGCAAGATGTGATTTATATACTGTGACTGCACTTTGGACAGTATTTTTTTTAACATCTTATGAGGGAAAGATAAAAATAAAGGCTGTTTATTGGCCTTTACTGTTTCCTGGCCCTGCCAGGACCCCCAAAATTGTGATGCAGTACCATGCTACTGCAGAGGGAGTGCTTATACCTACAGCTCTGATATCGGTTGGAAACTATAGATACTCAGTCCAACCTAGAATTTCAGAATCGGAATTCTTATTCCAATAAGATCCCCAGGTTATTTGTGTACACATTAGGAGTAGGAGGCACTAGGCTAGGATATGGGCTTTAGAATAATTAGTAAAGGTTAAAAACCCAAGTGTCCTTGGAGTTAGCAGTGGTATTCAGTTCTATAACTATCATTGTGGCATAGTCGTATATGAAAAAAAAATTAATGAAGCATAAAGACTGAGTCTTTCTTCCTGTGCAGCTATGAAGATCTCCCCTCCAGAGTGTCTGTTTCTGCTTTGATACTTGGTTTGTCCTTCCATATCTGATGCTACTTCTGCCCTCTCTTCTAGGTAAATAAGAAGCCAGAGTATCCCCTTAGCCTCCAATACACTCTTCTACCTTACCTTCATCAAACTGACAACTCTCTGAAGAGCTCAGGCTAGTTTGCAGATAACTTTGAGTCCTTTAGACTTGTCACAGGAAGAGGGAGAAAGAAGCAGTGCAACTCCCTAACTAGCCTACTTTGGCTCCTGGATGCCAAAGCAGATGTTACAAATGACACAATATCTCTGCTCAGGGCCTCAGTGTGGAAATTACTCAGCAGAGCAGACATGGGCCTTTCTGTTTTCCTGCCAGTTGTGAGCTTGTGAATAGCACACCACACTGCCCTGATTAGTGGATGTTTTCACTCCCTCCTCATCATCGCGGGACTGGAGCGGCATGATAAGGAGAGCTTCCATGATAGAGTTGGTGATGTGGGGTAGGCTCGCTCTCTCCTCCTTTGTGGTGCTTCTCTTAATGCACGCAACCCTTTGAAGTCTGATTCTTTATTTTTGCCAGACTCACCTGAGCCATCAGCAGCCCCTCATTTCCAATATCACTGTCCTGATTGAGGCTTGAAAGCACCCGTGGGAGCGCTTCGATGTTAGTGCACAGCTGGTGGGTTGTACAATTCCCTGCTGCCTACCAGGAAATGTTGATTCTCCTATTGTACTGCAATGAATAATCACCTTAATTTTTATTAGAGGTTTATCTTCAGACCTAGCCTAACTTTTCTGAAAAGGCCAAGGGAATTGGGCAGTTGATTAAGAGTCCAGTTAGTATTACTAAGAGATTTCTTCGCCGGGGAGGCTCATACAAGACTTCAATTCTAGGCTTTTCTTTTTTGAGTATGCATGCAAGGGCTGATGAGTGAGCAACAGAGGATGTCTGAACTGGAGCTCATAGTGCTTAGGTGGGTATGACTCATTTTCTTTGGATCCCAGTGGCATAGAACTCTGACTCTCATCTTCCTTTGACTTACTGAAGGGCATAGAAGAAAAACAAGTGGCAAGTGGCTGCATTTAGGTTCTGATAAGAGGGTAAAGATGCTGTTTGGTAATGGAAAATTTACCCAGTCTGTGTAAGGAGGTATTGAGTTACCTCTTACATAGAATCAGACTATTTTCCTTATGATAATAAACATATATGTAATCTTAAACATCTGTGGATCGAAAGCCTGCTATTTCCATGTATAAATCTTTCTAAAAGCAAAAATAGTACTTGGTTGTTTACATAGATGAAATTTACTTTAAACGAGAGAAGAAAATTGCTTCATCTTAAATTCTTAACCATGATCAATTGGTAGTGGCTATTTGGAGTCCTGTGTCGAAAAGAATACTGAAGCAATATTCTTTGGGCTCCTTAGAAGAGAAAAGCATGCTAAATTGCAAAGAAGGTAGTGGCAGCATTTCTACTACATGCTTTCTTTATACCATTCATACATATTCTACTTACTATTCAAATAGTAATAGTATTTGTCCTTCCACCAGCAACAAATTACCGTTTGGAAGGAAAAGTATCTTCAACTGCTGATAGAGAGTTAGCTCTGATTTACTCATAGGTGCTTTCTTATTTCAGAATACAGGGTTTACTGAATAAAACAAAGCATCTTGCCTGAATAAATGCTACCAGCCTGTCTTAAATATACCATACAGTTCATATAGATTAGGACATGCCTAGTATTCAGAATTCTATGCACTTTCTTTTGTTCTGTTTCAATATTTCTCTGGATTTGGTGTCAGAGGGTTTAGGCTAACACTCTGGCTAAAACGCAATTTAAGATCTGTATGACCTTGGGTGAGTTCCTCAACTTTTTTGAGCTTTGATTTCTTCCTTTGAAGGTGGATGGAAAAAATATAAAACAAGATATGTTAATATAGTCACAGTAGAAGTTACTAGAAGTTACTGGACTTGTAAAATAGGAAAGGGGAAAAACAGGATAGTGTTAGGGGCACAGACAATAAATGTTAGTTAAATCTAAATCTTAATAGTCTCCTTATGACAGCGAAACACTAAAACACCAAAAATATAAGGAAAAACAAAGTATTTTAGCTGTAGAATGAGTGTTAAATATTTGAAAAGAATATAACCATTTAAGTGTGGGCTAGGCCCCTCTGATGATGGTAACAGATGTCCATAAATAGGTTAGTCTCTAGATTGCCTGGAGTCTCATAGAGCTTCTGAGATAGTGTGTCTTTTCTTCGAGTGTGCAGTGGCAAAGCCTCTTCTCCAGTTTATATTGAACAGACACATAAATGTGTCTATCTTTTACATGACTGAATAAGTTGGGAGTCACTGCTGGTAAATTTCGTTGTAAAAGATCATCTGTGAACAAGGCAGGTAAGGCTAAAGGAAGAGATTCGGTTACGTTTACTTGACCAAACTAACAAAAGATAAAATACAAAGTACAGAAATAGATGTTTATAAAATGGACATGAACTACATTAAGGTAATTAACACCTACGTATAAATGGGACAGGTTCTTAGTATTTATTCATGCAAACATAACCTTAATAACTTTCCATACACTATTTCTTCTGGTGGCTTACCTCAGATGTCCTGGGTTTCAGTCCCTGGGCAGTGCTTCTTCCCCATGCACGCCTACCTTACTTCCAGGAAAAGGTCCGAAGGACAGTTCTGGTTTTGCCACCTAATAATTTTGTGATCTCGTGCAACTTTCTTGACCTCTCTGTACCTCATATTCCTCACTTGTAAAATGGAGACAATAATAGTATGTAACTCATAGAGTTCTAGTGAGGATTCAAGAAAATGTAAAACTAAAAAAAAACATGTGGCACAAATAATGTCAGCTGCTATCTTTTTCCTGAGGGGAGGCAATATGTATTACCTTAAATATTTGTCTTTTCTATTTTGTATTTATTTTTATTTTAATTATTTTAAAAAATTTATACATAATAGATGAACATATTTTGTTGATAATTTGATGCATTCATATTGTAAAGCTCAAATTATGGTCATTGGGATTTTCATCACTTTAAATATTTATCTCTTCTTTATGCTAGGAACATTTGACTTATTCTCTTCTAGCTATTTTGAAGTGTACAATTGGTTATTGTTAACTATAATCACCCGCCTGATCTACTGATCACTAAATTTTCTGTCTTTTGTCTAACTTGCTGCTGTCTTAATCATTAACATTGCCATTAACCTCAGCACCTCCATAGATAAACACTGGCCTGATAGTGTAGATCAGAGGTCCTCAGAGTGTGGTCTGCAGATCCATGGGTATCTCCAAGGCCATTTCGGGTCTGTGAGGTCAAGACTATTCCCATAATAATACTAAGATATTACTTTTTTTTTTTAACACTGTTCATTTTGCACAGGTGATGCAAAAGCTGTGATGGGAAGAGCTGCTGTAACCTTAATGGTAGACCAACACAGTGCCACCAAATATATGCTAGCAATTATAATCTTCACCATCACACACTCACAGTTGAAAAAAAAAAATCAGTATTAAGAATCCCATTTAATGAAGTAGTTAAAATGATTAATTTTATTAAATCTCAACCCGAGTACGCATCTGTTGAGTATCTGTTATAAAATAGAAATATGCACAGTGTACATTTGCTGCATACTAATGCATGTGTGTAGTTGAGTTGCAAGCTGAACTAGCCATCATTTCCACAGAGGAACGTTTTTCTTTTTTTAACTACAAAGAACAACTCACAAATTGTGGTTACTGGACTTATATATATGGCCATCATTTTCTTTTCTTTTTTTTTTTTTTTTTTGAGACGGAGTCTTTCTTTATCCCCCAGGCTGGAGTGCAGTGGCGCGATCTCGGCTCACTGCAAGCTCCGCCTCCTGGGTTCACGTCATTCTCCTGCCTCAGCCTCCCCAGTAGCTGGGACTACAGGCGCCCGCCAACACGCCCGGCTAATTTTTTGTATTTTTAGTAGAGACGGGGTTTCACTGTGTTAGCCAGGATGGTCTCGATCTCCTGACCTCGTGATCCGCCCGCCTCGGCCTCCCAAAGTGCTGGGATTACAGGTTGGCCATCATTTTCTAAAATGAGCTGAATTTGACACTTCAAGGAAAACAATTACAGTATTTGTTGTAAGCTATGAAGTTGAAGCTTTCAAACAATAATTACAATTGTGGAAAAATTTTATTCACTATCATGATCTTGGTAGTTTCCCGGTATATTAAGACTTCTCTAATTAGATCAGCAGTGAAGTTAATACATGTGATATGATTGATGTCTCACAAAATGTATCAACATTTAGCTCTGTATAACTTTAAAAAGAAGATTTTGCAAGTAATAAGTGTTTATCATTACAAAATAATGAATTAGTGCAAGATAGGCCAATAGATTTTAAGGTAACAGAGAAGAAAATGTTTGTTTATATGGTTTCAGATTTCACGTGGTAACTAACCTTTAAGAAACTACCACTTGTTGAGCTTTGGTATAGCATCAAAGAACGATGTCTACAAATATATGAAAAGGTTATTGAAATGATATTGTCCTATTATGTGTTTGAGGCTGGGTTTTCTTCATGTGCTTCAACAAAAACAACATATTTCATCAAATTGAATGTAGACATATATATGAGAATTCATAAGTTTCCTATGAAGCCAGACACTGAGATGTGCAAAATTGTAAAACAAGGTCTTCTTATCACCAATTTTTTGTTTTAAAAATATTATTTTTAGAATTCATTAATTCATTAATTTACTTAACAGTTTATTATAATCATAAATGAATTAATTTTTGTATTCTCAGTATTCATTTCCAATATAATAGTGATAGACATAACCTGCATGAACAGAAGTTCATTGGTGTCCTCACTGATTTTTAAGAATAAAAAGGGACTCTGAGGCAAGAAGTTTGAGAACTATTGGGCTACAATCTAGTATTTCTCAAAATGTATTCTTCAACAAGCCTCATCATAAACATCTGGATTTCCTTTTATAAACTGAACTTTCCTAACCCAAGATCTGCTGGGTCAGAACCAATAGGTGGGGGCCAGTCCAGTAAACCTGAATTGCAATAAACTCTGCTGGTTCAATCTTATATGTAATAAAATACTACAACTTATACTACAAATAAGAGACCTTCCATACTTTCTAAGATATATAATTTAATGAGAATCACATCTCATTGTGGGTTCTCTTCCTTTAATAGTTGTAGTCTGTAACTCCATTTCCTTCTCATAGGTAAGTGGTAATTTTTATCCTATCATATCTGGCATCTGAAGCCCTGCATTTAAACGCTAGGATCAAATCTTTTCTCCTTCACTCAAGTACACATGTATACCTTAAGCACATCCCACATATGTGTCCCTGTTTCTACGGATACTCTCAGAAGGAGACATCTTCTTTGAGAGGAAAAGGGAAGACCCAGAAGGATCTGGTAAGCAGTTTTTTTATGATGAAGATTTCATTGTGGATACACTGACCAAATTATTGAAAGTGCCCAGGGGATGAATTTAATCATTCAGAGTGAGAATATCTGGGTTTCTCTTTTTAAATTTTTTTCTTGTGGTAAAATACACAGAACGAAATTTACCACTTTAACCATTTACAAGTACACGGTCTTGTGACATTAAGTACATTCACACTGTTATGCAATTATCACCACCATCCATATCCAGAACTTTTTCATCCTCCCCAGTTAAAACTCTGTACCCATGAAACACTAATTCTGCTCCTACCCCAAGTCCTAGAACCACCTCTAAATTTCTTTTTTGGTCAACCATTCAGTCTGCAGGAGGGATGTTACAGGTGGTAGCTGGGATAATTGTGCTTCAGCATACCTGCATCAAGACCATCCTTCCTTGACAGGTGCATTGTTATATCACCTTTAGAAGTGAAAATTTTAATAAAATCTCCTTGTTACATACACTGGGTAGATAAAGTTGAAGCTCCATATTTTCCATTGTTCAGATGCATTATGAATTACATATTTTAATCTATCAGTCCATTATACATTTTGTTATCTTTGGCCAGGGATATTATGGTTTACTCTAGAAAGTTCTAGAATCATAATTATAAACTTTGTTTAGGAGGGATCTCGAAGACTAATTACCCATCTGATACTTAGATCTAGCAATGGAGAAACTCACTACCCACAGAAACAGTACATTTAATCTTTGGACTGCCCAGATTGTGAAAATTGTGTGTTACATAAAAATCTGGCCCATATATCTTCAAAGCATCAGTCCTACTTTTATCACTAAGGAAACAGTGAAGACAACTATTGTGTTTTCTCTTGATCTTTTTTCTCTAGGCTAAACATCACTAGTTCTGTTAGATGTTCGTCAAACTAAAGGATAGGTGTAATTCCTTCAGCACTCTGCTCATCTCCCTGGAATAAACTCATTTCCTACTCTCTTTTTCAGGAGATTCTATATCAAGAAGTGTAGGTGATTTTTAAGATCAGACAGGTGAGACTGTTAGAGAATGTCTGACCGGATAGATTACATCCAAACTAGCACCTTCTTTATTCAGAATCCCGTAATTATGTGAATGCAGCCTAAGGCCATGTTTGCTCCTTTATCAGATGTGATATGTGGCAGATTCATATTGATGTTGTTGTTATAAAAATCTATAAAAATAATTTTCACACCTTTCCCAAGCTGTTCTTTCACAACTATGTCTAATTTTTTCTAACCTAAGATCAGGAACTTGCATTCTTACTAAATTTAATTTTGTTGGCTTTAGCCATCTTCCCAAGATGTTAATGTATTTTTGGAACCTCATCCTATTGTACAATATATATTTTATTCCTTACAGCATATACCATCTGAAAATGTGGTAACCATTCATTTGATTTTCTTGTATAACTGGCAAAATCTGTGAGGAGGGCAGGGCCACTGAAAGCGGAACCCTTTGACACCTTTTAGAAACTTTCCAAATTAGTAGGGATTTAGAAAATCTACATACTTATGATTCAATCAATTAGACTTCATTTTTTAAAATTTTATCCGTAAGCTATCATACATCCTCTTTCAAAAGACTTGATGAGGCCATTTGCTATCTCTGGGTTTTATTTACCCCTAGCAATTTAATAGAAATTTAAAATGTATCACCTCTCAGGACTAGGGTAACTATTTGTAAGATAAGGTCAATTAGATGTTGTGAGTTCCTTGGAGGAAAAGGGTTATATACCTATGATTATTAAGAATAACACAATAATTTACTCTGAAGAGTTCTAATCCTTCTGTAACTATTCTCATTTACTGGGTAAATGACACATAGAACCAGAAGACTAAGCTAATACAATTCTGAAACTCATATTGTGACCAGTAGATTTTGAACTTGAGTGTTTTTTTTTTTTCCTTTAAGATCAAGGGCTTTCCTTTTCTAGTAAAAAAAAAAAAAAAAGAAAAGAAAATGGAGAGCATCACTAGCTGTTCATCATGTTCTCATTAGTCCCTCACCTATCATTTATGCACGCATAGATCAGTTATTGCTAGTATTTCTTCATGGAGGGGAAAAACAATCCGAGACATTTTTACATGAGGGCCTGATTTTTAGGCTCAAGTGAATCATCTAGTTATAAACACCAGGAAAATGGGTCATATGGCAGAGAAACTGACAGACCCTTTAATGACTGGGACAGACCCTTTATTTATTGGAGTGTGCTCTAGATTTGAAGGTCAAAGTTCTCATGTATTTTTCTTGGTCCACTTAACTGTATTATCTAAACTTGATTAAAAATGACCTTACGATGGCAGTTATTTTCTTGAAACTATTAGGAAATACTGGCAAGCAACTGAGAATAGTAGGAAGGCAAGCACTTAATGGGTTGGACTATCATAAAGACTTTGAGTTGAAGAGTGTGGGGAGGTGGCTTTGCTGTACAGAATATGAATCAATTACAAACACACTCTCTCCTTCCAGGTCTGGGAGCCCAGAAGCCCCTTCACACCAGTCTAAGGATGCCAGGAAAAATCAATAAGCTATTGAATTGGGTTCTCTGGGGGAAAACAGTGTATTTTGTAATTTCAAAATAGCTCTTTTATTAGAGAGCTGAAGAGGGTATAGCAGACATTACATTTCTATAAAATATGAGCCTGGCAACATTCAGATCTGTTTTAAAATTAATAGAGCTTCAATCTTTTTTATTTTGGCAATAAATTGAGTTGTGATGCCTGCTAACTCTGTCTTCATTCTGATTTAGTAAGCATTTATTAAGAACAGTTTTGTATTTCTCTAACTGCGTCACCAAAGCTTCTTTCTGTCCCCTGGACACTAAATTAAGTATGAGAGGGATTGCAGCAAAGCTAAATAGATCCTTAATTTTCCCAAGCAACACACACACACACACACACACACATCTATCTATCTATCTATCCATATATCTAGCTATAAAGTTAAGGTGTTGAGCATTGGAAGTGGAGGGAAGATGGTTTATGTGTAGGTTTAGTTATCAAAATCCACAGCATATAGGCTGACAGCTTTTGAAATACATAAACTGTTTCTCCCTCTCCTGTTTCCATAGCAACAGAGTGCACAAAGCCTTAGTTTTTGCACATAGAGAAAAAATTGGGAATGGAGTCTGGAATTGTCTGGAACAAAAGAAGTACACAGAAAATGGAAAATGAAGCATCTGTAGTCTCAAGAGCCTCACATTTCTTCACCGCTCCTTGATGTTATTATTCAAAATATGTATTTGAAGGCATGTTGGGGTAGCTTTGAAGAGTTTGGTCAGGATCTGAAAGGTTAGGTCACCCGTGCCCACCTTTGACAAGCGAGAAGAGCCAGCACAAATAACTCACTGTCGTCTTTGTCTTGAGCAGTTGCATTATGACTTCCTCTTTTCAGGTATTCTTCATGATCTATTGTCCCTTTACCACACTGCAGGGTGATTATTAAGATCTTTGCATTTTCTTTTTTCTCCACCCATTTGATTACTTTAAAGAGCCAATGATAATGTCCTAAATTCAATAAATAAAGGGAGGATGTGACATATTCTTTAAGCAAGAGGGTCACAAAGTGAGATATAATGATCAGCCAAGCAGCCAAAATCCGAAGCAGGGCTTCCCTGGTTGGGCAAGGGTTTAAAGGGCTGTATCAACCTTAAATGGATATATCTCATTTATTCCCATATAATCTACATGTATCTGTCTGGAGGTCTCTGTGTCCTTCATATTGATTCATAACAATTTCTCTGAGTTTGACTTAAATTTCTCTTCCCACAGGGCTAGACATATATGTGGAAAAATTTATCCAATGCAGTAAATATTTTACCAAACTATCCTTTCTGCAGATGCAAGAAAGTAAACTACAATTCAGTGTGGAATATCAGCTTTCTTTAAAACAAACCAGAACTTTTTTTTTTTTAAGTGGAGAAAGTAAAACTAAATGACTGTTATAGGTAGCCCGGTAGACATTAAAAGGAAGTGAACATTGCCAGTTCCTAACAGCTCCTCACCAGTCTGGGAGCACTGAAAGTGGTGTAGTGTTGTACTTCATATGCCCTTTACTAATTAGTTGATGGTAATTTTGGTAGACAACAAATGTGCATCATATTCTCCCTCACCACCCCCTTAACAGCCAAGAATAAACAATTGTTGCCTGTCCAGTTAGGGACATTTCCTGAAGCAGAGTCATCATGACCAGGTATTTGAACTGGTTTTGCTTGAGTACTCCTGGAGCAAGAAGTTAATTGCTGATTTTCCCTAGGGTAAGGATGCAGATAATACTGCATTCGGGAAGTTTAACGACTCTTTCTTTCTGTGGCTCTTGGCAGTTTGTACAGAATTCTTAAAGGGATTTTTCTAAATGCAGGACATGCCCTAAATATATAATGGCATGATAAACTGGATTAGCTCAGATGAAGCCATTACTGTCTATTTGTAAATAATAAAGCTTTTAAGGAAGCATAGGAATGAAACCATACTTAACCAATAGAATACAATGGCTCCTAAGGGGCTTTTTGGTTTGATTGGGGAAATAATAAAACATGTTTTCCACAGTTGCCAAAACATACTGACCAACTGGTCCATAAGGAAAATTACTAGGTTAAAAACAAACTTTTATTTAAAAATAAAAAAAAAAAACCAAAATACAAATTCTACTTAACCAGCAGCACTTGGAAAAGGAGCTTTAGAAATGTTCAACTTTTTAGTACTGGAGACATACTACTGTTTGGATAACATGGGTTTTTGCTAGAGATGAGAGTAACCTACAGTAATCTGTCTTCACATAGTGAACGTCCTCCTCTGGTACTTCTGTCTGTTTCTCTTGACATATAAGTTAGCATGAACTGAGAAAGAACTTGTTTTCTTAGCCTCTTCCTTTTTAATCCTTGAAATCTTGTTTTATCTCCACTACTAAAAGCAAGACCAAAGGACTCCTCCATGTGAGTCGAGCCGATCCCGCAGAATAAGGACACACCTGGCCCACGTTCTTTGAGACACTTAGAAGAGGCGAAACTCAGGGCTCAGTTGTCCTGGTATTGTTGGTGTCTCACAGATCAATAGTGGTCCTATGGCAGTATCTATTTACCCTATCACAGGCTGTCAGAGACATGCCCCTGTGAGGAAGGAATACATCTATTAGGTTGGTGCAAAAGTAATCACGGTTTTTGCCATTACTTTTGCACCAGCCTAACAGAATTCTTCTTTCATGTGGCCCAGATCCCACCCTGTCATGACTGACCCTGGTGACAGTCCTCTTGTTTCTGACTGTATGCATATGGTCTCTCTCCCCTTTAATCTTCAATATTTAAAAAAAAAACTCTTTTTCAGGTCCCTAAATCATGCCCTCTAAAATCATTTCTGGCTTTTCTATGCATTCTTTAGCAATTTTAAAATTGTTCACTTCCAAGGGCCCGTGTCATTCTCTCCTTGTCATCACGTGCTCCTCTCATTCTTCTCTTTTCCCCCATTCTTTTTAACCTCTCTCACAGGCTCAGTGAAGTGGCTGAAAATTACTTGTGCTGAAAATCCAGAAGGTATTACTGCACTGTGGATTCATTCGCAGGCAGTTCAGCCGGAAAATCTGAAAATTGTGTTACTGTTTTTCTCTGATTCTTACCACTGGATATAGCATTCCTATAGGCTTTCTTAGCATTTTTTTTCCCTTTCCCTATTCCTATTTCAGGAGCTTCTATGAAAGCATATCTTGAACCTCTTGGAAAAGTTAGCTGTTCCTAAAAGTCCCTCACACTTCCTTCTTGAAAGTTACACTAAAATTTACTAATGTGGTCAATTTGCCTCTGTATCTGCTTCCGGCTGAATGCCTTTAGGTAGGGCTATCTTTAGTATGACGCATACAACATTCCCTCAACCTCCTAGAAATACAACCCCCTTTCCAATAAAAATCTTCATAGAAACCCAAATATTGTAGCCTACACTACGGAGACTGGGGAAGGCACTAGGAACACTATCTACTTGGTCTCCTCACAGCCTCACCATCAGTGCTCCTTAAACCGTGAGGCCTAGGTCTTCTAGAACAATCTTTGAAAAGCATTGCTATAAACTGTAAGTGATCAGCATTAGTCCAGTATTAATCAAAGTTAGGATTACAGAAATCAAATCCTATTATCAGTTGCTTCCTAACTCACACCTGCGGCCATACTGCTCTTAGCAGTTCTGATCTTGGCCCTCCCACCATGAGTGACGTGAGACGGCTTCTACTGACCCACTTCCAGGTGATTATGTGGGTCCACAAAGAAGTCCCTCTCACAACCGTCATGAAACAGCAGCCACTGGTTGCTACATTTTCAGTTATCACATTTGTAGAACATTCAACAAATGATATATTAAAGACTTCAATGCTAAATATAGTTTTCAAATTGCTACTAGGAATTTATTATTTGGGGAAAAAGCTATCTCATCCAATTATAAAAATAGCCATAATTTCACCTTCCCACTAGATATTATCCACGATGACACTCTTTCTAAACCCAGGGGACAGTCAGAGAAAGCGCAGGTAGTGAAAGAAAAAAATGTACAATAAAATCAAGATATCTATGGATACATTTATTTTCTGGCTTCAGATTCTCATTTCTTTTCCTTGTTATTTGTATTGCTTAATTATCATACAGTGAAACTGACTTTTTGATTTATAGTGTTATGAACTTTAACACCCGTATACAGTCATGCAATCACCACCAGAATCAGGACGCAGAGCAATTCCATCATTCCAAATACTTCCTCCGTAATACATCTTTATTTTATCTTCATTTCTGAAACATAATCCTGGATTTACAGTTGTTTTCTGTTAGTGTTTTAAGAATATTTGCCACTTTCTTCTCATCTCCGTGATTTCTGGTGAGAAATTCATTGTCAGTTGAACATTGTTCCCCTACAAGTAATTGATCGTTTTTCTCTGGCTACATTCAAAATTAGTTGTTTTTTTCTGTCTTTAGTTTTCGAGAGTTTCATTATTATATTTCCATGAATTTCTTTGAGTTTACCCTGATTAGTATTTGATGAACTTTCCCAAACTGTATACTTACATCTTTAAACATAGTTTTCAGCCATTATATAGATTAGATAGATAGATTGATAGATTGATAGATAGATAGATAGATAGATAGATAGATAGATAGATAGATAGATATTTTTAGTGCTACAGTCTTCTTCCCTTCCTTCAAGACTCTGATGACACAAATATTAGACCTCTGGTACTGTCGCCCAGGTCTTAAGGATCAACTCTTAAAAAGCCCATTTACTCTGTGTTATTCCTACTGGATAATTTATATTAATCATTCAGGTTCACTCCAGTTGAGATTCAAATCTATCTCCAATCTACTCTTGAGCCCAACCAGCGAGATTTTTATTTTATTTCTTATATTTTCCATTCCATAATTTTTATTTGATGGGATGGAAATAGAAATTATTTCCTCCTTATTTGCTAGATTATTTTTCCATTCACTATTAGAGTGCTTTTTATTACTTATTAGAGTATTTATGTAATGACTACTTCAAAGTATTTGTCAGATAATTCCAACACCTGTGTCTTCTTGGCATTGTTGATTGTTTGCCTTTTCTCATGAGAGTCAAGGTTTTCCTTGTTTTCTCATATCCTTAGCAATATTGTACACTGAACATTTTAAATATCATGAGAATGTCAACCGCAACCTTGTTTTAATATTAATATTTTTATTTCAGTAAGCGATTTACATGGTTAGGTTCATTCTGCAAGTCCCAACCAACTTCTGTGAGCTGTGGTTCCTATGGCAGTTATGTTTTCAAAGCCTTTGTAGTGCTATTCATACCCATCTCACATATGCACCACTGTGGGTAGTGATCTATTTCCATTTTAAAAACCTTTGGTATGCTGGTTCGACCCATACATGCTAGCTTGAGTGAACCCAGGTATTTCTAAGAAATTTTATTGGGTAGCTTTCCTGAGGTTCTTTCTCTGCTATGTCTCTGTGACTTTCCAGTTCCCTGGGACTTCCCTTTCTGGTTGTCCAGCCAGAAAGCTGAGTTTTAGTTGCTTTATTTTGAATTTCTGTGACTAAACTGGGAGCCGAAAAGTAGAAGGGCAAAGAGAAGAAGTCATCAAAGCTTGATGCCACTCTTTCAGGGTCGCAACTCCACCAATTAAGAGTGGGCAATTACCCTCCTTCTTTTGCTTTCTGTGGCCTCCTCTTGCATTGTGGCGTGTTTCCACTGCCATGATACGACTGCTTGTAGGATAAGGAACAAGGAAATAGAGGTAAGAAAGATACAACAGGGAAGTCTACACTCTCTCTGAGAATGAGAAGCTCCCTTTTTGATTCCCTGAGCCCAAACTAGCAAGCTTCTCCTGGAGCTCTCTGTTCTTTCTAATGCCTGCTTTAAAGTTTCAGACTGCATTACATTCAGGCTAGGAGATACTGGAGAAGAAAAATGATAAATTCACCACCACTTTGGTGGTACTTTTAATTCTTGTCTTCTTCCCCAATCTGCTTACTACTATTTTCTTTTCAGGATTCCCAAAGAGCTGCTGCATGCCTTCTGTTCACATATTATAGTTGCACTCAGTAGGAGAGACCAGACATCTTTTGCTGAAGCAGAACTCCATCATTTCCTAAACGTGGGGAATCTCCAAGCAGGGCTATCATGTATAATTGTACGAAGGCACTTTGCCCTCCTTCATGGGGATTTTATCACATCAACTATGCTGTGAATGGCATCTTTCTGGAATTAAGTAGTAGATAAGCTCTAACAACTACACAAAGGAATCTTCTTACTTCTATCCATGTTTTCTTCTCTCTATTTACATACCTTCCCTCAGTGATCATATACAGTTTTATAATGCACCTTTGTTATGCACCTGAATCTCAGATTTATTGGGTCTAGCTCCATCCTTACAGTGAGCTCTGATCCCACATTTTCAATCACCTGATGAATATTTGTACCTGGATACCTCACTTTTACTTTTACATACAACAGGTGAAAGACAAACCTTGTCATCTTTCCCATAATTGCTTTTCCTGACTTCACCATTTCTTACTGGAGCATAATTATTCTTTTACTATCTATCAAGCTGAAAGTCATCTTCGACTTATTTTCCCTCATTCAGCAAATATAACCAGTCAAGTACTATTCATTTTCCCTTTTGAATTTTCTAATTCACCTGATCACTTCTATTTTCTGAATATTAGTCCAAGTCCTTTATATGTTGAGTCAAGATAATAACAGTAGACATTATTACTAATATTATTGCTATCCCTATTCACGATCACCGTCATCACCACCACCATCCTTATCATTCATTGGATATCTATTACAATCCTTTTCTAAATACATTGGGTATATGTGCCAACCACAATCTTGGAAGGTAGGATAAGTGAAACACAATTCCATTTGTAGTTGTCCAGTGCGTGTAATGCATAAATCTTCCTAAGTGGAGAATGAAGGCTAAAACAAAGCCAAGATTATACTCCTCTTTCCTCACATGCAAATAATATTGCAAAATCTACTCAGAGACCTAGAGGAAAGTTTTTCTGTCTTTTTGTTGTTGTTGTTGTTGATTTTTTTGTTTGGCACAAAGGTGCTGTCTGCTTCCCAAGCAATGTAGTGTGCTCCTGGGCTTCCCCAGCCCTATGGGGTTCCTTTTTCTAATTCACATAAAGATATGTTTATATTGATGGTAAATTACACAGAAAGGACAGGAGAAACTTTCTCAGGGCAATAGTAATAGTCAAGTTATTGAGATACATTTGGAATTCTGGTCTGTCTCCTATGTCACCCCCTTGGATCTGGTTTCCCATAAAACCCTTTAGCACATTAACATCAGAATAATTGTCTTAACCTATTACTTAAATTGTGTAATTTTGCCACTGTAAGACCTTCACTGACTTCCTCTTCCCCATAAAATGAAGTTTAGCTACCTTGGCTTGAAACTTAGAACACGTGATGGTTTGATTTCGGCAAAATCTTTTGATTTTTTTTTTTTTTTTTTTTTTTTTTTTTTGAGACAGAGTCTTCCTCTGTCGCCCAGGCTGGACTATAGTGGTGCAATATAGGCTCACTGCAACTTCTGTCTCCCGGGTTCCAGTGATTGATTCTCCTGCCTCAGCCTTCCAAGTAGCTGGGATTACAGGCATCAGCCACCATGTCCAGCTAATTTTTTTTTTTTTTTTTTAGTGGAGATGATGGGGCTTTGACATGTTGGCCAGGCTGGTCTTGAACTCCTGACCTCAGGTGATCTGCCTGCCTTGGACTCCCAAAGTGCTGAGATTATAGCCATGAGCCACTGCACCCAGCCAGGTATTTTTTTTCAACTTGTCTAATATTTTGTTCTAAATAGAAGAATCTAGTATTCCCAGATATGACATAATTGTTTGCTTGGTTGTTGCCTTTGCTCTTATTTTCTGTATCAGAAAGTCTTCCCTCTCCATTCTTACCAACTGCACCTGTTCTTATTCTCCAGGCTGCCTTTCCATTAAGCCATTCCTAACTACCCTACCAGGGTAATCCTGTCTGGTCTTCTATCAGATTCTTTGTGCTTCTCTTATAGTTATATCATTTGCCATCATGTTGCTTTATCTATGACTAAGATTTATGATCTCCTTTCTGGGAGATGCAACTTAAGTTTACATTAACATGTATCTTTGAATTCCTATTACACCCAGTGTTGTACTGGATATATAGTAAGTGGCAATAAAGATCCTCTGAATAAAGGACTCTATTACATTGAAATATCAAAAAATGGATCAGGTGCAGTGTAAAGGCCCTCAAAATGCCATCTGCACATTTCAAAGATAGTTGTCAACTACATTTCCTCACAGGTTGCTGTGTGCAGACTTAATAGAACCCCAACTTAGGCATAAGTTCTTTAAATCACCTGCTTTAGTTCTGAGAATGGGAACAGGTTCACATATCCATAATCTAGTGGACATAAAATTGTAAGTCCTAAAAAATTGCCGAAACCTTGGTTTCCATTTTCCCTGAGGACTATTTTTGTAGGTATTATCTCTATAGGAGTTTTGGAACTGTTTCTTTGGCATCAGAACAATTGTAAAAGGATAAAAATTAAATATATCCAGTCAAGCTATTACTGTGTTTATATAATATCAGCTGCTAGCTTGATGAATTATCTGTCGTTTCTTCTATACCTGTTCCCTAAAAGCACACATGCAATGTGAATTGATTGAAAAAGTTTAATAAAAATAGTGCATACTAATATAAATATATATTAATATAAATATAAAAAATTAAATATATAAAAGTATGTAAAATTATCTTAAAGATTATTTTTAGTACTTGGGATATTTTATCCTAATAAGATAAATTCATATTATATATTTTCTGTCTTTTTATCTCTCTAAATTTTACAGTCATTCAGTCATATGGTTAAATGTATAAAATATCACATATGCTGGTATCATATTCTATACTGGAGCACGTATGTTAACCTTCCACCACAAATGGCTATTTGGTTGGTTTTTAGATTTTTTGTAATAATATGTTAAACATATTTATATAAAAATATTTTTCCAGATCTCTGATCAAGACAGTTCTTGTAGTGATCCTATAAGGTCAAAGTATATATACATATTTGGGAATCTACTGCATATTAAGGCTCTTCTATTTCACCAGATTTGCTCTGGAGGATAGCTGCTTTGTTTTGCCCATTGAAATGTAAGTTTGAAACGACAAGTTTTTCTGAATAAAGTTTCACCCTCGCATTCCATTATATTAATGTACCGTATTTTATTTAGCAGTATGTCTTAGTCCATTTTCTGTTGCTCATAACAGAATACCTGAAACTAATGTTTAAGAAACAAAATTTATTTCTTTCACTTATGGAGGCCGAAAAGTCCAAGGTCAAGGAGTTGTATCTGGTGAGAGCCTTCTTGCTGGTGGGACTCTGCTGAATTCCAAGGCATTACAGGGCATCATGGAGTGAGAGGGCTGACTGAGTGTGCTAGCTCAGGTCTCTCTTCCTCTTTATATAATTTACCAGTCCCATTTCCATAATAACCCATTAATTCATCAACTCATGAATAGATTAATTAATTCATGAGGGTGTGACCCAATCACCTTTTAAAGGCCCCACCTCTTAATACTACCACATTGGGGATTAAATTTCGACATGAATTTTGGAGGTGCCAAACATTCAGACCATAATACTACTATTTTGGTCATTTGGGGTGTTGCAAAGTTTATTATAATACTACCTCTGTAATAGTCATTTTGATGCATAAACTATTTTTAGCACGTTATTTTATTTTTTAAAAAGATTCCCAGAAGTGAAGTTAGTTACTGAGTGAGTTTAACAGCAAATACTTTTTAAGGTTCTTAACACATATATCTAGAAACCAAGTACCATTTTATTCTCTCGCTAACAGCATGTAATGGGTGTACCTTCCCCATTGCTAAGCATTTTAGTGAGTACATAATAATATTATTAAGTTTACCAATATGACAGGATGTTTTTTAATTTTGCATTTTTAATAATAAGGGATTGAGTCTTTTTCGAACACTTATGGCCCATAATACTTCTAGAATGATTATGTGATTTTAATAATTGGTACATACAGCCCGATGTTTTATTTCTGGCAGTGAATTTGATTCTCATAAATTAGTTTACATTGACTCAGAGGAGGGCCTTGAAATAATACATTAATAACTAAGATTAATCACATAGCACTTCATAATTTATGCACCATTTTAATGCATTATGTATATCATTTGATCTTTCAAGAATTCTAGGAGCAACAAAATTAAGATAATTCTCCTGTGTAGGTAAGGACACCTTTGAAGCGTTGTTCATGTCAAGGCAGAGCCACATGAGGGCATTTATACATATCTAATAGCACACAGCTAAATTCAAACCTTATGACCCATAGGCTGTCAATCTTTGTTCACTCTATAGTAGAACAATTCAATAGCTGGTCCCCAGAAAAGCAGCATTGTTATCACTGAGAAGCTTTATTTTTTTTAGATACAGTCTTGCTCTGTCGCTCAGGCTGGAGCGCAGTGGCATGATCTCGACTCACTGCAACCTCGCCTCCTGGGTTCAAACAATTCTCCTGCCTCGGCCTCCCAGGTAGCTGGGACTACAGGCGCCTGTCACCACCCCCAGCTAATTTTTGTATTTTTTAATAGAGACGGGGTTTTGCCATGTTGGCCGGGCTGGTCTCGAACTCCTGGTCTCAAGAGATCCGCCTGCCTCGGCCTCCCAAAGTGCCGAGATTACAGGAATGAGCCACTGCACTCGACCTACCGAGGAACCTTTCAGACCTTTTTAGAGCTTCAGGCCAGGATCTTTGGCCCAGGTGTTTTCTATGCACACTAATGTCTGTGAAGTACTACCTTAGACTAACAGAGTATATGTAAAATCAAGTGTGGATAACTTTCCTACAAAATTTGTATGTAATACCAACAAGGAATAAATAAATGATGAGTCTGAAGATTCTTCAAATAATAAAACTACTAGTGGAAATTTATAGGAATTAAATTTTTGAAGAAGGAAATTATAGACTAAAAAGTATTCTTTAATATCCAACAATTAGTCTTTTTCTACAGACAAATGTGGACATTAACCAGGAGCTCTGCCTACACTTAGAAATTTTCATGGGTCCAGAAGAAATATTTTTCTGTGTAAAGGAATCATTGGTAGAGGTTTTTCAAAATGCAGAGGTAACTTTGCTAGGGGCCTCAAGCCCCAGACACAAACGCAGAACAATGGCGTCTATGGCTGTTTGCATTTCCAGTCAGTAACACAGACTGCCAGCCTCAGGATTTACCAGCCATTAATGAAAACAATCCTAGAAGGAAGACATAATGCATCTTACCAATCAAGAAATGAGGTGCTTTATTTGAGAATGTGCTATGAAATACAGTAGTTTCCCCTCATCTGGAGTTTTCCTTTTTTGCAGTTTCAGTTACTTGTGGTAACATAATTTTAGAGGGGGAGATCACATTCACATAACTTTAATGATAGTATATTGTTATAGTGGTTCCATTTTATTATTAGTTGCCATTAATGTCTTAGTATACCTTATAAACTTTGTGTTAGGTATGTATGTAAAGGAACGAACATTATATATAACAAAAATATATAATATTTAATATATATAAGGTTCAGTGTAATCCACAGTTTCAGGCACCCACTGGGGGTCTTTGGATATAACCCCACACAGATAAGAGGGGATGACTCTTTTTTGTGATGTTGGTCATCTCTGCTTATATGTCAGGATCTCTTTTCTTACAAGTAAATAGTTTAGTTTGATGACTAAGTTATAGGGCATTCCCAGGCTCGATATTCTGTTGTTTTCCCTTCTAAAGAAAATGAGCGCCCTAGATGACAGGGCCTGGGATGGAAGGAATGAAGTAGCCAGTGGACAAAGGGAATACGATTTAAGGAGTAGAGGAAACAAAGACAAATTTTGTTTGAGTTATAATTTTGCCTAGAACCAGACCTCAATTTTGAGCAATAGGTTATAATGTGCCATCACTCTGGGCATTATATTTTTAATTATGAAGCTTGTCACTTCTATATATAGTCATTTTGAGATTCTTTAATGTACATATGATGTTCCTCCAAATATAGGAATAGTGGAGTCTCTCATTTTGTGAAGAAATGCTTTATTTTTTGTTCCTGAAGGACATTATCTGCGTAAATGTGTTCTCTTTGGCATTCAAACAGAAGTGCTTGATATTCTTACATCCTGTGCATATGAATCTAACTAACATGTCTCAAGAGACCAGTACGTAGGAATTTCTTGTCAGCAAAACTGCGCCTTGTGCGATTCTGGTAGATTTATGGCTGCACAGTCCCCTGGTCAAATTTGGCTTATTATTCTGCATCCATTTTTGTAATAATGATGCTGGTAATGCTGTAATATATTATTTTAATAGGATAATACATTGAACTCTAATTTCTACAGCATAAATACATTATTCAGCCACTGCATTGTGTGCAAACAAGGGAAGAGGAAACTAAAAAGATGTCTCACTAAAATTTTCTATAATTGTCAGTTATGTAAAAATTTATAAAAGTTGATTGGATGATTACATAATGTTTATCCATAATAGCTTTCCAATCAGAAATAAAAAGTTCCTGATTTTTATAATATTGTCCACACTAGTTTTTGAATTGATATTTTGGGCAAACCATAACCAAAAAGAACAAGAGTAAGACTAGCTACAGGACATGGCAAGTAGAATATACCTTCTCTGGGATTAGAAAACTTCTTTTTCACAAGCAATAATTGTATAATACGTTCTGAGAACTAGTATTCTAGCAGCTTCTCTCTAAATTCTTTTTGGTAAGTCTTGCCAGACAAAATTCATGTAAACAAAATATCTGTCTTACTCTGACTTACTTGGACTTTATTCCTTTTATGTTATGAGTCTGCAAAGCTAGAATAAATGGGGCGTGTGTATGTTTGTGTGAATTGTGTGTGTTTTCTTAGAATTTAAGTAAAATTGCCAACAGGCAAGTGGTTCTATCTGACTAATCCCATTTTGAAAAGGTATTGAAACTTAGTTGTCTGTGATAACATTAAATGGGTAAAATATAGCATGCTCTTTCATGCAACTTTACTATATCAAAAATTATATTCTACCTGTTAAAATCCATGAGTACAAAACTTTCTATTTACAATGATTTTAAATTTTTACAAATAAAAAATTAAATAACAATCACCTTACTGTTACTCTCATTCTTTAGACCTGATTTTATATCTATTTGAGATGCCTCAAATAACCCCAAAAACAAGTTAATAGAAAATTAAATCTTACAAAGAAAAATTGGAATAGCTTCCATTTTCATGCTTTTTAAGATGGAGAAGTTCTAAATCCATTGATGATTGTTTACTCTGTATAGGCATTTTTCCAAGTACTAGAAAATACATTACAAGAACCTCTAATGTTTCCTTGCCTTCCTTATATTTCAATGTTTCCTTGCCTTCCTTATATTTTTAAGAGAAACAACATTACATTCATCCAAAAAGAAAAAAATAAAAATTTTGGGCAACTGATGACCGTTCAGTAAATACAAAGGCTTTGGGTTTTTTCCCCATTGCCCTTGCAGGTATTTTCAGGCCATTACTTCAGGGAAGTTTTCTTCCATCTCTGCTTTATGCCCTTTCTTTCTTGCCCAGTCATTATCTCAATTAGCTATTGCTATGGACAGTCATTATCTATTGAACCCATTTAGAAACCTCGCCACAGACTTTATCAACTCCAACCTTTCAGCGATACTGACTTTGCTGGCAAGAAGCATAAAAACAAGCCAGGTTCGCTCGTAAGTATCACACTTTTAATTTCAACCAACATTCTTCTTTTTTTTTGGAAGTTAGTACCTGATTAGAGCTGTTCTCTTTGCTAATTCAGCTCTCTGGGTAATAAATATTTTATCTTATCAATAAACATGAATTTCTGTGATCCAAAGATATTTAGATCCTTAATTAGATAGTACATCTAAATTGGTTAATCAGAGTGTTTTCTGGCAGTTTCTGAGTCAAAGTTATACTTCATCTCTGGTTAGCCTTTGTAATATTCAAGATGAACAACTTAAAATTCTTAGTTCAAACTACTTACAATCTGTGTTAATCAAAATGCTGTAATTAAATTGGGCATGGACTTATTCTGTAACCTTATCCACTTTGCATTTAAGTTGTCTCTACATGAATGTTTGACACTAGTACAGTCTTTAAATATTAATGCATAGGGAAAAAAAGAAGATGAAAGGAACAGTTGGAGCCAAGAAAAAGTAAAAGAGGATAGCAAGGAGCAATTGTTAAAAAAAAAAATAAACAACAAACCCTTAAGAAAGTTAGGAGAGTATGCAAAGAAAAATAAACTTGTCAAAGCAGTTACTTACCAGTATAAAGTAGCACAATTTATACACAATCTAAAGCTCTAAGGAATGAGTAGCCATAACAAGCTTTTGTACAATAAAGATTAGAATCCCTGTGAAGCAGTTTCTCATGTTTTCCTTTCTCTGCTTTTGTATTTTACTTTTAAATGATCACAAAGCTACAAAGTGTGTTAAAATTGAAACAAAGCAAAACAAATATAAAAACTTTTTTTTTTTTTTTTTTTTTACTTTCATGTATAAGGAAAAACAGCACACATCTACAAGTCTGATTTTGCCCCTCTAATAATCAGGCTCCCTATGGTTTTGGTATAAAATGGTGTAGATCCAAACATCACCACGAAATAATGTTTTGTGCCCCCCACACAAGAAAAGTCTTCTTAGCATAATCTATAAAAGTTTCAAGTGGTTATGTTGCCAAATAGCTTGGCTTTTGCTGTAAAGAAAAAAGAAGGAGAGTGCATGAATCTAAATGTATAGCTAGTGTCTCTCCTTCCTCCAGATAGAGAAATTATATTTGTTGAGACACTGCACTGTTGAGATTCGTAGAGAGAGTATGCCCTCAATTTCACTGCACTATACTAGTGTTCATTCAACTGATGAAGTTCTCAACTCAAAGGGCAACATCCACTTTGTTCTAAGTTCCTGCTGGAATGGAAAAGCTGACAAGGGAAAACTTACACAAAGGATATTGTGCTGTTAAAGTTTGTTCAAAGCCACACTTGTCAGATCTCTTTGAAATGAAATTGAAAAGGAAAAACCAATTTTCTTTGAGGACAAAGTTCATCTCATTTGGTGTGCTGCACCTGTCTAATTTTCTTCTTTGAGAAAGAAATCTTGACTAGGAAAATCTGAAAAAATAGTTTATAGCAGTACAGGTATGTATCATAATGTTTAATTCAAACCAGTGTTACATTCTGAGAAAATAAATGTAAGTGAATTACTGCCTGTTTGAAGCTGTGATAAATACCTAGTTTGGCTGAAATTATTAGACACCATTATTCTGTCTCCAAAATGTCTCTGAAGGGCAATAGTCAGAACTATCCTGAAATGAGAGTGCTCTAATGTTTTCTTTTGTCAGTAATGTGCAGATGCACAGTATGATTCAGTACATTATCAAATTGAAAACCAAGATCCTTCAGAAGAGTTCCAGGTAAGGATCTTGTATGTTTCCAAACTTGAAAAAAAAAAAAAAAAAGCATCTATTTCCAAGGAGCATATTATTAAAAATATAGTTATATTAAAAGTATAGTTATATTAAAAATAATAACTGGATATTTAAAATGCCACCAAATGATGCTTTGAATAAGTTTGTATTAATAGCAAACAAAGGAGCTTTCTGTGTTTGGTTTTACAATTTCCTGTAAATAGGAGTGTTATAAGATTCCAGGTCAACTTAGAAAGAAAAGTGAATATGTCACTTAAACTGGAAAGAAATATAGCTATGACCCCCAGACAAGGTCTTATATTCAAGATAGAAAAACGTTATTTTAGTCAACAGACAAAAAAGTAACGAAAACAAACCCAAGGGTAATCCTCTCCTCTAATGCATTTTGTCTGCAATTTCTCTCTTTTAGTCTGTGTTTCTATGTCAGCCTTCCTTGTTCAACCTCACCCTATGTGATTGGCTACATGTTTATAAATAAATAGATAGATAGATCTCATTTATTGGCAATAAATGATTACTAATGAGGAAGTATTTTGAAAATGGAAAGGAGGAGCAAAATTATATCTTATCTGTTTGTTAGATCATGGGAAGCAGAATATCTTAGCTTTTGCCAGAATCTCTCCAGAAGTGTATATTCTCTAGCTCTCTTCTTTGTGATGTTTTCCACTTGGAACTACATTGCCAATCCCTTTTTATTTGTTCTGTGTCCAAACGTGAATACAACTGGATTCTTTTGACTGTTATTATTCTGCTTGTATCTACACAGACGGTTTAACATATCCACACCCTTTAGGTAAAGTTCAATTCCTTTTAAATACAGTGTTCACCATGACCTTGAAAGCAGAAGGAAAACAAAACAAAACAAAACACTGGCTATTGAAACCTTCAGACAGCAGCTACCTTCCTTTTAGAATTAAATTTCAAATGACCAGTTGGGCGTTGTGGCCAATACCTGTAATCTCAGCACTTTGGGAGGCTGAGGCAGGTGGATCACTTGCAGTCAGGAGTTCAAGACCAGCCTGGCCAACATCGTGAAGCCCCGTCTCTACTAAAAATAAAAATAAATAAAAATAAATAAAAATAAAAAAATAAAAATTAGCTGGGCATGGTGGTGCGTGCCTGTAATCTCAGCTACTTGAGAGGGTGAGGCAGGAGAATCGCCTGAACTTGGGAGGCAGAGGATGCAGTGAGCCGAGATTGTGTCACTGCCCTATAGCCTGGGTGACAGAGCAAGATAGTCTAAAAAAATAAAATAAAAAATACAAATTCAAATGACCAAAGTCCTGAAAAATCAATGGAGAAACTTCTCAGAGTAGAAATTATTTAAGTGAAAAGCAAGCTTTCTGATTTTCCTCCCATTTTTGTTTAATTTTTATTTCCTTTTTGCTCCATCTGTTATAGAGTAAATGTGTTTCAATTTAGTGAAAACATCTTCAGAAATTAACCGTCCCTGTTATAGTTTAAAAATTCATTCTATTCTCAATATTTGTAAGAATCATAATTTATTATGTGCCTGTGTGTAAATTAATCTGTTGTCATATCCTTCAAAGTCCATGAGTCCCAAGTAGTGTTTCTGGGGGAAACACCATCTTTACTTCACATGCACTGTGCATTCCTCTTGTGCCTTCTTATATGCACCCTAAATATTAATATTTGCTGAATGAATAAATGAAGATATGTGGCTTTCCCTTTTCCTTTTGAACATCACTCTTTGTTTTTCCTTTTATAACGCCCAGTGCACTAAAGTCATGTCACAGGAAAGAATATTCCCTTCTTCACAGTCCGTATACTAATTAGATACTCTTCTTTTTGGCCCATCTTCCCCAAGGGATAGTAAACGAAGCACCCACTCTATGAGACCCCATTCTTTCCTGACTGAGATATTGTCTATAGGCTTCATGTTTACTTCACTAATGAGTTTTTTCTCTGTAGCTTTTACATCTTTATAGTAGGTCATAAAGAACTGCTAACAGAAAATGAACCAATAGTAGCTATACTTTATTTCATGTTTCTGTAATGCCTCTGGTCACAACCATGTCTGTTTCCTGTCCTTCTTTCAATAAAGGCTTACAACTTGTGATCAAATCATGTGCCCACATTTGCTGCATAGAACATAGTATCAATGCACTGGTACAGAAGCCATTCTTCTGCCCAAACTCCTGTACACACCACTCATTCAACAAATATTACTAGCCTCTGCTGTGGGCTTAATGCACTGCTTTGGAGACTGTAAAGAGGCACAATGAAATAATCCCTACCCTGAAAAGAAGAGATATTTTTTTGTTTTCTAAAGTATTTTCACATTAATTACCTCATTTGATTTCCTATAAAAACCAAGAGAAGCAAGGAGAATAATTATGACTACAGACATCTTCCGAACGAGAAACCTGAGCCTAGAAATTGAAGTCACACTACCAGTTATGCGAAGACCTCTACCAAACACCTAGGACTTTGATTATACCATTGAATAGCTTCTCCGTTCTACAGCATGGAGAGCCAAGCATCTTGAGTGGTGAGTTGCTTCTCAAGCTGCACAAAAATGTTTATTATAAATATTTCTCACTTATCAAATCTATAACAGGTCACACATTATAGGTATTTTAGACCTAAATGGAACCATTCAGTTCCCAAGGTTTGTAGTTTCTAGCCCTGCTAAGTGTCAAATCACAATCTATTATTTGAAGATCAGCAACGATAATTCTCAAAGCTGGAGAGTTTAGAAGATAACTGTGGTTATACATTCCCTCATTCACCTTCCTACGTTTTTGGTCCTACCTCATTTCATTATCCTCTTACTGCAATAGCCTTTTACAATTATCTATCTTTCAATCTCCCCTCCCACACACCTATCCATTTACATTCTGTTGCCAGGTAAGCCTTTCTAGAGTATAATTATATTTCAGTAATTAAGCTTCGCAGAACACTTGGATGGTTCCCCATAGCCTACTGTATTAAGTTGAAACTCCTTAGCCCCTTCATAAACTGACCACAACTTACCTTTCCATCCTTCGCTTAGCCTGCAATGCAGATATACAACTTCCTGCTTTCTGTTCACTCTCCTCCCTTTCCCACTTTGATGCTTTTCTTGCTATTTCTTCTGCCTAGAATATTTACCTTCGTCCAGACCCTTTTCCACGCTATTTTTAGCATAAATAACAATAAAATCTTTATTATCAGCCTCCCCTGAGGCTCCAAATAGGGTTAAATATAACTTACTTTGAACACACACACAACTTTATTTCTTCCCTGGCATTTATGAAAATAGCACAGGTTTACAGACAAAACAGACAGGCAGATGGTATTAAGTTTAAATCCTGACCTGGTCAAACTTGGACAAATTATTTAACTTCTCCAAGTATTCAGTCTCTTATCTAGAAAAGCTTTGCATGTTTTTTGTAAGGATTAATAGTTATCCACATACATGCTTTGAGTCAATTCCTAGCCTATATTAAGACTCAACTATATTAAGACTCAATGTCAGCTCTTATTTTTAGATTCTGTTTTGCAATTATAGTTATATCTGTGCATATTATACAAACATCAGTATATTGTCTGCTTTCTGTGAGGGCTGCAACTATGGTTGCTATTTTCATTTTTCATCTTTGTATCCATATAGCTCTTGAGACCAAAACCAAGTTTATTGGCAGTGATTATTAGTCCCACTGCACACCTATTTTATCATAGCCAAATTATGGACAATGTCCATATCAGTGAATTGCAAATCCCTAGTAATCCTTAGTAGCAATACCATAAAATACACTGTACTTTCAGTTCCAGAATAACAAAATCAGTTGGGTCAACTTATAAATCTTCTAATTATAGTTTGTTAGTTAAAATTTGGTCAGATAGGAAATCTAGGAAAGCCTAAAATGCAATTAATATAGCTCAGGAATTCAGCCATTTAGATGGCATTGGCAGCTATAAAAATAGAGTGGGACTAGAAAATTGTTTGCTCAATTTCTCCAGGGTATTACTAGGTCTGCTTTTATGTTAGTCCAGGCTGTGCCAACCATGGAGAACATGAAGTGGTAAACCAAAAAGCTTGTAAAGTTGACTGCACCCTAAGTAAATTGAATAAGTTCCATCACAAATGTGCTTTTTGTTGGATTGAAAAGAAATGGGATGTCATGAAGACTTATGGAGGGGATTAGATGATGTCATCATAGCCTTCTCTGCAGAGGATCTATGGGTCATACATAATAATTATAGATATATAATTACATTTATATATGTATATACACACATATGACTATTAAAAGAATAATTACCAATTTCTTCTCAGCTTTTAAATTGAGATACCTAACAGAAAAACATATCTTTTGGACTAAAGTATCTGAGAAAAAAGGCAGTATCTATCTCTATTTTTAAGTGAGGGCAAATTTTTTTTTTTAACATATAATGTGTTGGTGAAAGGACTTTGCAGGCCCTTATGATATTTAACGGGCACTTATACATCTAGAATTTTTTTTTTAAGTGAATTGGGAATTAATTAAACCTTCCTATTTGGGGAAGGGAGTGGCACTTAAAAGCCTCTAAAATATTTACAATCATTTATTCACTTTGTTATTCTCAAATACTTAGGGCTAATTCTAGTTATTGTGTGAATCATAGACTAAGGTTATAAATCCAGGGGCAGAAATACTTGCCACGAGGCTATTAAGGTAACCCGGGTAAGAGGTAACGACAGTCCAGATTTGTGGTAAGGGCACTGGGTGGGGCAAAATATGGAGTAGCTGGGCCATGTGATTTTGCCTCAAGCATAAAGGATACTCAAATTTTGGCTGCTGCCTTTGTAATTTGTGTCAGAGATCTGTGCCTCATAATAATATGGAATTATGTTCATACCCTTCCTCTAATCCAAGAGAGAGCTAAAAGTGATAGGATGTATCAAAAGGAGAGGGAACTCAAGCCCTCTACCATGTTTCTTGGCCCTTGCTGATACTCACATAGGCCTGAAATTAGAGAGAGAGAGAGAGAGAGAAGCAAAGAAAGACTCAGGATTCATTCAGGTAAAAAATAAAATGAATGGGAGTTGATAAGTGCTTAGACATGGGACAGAGGGGAAAAAGTGAAATATAAGAACCTAAAAAGTTTCTAGCTTTGGTAACTGGATGGACTATAGTGCCATTTGTGGAAACGGAGAGCAGAGGAGGAAGAGCAGATTTTGGTGCTGATATTTTATATTTACTTTTGGACACGTTAAGTTAAAATAGGGCAGGAAAATACACATATCCTGAAGGCCATTAGGCTTTTTGAGTCTGAAGCTTAGGAAGAAGTTGTTGCTGGATTAAGGAGTCATCAATGAATGTTGAATTATATTTTCTACAGGAAAATTGTTTAACTCACAAGAGGACAGAACACCAGTACAATAAGCATTTGATCTTCAGGCAGAGAAAAGAATGCCTTAAGAGGAAATGACCGGGGAAATGGGGAATAAGGAGTGACTGAGATCACGAGAATGAAGTATGTTCAAAAGGAGGTCACCACAGTGTTAAATGTTGCTGAGCTTTCAAGTAAGTTAAGTTCAATAAGGTTTCCATTTGATTTGCTTTAAAAAAAAAAAATGTCCGTAGATGACTTTAAAAGAAGAAGCATCAGTGGTGTGAGGGGCCTGGAGTCTGGCTTTCTGTATAATGACAAATGTCTTATATAATTTTCCATAATTAAGAAGCTTAGCTATGGGGGGGGAGCATAAAGGATTTGAATGAGAAGAAGGTTTTTCAATTTCTTTATCCCTCTGTTTCTAATATATTGTATGTTCTTTTATTTGTGGGTTCACTGATACAGGCTTAGTTTGTACTGGCAAATAAGAACTATATATATAGTTGGCATAGTTCTAGTTTTTACATTTCACACTAGGTACCCAATGACTAAGAACAGAGAAGTTTTTATATTAACTTTGTGTTGACTTCATAGAATAAAATAATCAAAATATATATTTTTTTTACTGTACTACATTCATCAAGTCTAGTCATTGGAATTTGCCCCCTCATACCTTCAGGCAATGAAGAGATTCTTTAATAGATTTCCATATTAAAGGTAATAGATATTTTATGATCTTCAGAAAATAAAATGAGAGAATAAACATGTTAGCAATGAAAATTGTAATGGTTTTAATTATAATTTTTCAGTTTTTAAAAATAGGTGTTGGAAGAAATTTTAGTAAATTCTATTAAATAGTGTACCATGTCTCACCTTTATAGTAACTTCCATGATCCTGGGTGTAGAATTATAAGACATATGCTGCTTAATGGAAAACTGTTGTTTTTTTTTTTCTTCAGAGGATGAAATAGATTTCATTTCATCAATATGAAGAAATACATACAAATTAAATTTTCAATTCTCTTGGTCTGTAAGCTACAACTAGAATTGCATGAAGTACTTTAGAAACTGCTTACTTTTTCATACCACAAATAAAATACTGTGAGAACCAACTGTTTGGCTTCTGACCTCATTGTATTAATGCTATATAAATGAAAAACTACTTATGGGTGTCAGTTATAACAATAATAATATTTAATATCTATATAGGGCTTTACAACTTATGAAAAAGTTAGACATCTGATATCTCAAGTAAGCCTCAGAATGATCCTATGAATTAGTCAAGGCAAGCATAATTACTGTCATTTGACAAAAAGGAAACTGAAGTTCAGTATTATTGTGTTAGTCCAACTGTACTGGGTTCAGTGAGTGACAGACTTGGAAATGTTTAGGAACAGTGAAGCAAAACAAATTTTTCTCTTGAATTGTTTCTAACTATTTGGGAAGACCAGCCATGTGAAACCTTAAAGAACACTATAGCATTGTATACAATCAAGTGCTAAATAAGCTTCACTTTCTACAAATCTAACTTAACAGGTCTGACAACTTGTAAGGTCACTTCCTTAGTAGTGCTATAATTACTGGTTTCTAATGCCTTCCATCAACAGATATTTCTTTTTTAAAGAAAAAGACAAAAGTTTCCAGTATCATAATCAGACTGTTTGAATCTTGTTATGTCTGAAAACATCTATCCTATGCAGGAACAAAGCAAAACTTGGGCCTATGATGTCAAATGGAGAATTGAATCAGAGCCAATACGTGTGTTCGTTTCTAAAGCCAGAGTGTTTGAAAAGTCTTAAAAATATGTTTTTATAAAAAGCCTCATAATTGTTTTTAAGTTTACTAACCTCTCATGTCCAAGATGCTTCCTTATCCATTCTAGAGACATCTTATATTTTTTTAAAAAGCTTACATTTATTGATGGTTTATTATTGATGGTTTAATCCAAACAGTATTTAGGATGACATGGCCATAGGATCATATCCAAAGCTTATTCATGCTAACCATATTTTATTAAGGCTTATCTCTTAATTAAATGGGAGATTATAGACTATGGTAGTAGGTTATTTGATGCGGCCATGCACTAGATTTCAAAATATGGATTAGCAGACAAGTCAGTCACAAGTAGTGGTAATACAAATAAGAAAACAAAACGCAAGATACTAAAAATCAGCAACACAAGATGTTTGTTTTGAGTTCCCTCTGCCTTTTTGTTCTGAAGGTTTACTTAAATTAATGAAATGCTGCTATGTGGACTTCAGTTTCTCTCAGGGACAACACAGCTAGGCCCAGGCTACCTGGGATAGGCTACCTCTGCTCTGTAAAACCAAGCCAGTTTTGCTATCAGACTCCTCTTTTGTTTTTACAAACTTTTATAAATAAATAGGCATCCCTATTGTCATCTAGATTATTTATGTCTGGCCTCCATGTTCCCTGAGCTGCCTTCTGATCTGTGGAAGGTCTCTCTGTATCTTAAAGAGCAAAAGCTATTGAGGCAGAAGAGCAAAATGTCATGAGATTAGCGAGAGCAGAGTTTCTTTCCCTTTGTTCACCATGTCACTTGGGCTGATGACTTGACATCAAAAAACAGTACCTGGACAGGAATCAACAATCAGAAGATAAAAGTGGTAAAGGTAAATGGAGCCAAAGAGAACAGAAGCACAAATACATTCAGCAGTGTATCTGAGAAAAGTCCATTTGATATATATTCACCGTCAGGTCGATGATGGGTTTATAAAGTCAATGACAAATGGTCTACTCATTGGCTTACTTCTAATTAGACATAGGCCTTAAATATAGTATCATTTTACAAAATAGGAGAGTCCCAAAGTCATATTCAAAACATGAGCTGTGTGCTCTTAAAAATTTTTCAAAGGCCATGCTCTTGTCTTCATAATCAATCAAAGAATTTGAATCTCTCTTGGTCCTGTGT
Organism: Nomascus leucogenys; assembly: GCF_006542625.1. Lineage (NCBI taxonomy): Eukaryota > Metazoa > Chordata > Mammalia > Primates > Hylobatidae > Nomascus > Nomascus leucogenys. The sequence continues at coordinate 37,561,932 of NC_044402.1, read as the reverse complement.
TCTAAGAATGCAACCAAATAAAGGAATTTCAAACATGTATTTATTGGGTAACATGCTAAATGTTTTGGGACTTTGTGAGAAAGGTGAGATGTGAGAGAAGTTGCTCCTGCTATTAAGGGAGAAATAAAACATGATTCAACCAGAGTTGAAAGGAAGATAACTTTAACAGGAGACCGGAGAAACACAGAAGGTACATTTTGTGATGGAGGAGCTGGAAATGCCTTTTGGAAAAAGTGGGATGTGACTCAGGTCTTAATACATGAACAGGATTTCCTTAAACATTGGTGAACAGAGAAAACTTTCCAGTTACATGGAAATAGGTGAATGAATCATGACATGTGGAATACCCATACTGTGTGGGAGGTCAGCTAGTAGAACTTTCTGAGTAGATTAAAAAAACATTCAGTAATAAACATTTTAATAATTATTATTACATTTGAGCACTGATAACAGAAGCTTTATATACTTCATTATAGACCCCCACAAGAACCATGCAAATAGGGATTATTAACCCTTTTTTTTTGTCCCTATGTGTTTTTTCTATTAAGTATGCATGACTCAGAGGGGTTAAATAAACTAATCAACATCCTGTAGTAAGTGACATAATAAGGATTTGCATGCAGGTCAAGCCGATTGACCTAGGACAGCCTACTTCAGTTCTACCTGCTGCCTCCCCCTATTATACAAAAACAGTCTCCTGAGCTATCACAGAGTTTCAGTGACTAACTCTAGCCCCTAAAATTCAGAGCCAGTAACATAATGATGTAACAGCAGAAATAAGGCTTGAGATGAATTCCACCTTTTTGTTAAAATGGGGCTTCAGTGGAAGAAAGAAATCTAGAAATGCAGTTTCCTTTATCATGGGCCAAGACAAGTGTAATTCCAAGAGCATGTGCCCCATCAGAAAACAAATTAGGAAGAGTTAAGAATACTCCCAATATTATTAGGGTGCAAACCCGAATCATCTTGAATCACTTCACTCAGAGACTGCACAGCATTTTTGATTATGGTCACACAGTTAAATGTCAAGAGACCAGTTGCCCTAAACCTCATTAACCTCCACCATTTCCTATCTTTTACACACAGTAGATGTCTACATTAGTCTTCATTTTCAGATTTTCTGTTCCCAGACTTCATAAAAGAAGAATTTGCAAATAAGTTTTTATCATCATTAACAATACTATCGCTAAAGGGCATATGTGAAGTTTTATGATGGTTTAGCACATTAATATTTTACAATCAGGCTTTAACATGCTTTTATCTTTTTTACACAAGATTAATATCCTGCCTGAATTAGTTTTATTACATGCATTTTCAATTTTCACTAAGCTGATTTTCCTGCACTAGAATTTGTTTTTTTTCTACAACTTTTTCATTCTCATTTGTAGGACTTAATACGTTTTATCCATCTTAATTTTTTTTTCACAGTAATGCAAGGATTTTCCTGTTGCGCTGCCATTTGCAATGCCATCCCATTAGTTAATCACACCATTCGGTGTTAAATCTTTTATTCCACACAACACTTACAGTTTTGTTATCTCTGAAGCCTATACAATTGCTGTCATGCCCATGAAGGTTAAGTAAGAATATAGATTTAGCAAATAACTAACTAATTTGATAAACACCAGCGATCGAATCAGGTAATTTAGGGTTATATTTTTACTTGAAGGAAGATTACGACTTTCATCAGAGGAGTGCAAAAAGTAACACATTATTTCATATTTAGAACCACCCTAAAATACTAGAAAACATTTCAAAGGTGTTCAAAATAAATTAAAATCTTGAAGTTACTGCTTTTTATTCCAAAAAGTCTGATTTGGTCAATCTTACACCTTTCCAATCTCTGATTTATTGAATGGTAGAGTGTAGACATAGCCTCACTCCTGGCTTATGTTTTGGTATATCAGAATGTGGAAATCAAAGTTTGGAGTCTCAATTGGACCTGAAAATATATACTTGATTGAAGCCTAGCTTAGCCTAAGCAACACTTAAGGATAATAGACAAGGTATAAAAGCTTATGAGTCAAATAACAAACAATAGCAGGAAATGACACCTAGAATGACACCTAGACAATAAAGGAATTGGAGAGACATCGATGCACATTTGATCTTGAAAAATAAATCAACCAGTATGTTCATATCTATCCTCTCCCCAACAGCTACTGCAATCTCTTATACTGGCCTCTGAGGCAATGCCTCCCAAAACATACCCCTACAGCAAAATTTCCCATGCTGTGTTCTGGTATTACTGGGCCACCCGCCAGATGGCTGGAGAGACAAATTAATATTCATAATGATAGTTTTAATGATTAAAAATTATATAACATCCCTCACCCTCAAAGGGAACTTATTGTATGACTGAAACCTCTCAGTGCCTTGATCCACAGGCCCAAGTCTTCATCATTTTTTGCAGGCCAATGAATTAGTTACTTTGACAATGAACAAGAATAATTTCAGATGGCAATTATTATGCACACATAGACAAAGAGGTGAGTGAGGCTACAGGTCAACTCCATACACAATGTTTTCTATTGTCTCAATTTGCCCTCTTAAGTGATTAATTAGTTTAACCCAATTGGCCTTAGGTTAAACTTAGTTAACCTCCCTCTGCCTTCATTTTTTATTTTTATTTTTTATTATTATTATTTTTGCTGGAACTGTTTAAGCAGAACAAGTTAAATAGAATTCCAGCTAGCAAAATCTTTATTTCTCAACTCCATTCTTCCCACTGACTAATCTTAAAACAAGAAAACTAGTCCATATAAATCAAGGTTGAAAAGAACCTGTATACTGCAGAAATCATCTGTCATTATACTCCCCCCATCCAAAGAGACAGCATGGCAATCAGAGGCAGAATAATTTGATTGGCTGGAAAACCTACATCAATAATCTTCTCTGTTCTATAAAATAAAACAAAGTGTGCTGAAAATATGATGAGGAAAAATTTTATAAGAAAATTCCACTTTTACGTAGGATTTCAGCAAGTATTCTGCATGACATGCGATAGGTGGGATCTGCAAAGATGCACATAAAACAGAAAACTTACTTGTGGGAAACCAAATATTTTTGAAGATGGAGTTGACAAGAATCAAGCTCGAAGATTTTCACCCAGATAGAGAAAGCAGGACCATGTATCTGAGTGATAAAAAACAGAAACCTTTGTTCTTTTCATAAAGCAGGAAGAAGAAATCCCCATGGCAGTTGGCATGTGTATTAGCTGCTGCTTGTGGGCTACAGAAACAGATGCCATTTTCTTGAGGGATGGAATAACTACTCACTGAACCCCGTTAGGATAGCTGAATGCCTCTCCATGCATACTAACTACTTTGCTCACAAACAAGATGGTGGATGAGAGGCATAATTAATATGATGTGGACTGAGAGAAAACACTGTGGGGAGTTTTGAATTGTGGCAAGGCAGATAAGGTAACTCCTAAGTGCCAATTCAATTACTATTAGAATTCATCTGCTACTCTCCACTCCACTTCATATTTAATTATTTCAATAAAGAAGTGTGAGTGATTTTTATCATTTCTATTCAATTCCCCAATGCACTTATTTCTTTCCTGGACACATTTATTCTACTATATTCTCTGCTGCTTTTGTGTATAGATTTGGAAAATGAACTCAAAAGACCAGAGAGCTGAGGATAGTTGGTATCAGATGTCTCTTCCCTGTAGATTTAAGGGGAAAAAAAGGAAAAAAAAGGAAAAAAAAATGTTTTGCCAGTTGTGGTTGATTTTTTTCAAAATGTAGAAACTATTTAACCAGAGCAGCCCAGGCTGTTTCTCAACTCTGTTTGGAACCCTGTGCATTTGCTTTTAGAAAGTCAGACTTTGCTTATCAGTGGTTTTTCCAAGCTTCTGTTTTGAACACTGTGTGTTAATTCTAGCCACTTTCATTTGTTTTTTTCGGAAAAAAAAAAAAAGGAAAAACAAGAAATCAAACATTCAGCAGCACCTTACCTCTGAAGTCTAATTATCTCTATGCATATATTATCTGCTTATTCTCAGACTCCCCATGAAATGATGGGGTGCAGAAGCTATTAATTTCCTGTTGATAAATCTGGGTGTTGGCAGACAGGGAGTGAGTCTTTGTCAATAAGGGGCTCCTCATCTAAATCTGCTGGTACCTGGAGGGCAAAGTGAAGCTACCATATAGCCTTATTCTATGGTTTTCAACTACTCCATAATCATCATAGAGTATTTGACTTTCAAAATTGGCCTCCTCTCTGAATTCTTGGTCTATGAAATTTGCAATTAAGTAGTTTTAACTTTGTAATTCGTTCTACAAAGAATCCAAACAGCCTTTTCTGCCTTTAGTCTCTAGAGTCAGCAGGAATGCAACCAAAATTGGTGAAAATTCACTCTCTCTCTTAAATATCAAATGATAAATCAAATTCAGAACCTTGAGAAAGGACCCCAAATGCACCCCCTTCTGTAAAGCTAAAGCTGACACTAACAAATCATATACCACTGAAGATCAGAGCAATCATTGAGCCATTCTTTGTGTTGCTAGAAAGAGTAGATGAGATTTAAAAGAGATCTTTTCTATAGGGATATGAACATGGCTTGGGAATCAGACCACCTTGGCTCAAATCTTGGCTCTTCCAATTAGTGAGGATACAAATGTGGATTGAATAAACTAAGGATTAGTGCTATTGAACAAAAACATACAGAAAAGTAACTGACATGTAAGTGTTAAAAATAATTGGCTATTATTGTTGTTGGGGTTCAGAAACAAACCAAAATATGGCACTTTGACATGCTGAACTGAGGAAACCTCAAGGTCTCCCTGACTCCCCCTCCACACCACCCTGCCACCCTGTCTCTTAGTCTTCTGCCTCTCGGGAAGCACAGGATGAAGTCATTCTCTGAAGTGCCCTCCCCTGCCTAAAATCTTGACCCACCAAAGAAAACAGTTACCTCTGGTTCCTTCCCCGAGTATTCATTAATTAAACTCATATAACAGGAAGAAAGACTAATCTGTCAACACACCTGGACAGACTTGTCACAAACCACTGTCTGCTCTGCGAGCCCAACAGACTTTCTCCCAGGCCATTGTATGTTCTTTAAGCCCATTCACTTTCCCAAAACATCATTTATTATACTTCTAAAATCATCTACATTTCCACATCTCCCTTTCCTCTAAGAAGAAGGGTATATATAACTACCGAACGGGTTTTTTCTGCTTGCAGCACAAACAAAATCAGCTCACCGAGACCATGTCATTGCATGCAGAAAAGAGTTTAATTGACACGAGGCCACCCACACCACATGGCAGACAGAGTCATTACTCAAAATGATCTTCCCAAAGCTTGGAGGTTAGGGATTTTTCAAAGATAGTTCGGTGGGCAAGGAGCTAGGGGTAGGAGGCATGCTGATTGGTTCAGTTGGAGATGAAATAATAGGGAAATTAAGCTGTCCTCTTGTGCTGAGTCAGTTTCTGGGTAGGGGCCACAGGACTGGTTAGAGGGCCCAGATGGGGTTATGCCTTGTCAGAAATGAAAAAAACCTGAAAGTACATCTCTAAAGGTCAATCTTGGGTTCTACAATAGTGATGATGTTATCTGCTCAAGTAACTGGGGAAGTTGCAAATCTTATGAACTGCAGAATAATGGCTGGTAATTAGTTAGAATTCAAGACCCTGTCATCCTCCTAACTTAGTTTCATTAGTTTTATAAGAACAGTTTAGTTTTGGGGAAGGGCTATTATCATTTAAACTGTAAACTAAATTTCTCCGAAAGTTAGCTTGGCTTACGCCCAGGAATAAGCAAAGACAGCCACCCTGTGAGGCTAGAAGATGGAGTCACCCATGTCAGATATCTGTTACTGTCATAATTTTGCAAAGGTGGTTTCATATATGAGCATCTGTACCCCATTGGCTGAGGGGTGATTACTCTGTAATTTCTCCCTAGGACCCTCCTGTGCACGTTAACAAATCTGTATGACTTTTCTCCTATTAATCTTTGGTCAGTTGTGATTTTCAGTAAACCTTCAGAGGACGAAGGGGAAGTTTTCCTTTATGTTCTACATTGTTCACAAAGGTTGTCTATTGATGACTTGTTTTCCCTTTATGGGCTGCCCTCTATGTCCATTTCATCCTATGAAATGCATTCGGGCTTGAGGAGGCAAACACACAGTGGACATGTTTTACATCTCCCATGCTTTATTTATTCTACCCATATCCTCATTCTTGGCTCTGGTTGGGGAATGTATATAATACACACACACACACACACACACACACACATATATATATGGAATGTATATAATATGTATATATATATGATTTTGGGAATATAGATGGAAATTATCTGGAGCTAGAAATTCCTGCAACTCCATCACCACTTGATATCGCCAATAATAAGAATGAAGATGGACACAAAGATATCTTGATAGAGACACATAAGTGTTTTGGTGAATCAATATTGCTACTTCTGCTGAGAAATGGTAAAATATGATTTAATTGTCCTGAAACCCCCAGCAACTTATGAATCCACATCTGTCTTTGCTTGTGCTCCTGTGGATCCTCTTTCTCTTCTTCCCTCTCTGGAAGGCTTATTAGAAAAGAAAACTCAGCGTTGTTATGTCCCTGCCATGGCAATACTCAGTCTTCCCAGGTGAGATGAAATTCCACGAAAGGTACCCTCTGAAAACCAGAATCTTGATCCTATTGGTCAGAGTTCTTCAGTCAGTCCAAGTATGTATACACAATAACATTGCTAAATGATACTCTAACTTGACATTGTGTAAATATGACAAAAATAATGTTCTAAAAATGGCTGAACTATCCATCTTAAAGAAAAATATATAGACTTCAACAGATGTATTTATAGAAAATCAAATTTGAAAGATAGCATATCCTTAAATAAAATTCCAAATTCCTCATAGTAAAAAAAAAAAGGACAATAACTTTTAATCAATGAGACTAAGAAAATAATTGTCCAATCTGAATCCTTGTCTCTGTAATATATGCATTTTGTTTCTTTCTACATAAGCTGGTCTGCATTTGCCATTTTGTGGTTTGGGATCATCAATACCAAGTCTTGATCTTTTCTAAGGCATTTACCAAAAGTAGAGTTGTAAGGTTTGAATAATTCGATTTCCAGGAACACTTTTCTTCCACCCTTAAATTAAGAGAGACTGTGTTTAACTTGAATGCTTTAAGACTGCATGCACATTTTCCGTACATTCATCTATTTTCTCCACAACAAAGCTATTGAAACTGCCTTTGCAAGAATTATAACAGTGAGAAAATTATGACAGTGAAAGGGATCTAAGCTAGCCAACCCCCATCTTGCCTTTAATCGCCAAACTGCCCTTAATAATTTCTGGGCCTGGGTCAAGCTAACTTTAGGAGACATTTATAGTTTAAATAATTGTTCTTCCCATAAACTAAACCGTATTTGTCTAGTTAATAAAAGACCATCAGGTTAGGAGGATGAGAGGAACCTGAATTCTGCTAATGTGCAGACATAAAAGATTACCAGGTATTATTTCGGAGGTCCCAAGATATGCAACTTCTCCAATTACTCCTGCAGATAACATCAGTAAGATTGGCCTTTGAGATGTCTTTTCAGGTTTCCACGTTTCTGACCCATGGATGGGTGGACAACCAATGACCCCATCTGGACCCACCAAGGGGTTCTGCAGCCCCATCCAGAGAAGCAGATTCCCTGGCCTGCCAAACACTCCTTGAAAGACCCTAGCCTCCAAATTTTCATGGAGATTGATTTGAGTAATAACCGTCTCCCACATGGCACAGCCAGTCTCGTGTCAATTAAAGCCTCTTTACTGCAATGTCATGGTCTCAGTGAACTGGTTTTGTTTGCGCAGTGGGCTGAAAGAACCCATCAGGCAGTTACACTATGAATACCTTAAGACAGAGGCTTTTTCTACTAACTTTGTGTCATCATTTCTATCACAGTCCCTGGCACATAGGGCTCAATAAGAATTTCTTAAATGAGTGAATGAATAAAAACAATCAGACTTACAAATTTCCCATGTGTTTTTCCCAGTGGCCCAATGAAGGGGTATGCAAAAGAAACTTCTCCAATTCCAATCCAGACTTGATTCTTAAAAGGCCTTTTCAACTAGGCCTAACATTTCCCAGCTACTATTGGTTTCTCTCTATTACCTACCAAAAGTCACTTGACAATATTCCAAAGAAGAAAACACTACCTCCTCATCTAGAAGGGAGAATCTTTATCAAAATCAAAAGATCCATTTCTCCCCATTTTGTGAGGGGCTACACAATACCAGCACAGTGATCAAATGGTGGAAGATGTCCTAAAATACTTTCCAGTAATAGAGTAGTAAAACTGTCTTGAATGACTGATAAAGGAATGAAAGTTTTAAAATCTTTACCCATTCATCAATCCTGCATTTTAGAGTGTCCCATTTTATTGTACTGATTAATCATATATGCTCAGAAGAAGTTGGCAATAGCTATCAAAAGCCAACTAGTATAACTTGAATGCCAACTTCACAAAATAATCAGGGTCTGGTGGGATACGTCATAAAATATGCCAAGATGGGTCATTCTAACACACTCTTGAAAGAATTATACATATTCATTCTCCTCGTTTAGCACCTGAATGACAACAGACAGGTGAAAGCATCAGAACCAATGCATCAAACCAGACAGTTACCATTATGAACAAAATATAAAAAGAGAATGACGGGGCTGAAAAATGGTTAAGTCTTCTACTCAGACCTTGCACGCATTGCTCTCTTTTGATAGGGAAATGAAGCTTGCTGAGGGAGAGAGACCTATGTCCTACTGTCATTCCTGCTTACGGTTTGGTGGCAAATTGACACAAAATATATATTTCTTAATAGAACTCACCATAACTTTTTAGTTTGTTTTAGAGACATGGCTAGGATGGAAAAACCGTCAATCTAAACTAAATGCTTTCCTTAAATATCTAAGATTGTCTTTGAGCAATGGAGGGCCCTATTAATCACTAATGAACTCCTAAATGCCACCTTCAGCTGAAATAATGATAGGTAAAATTATACTGTGACACACTGAGTGACTAAAAACATCCCCTTTACCTAGTTTCCTAGTGTGTTATTGGACTGTAAGGCATTGTTTTTTAAAAAAATGAAATAAATGTCTAATAGAATCTGGTAGAATCAGATCTATTTCACTGTATGTATATGTATGTGTTGTATGTATATGTTCTTCGCCTAGTTTTGACAGTTTTCTATAATCTGTCAAGCCACTAACACTAACCTCCACTTGTTTACTTGTCAGATCTCAATGAAGAGAGCCCTGTTTTCTGTAATTAAGATAACCCTACTCATTCTGGAACTATGTAATTTTACACAGCTAAGTTAAGCAAAAGTAATTATTCAAACTTTGGAAAGCGTTAATATTTTCAGAGACCTACAGGTGTTCTCTTAATTGCTCTATATAGCCTTCAGGAATTGGACGAAGTGAGAAAGGATCCAACTTCCCAATGGTACTTTTGGAACATAAAGGGTGGAAGAGTTGGTTGCCTCTTTGAGTGGAGTTTCCAGAGGTCATTCTTAGGCCTTCACAAAGAGTATCAGTGTTGATAAATTAAGGAGAATGTTCTAGACTCACCTGAGTAAACTGAGCTCCTGCCCTTGGCTAGTTCTTGCCCTACTTAGCCTTCACCCAAAGATGCCCTAGGGAGTCTGCCTCATGTATTTCATTCCTGGAATTCTGGTATCTGTAGTATTCCTGGAATTCTTGAATCCTCTAGGAATGGCTTCCTGGCCAGGGCTTCAAACTTCTCTCCTTCCATGGGACCTAGATTTCTTATTCATCTATGGCCTTTTGTATTCTCTTGTTTTACCTAGCTAATGTCTAGAATAGATGGCTTGCACTGGCCTCACAGAGACAACACTAACACTGATTTGATGATCAAAGCAAGGAAATCAAACAGCAGACTAAATTGGTAAGTCTAACTAAGAATAATCTCTGCACTTCAGTGAAAAAATTTCTCAAAGAAAAAAATCTGTGTTGCATAAAGAAAAGTTTTTTGTAGATATTTAACTTTAGCCTTTTATTTTTTAGCTTTCAGTGTTTCCTTATGGTCTAACCACATTTTAGCTCAAGTAAATTTTTTTCTTTCCCTCTGTTAATTTGAAAATATTTAAAGGATGGCAATAGAAAATTCTGAAGTTATAACTGTCGCCTATAAACTGCCTGGGCTACTTAATTCCCCCCTGAGTTTCTCACCTTTATTTTTCTTCTGCTTCCTTTTTTTCTCCAGTTATTATGGCTTCTTTTAAATATCATTTAATTCTAAAAGCACAAATATTTCGAAACTACATGGCCTGCTGCCAAAGTTGAGACAGTGAACAAAATTCTCAGACTCTCAAAATATCTACAAATTTTCACACACAGTATTTAAGGGAAGCATTTAGTTTCCTATCCTTGGGAAGGAAAATGGTTAATGTGAAACCTCCTCCCATGTGCCACTGCAAAGCTGTGGAGGAGTCTAAGACTTAGGATTCTCCTGCAACCCCCCCCCAAGAGGAGAGGTTCAGAGAAGAATGAGGAAAGTTCTATCATAGCACTTCCTGGTTCTATCAGTCTCCTATTGAGGTGTGAACCAACTCAGTAACTCAGTCTTTCTGCTGGGCAGCCCATAATTGTGCAGCAGGTGCATAACCACAGGTGGCTTTCAACATTTCTCCTTGTATTCAACTAGAAGTCTCATTACAGTGGAAGCAGCTGAGAGAAGTAGAAGATGGCAAATAAGAGAACACATTGAGTGGAGACTTGTCTATGATTCTGCAGCTCTTTCCTATCTTCATTTTTGGCTGCCCTTGCGCCAACAAATGTTTCTGCCCTGTCTTGTCTTTTTCATCTACTTGCTTGTAACTCTAGCCTTAAAAGGATACACCACCTTGTCTCTTGGCAAGCTATCATTAATTCATTCATTTAATAAATATTTGTTAAGTATCTATTTTTACATTGTATTATTTTCAATGTTGCAGAAATAGCAAGGAAAAACAGACAAAGTTCCTGTTCTGCAACATATATTTTAGTGGTAAAAGATAGAAAAAAGGCAAAGATAGATTTGTTGAATCTTGCATTACATCCATATGTTGCATTTTTAATTACAGTTATTGTAATTTTCAATTACATAATTTTCATTTGACTCTTTTTAATAGATTCCCCATCTTGTCATCTATATTCTTAGATATGTTTATCATGTTTATTTAAAAGTCTGTATTTAGTAACTGCAAAATATGGATGTCCTGTAGATCTCTTTTTACTGTTGCTTTTATTCTTTTTGTGTGTGTGTGTCATTTGGCAGTGTCTCTTGGTATGTATGTAACTTTTGACTAAATGATAATTACTGTGTGTGAAAATTTGTAGAGATATTTTGAGAGTCTGAAGGATTTTGTTCTCTATCAAAGATTTATCTTTTTGCTTTGTTTTTGGTTTTGACAAGTCTTTAAACCAGGGATAAAACAGATTAACCCAATCTATGACTGAGCTGATGAGAGCTAGATGTCAATGTTATAAAAGCTGATATATTTTCTGATTTGCTCTGACTCACAAGATGCTCTGTGGTTCTCTTACTCTCACTCTCATAACAGGTACCCTCTAGGAATCCCAACTAAAAGCCCAAGCATCCCGCTTTGACAGTGCCCAACTCCAAGTTTCATCTCTCAAGCTCTCAGAGACTGCACAAAGGTCTAGAAGATTTTTAGCTGTTCAGCCACCATTTACAAATGAGTAAACTGCTGGAAGGGAAAACACAACTGAATATTAGGCTCCCCTCTCTGTTACTCTCTTCTTTTCAGGATTTCTCTGAGATTTGGGACTCCCTAATCCTTGCTGACTTTCCATTTTGTTTCCAGTGTATTCAAATAAATTCCTCTTTGTTCTATCCAGCCTGTATAATTCTTAGATGAGGAAAGGCTGGTCTTTACAAACTAATCCATCATAGCCAGAAATATAAGTTCCTTACTGTAAGATTTTAATCTTTTTATGTAGCCAAGGTTCATTTTATCATCATAAGGGCCTGGTAGTTTTATCCTATTCTCTGGCCAATGACTATAGTTCTCTCCACGAACACTCATAAATAAAGGCCATTATACTAAGGGATAACTAGGTGTGGATGGATCATCTATCTTCACCACTGAAATAAAAATGCAGAGCACTTGTACTACTGAACAGGCATTGGGAACAACCTCAAATGAAGATAACAGTTTATTTTAGCTTCTAGAGTCCTACAAATATTTCCAGACTATGAAAACTGAACATCTTTTAACACTTCAAGTGATTTTATGACTTTTGAAAAATGACTACAGATCAACAATTTAGTCACCATAGAGATTTCAAATACTAAAATATACTCTTCTTTTTTTGCCTGACAGTAATGTCAAATAAGACTCAGGACTGGTTAGTAAGCCTTTCACAGTGTTCCAATATCTGTGTAACTTAGCTGATTCACCTTGAGATTGACGTTAACTTATCCTCCCTGGCATGAACATGATTTATCATTTGAAACACACATAGATACACACACACTTTTTCAGTTTCTGTTTCCAAATTTTGAATAGCTATTATATTTAGTGATCCTCTTTAATCTATGTCAAATACCCAAATAGGAAACATTTTGAGCTACAGGGAATCCTAGTTGAACTATCAACTAGAAGTACATTTCCATTGAAATGCAAAGTTTGTATTTCAAAAATTAGAATTCTCTATTTTGGGTCATTTACTTTTCAGAGGTAAGTGATAATTATTAGAGCTCTTCACAGTCTCCAGGCACAAGAGTTTGAGTTACCTGACTACAGTAGACACTGTTGAGGGTTCTCATAAGCCTGACAACTACCCCTCTCCCCCCAACAAAGAACTGAGCAAGAGGTAAGTGGTACAGGGTGTCATGGCATTAAACAATTGGATTATCCAACTCCATTATCCAACTCCATTGCTATGACTAAAGTAAAACATAGTATGGAAAATGAAATCCTGCAGGGTTACCAGAAGTTTATATTTTACAGCACTTAGGCATTTGGAAACAAACTACTTTCTGTACTCATAAACAGGCCTAAAACCAGGTTGGAGATCTAGTACACAGTGGTGGATCAAGCCATAATATCCTTCCAATCTCTGTAAGGCACCCCGCAAAGTGTTGGGTTGGGGGTGGGGAAGAAGAAAGAGAACCTTAAACTCTACTGATAAGAACAGACCAAACAAATGTAAAACTAAATAAAGAAGAGGTCAGTATAACCCTAGATGATGTTTCAAAATACAGCGCATATATGCATTAAAAGAAGTATTTCAGGAACTAGAGGTAGGGGTAGGAAATGAAAATGAGTAAAAAAAAAGAAAAAAAAAGAAATGCTTCACTAGCAAAAGAGGGATTTTAAATAATGTAAAAGATAGAAGGAAGTTTAAATGCTATTTTTAAAAGCATTTTTCAAATGCTGCTTTCCATTAGGAAGTCCTAAAATGAGCCACAAAGACAATAGAAAAATTGGGCAGACCTGAGAATGGGTATCTGGCCCTCCAGGCTCCACTTCAATTGTTGGATTTATGTTTGCATTTTAAACTTTGTAAGATTGTGTAGAAACAAAGGGGAAGTTCCATGACTCTCTCACTCTTGCCCTTGCTCTCTCACTTGTCCATCTCTATCTATCTTTATTTGTATTTAAATCTATATCTATATGTACATATAAAATTGGAATCAGAACTTTATTTGTAAAAGCCCTGCTTTTTGTTTCACTGTTCTCTTTCCACTCCTCCCTGCAGTCAATTTTGAGTAATTTAGTACTGAGTGACCTTTCTCAGATCTGTTACAAAGGCCTCTGTCTCTCTCAACCTCTTTCTTCTCCTCTCTGCCCTCCCCAACTCTCTATCACTGTCTGTACACACACACACACACACACACACCCCTATGTCTACTCACTTATCCATCTATCCTTATTTCTATCTCTAATCTCTCTCATTCTCTCCCCATCTCCCTCTACACACACACTCGCACACATACACACAGCTCCCTGTCTCTGTCTGGTTGGTCTATCATCTATCCATCCATCTATCATCTATCTCTCTCTCCCCTCCTCTCTTCTGTACCCCCACTCTCTCTCTCTCTCTACATACACATACACACACATACACATACACCTCCCTATGTCTAGCTACCTATCCATCTACCTATCCTTATTTCTATCTCTAATCTCTCTCTATCTCTAATCTATCACTCTTTCTATACCACTCTAGCTATCTACCTCTATCCATACATCTAAAGAAAGCACACCTTGAAAAATATATGTATAAATTTATTAGATTTATTATATATAATAAACTACTAGTCTGCTCCTCCTTCTGTAGTTGAAAAAACCCAGAGCTCAGAGGGTTGAATCACTTCTGCAATTGGTTCAGTTAAAATCCAAATAGAAACTTCCACTTCTCCCATCAGTCACTTTAAGTAACATCCACCACTCATCAGCGCTCCTCATACGTACCTCTTACAAAGGCAGACAGTGACATCTCTATTCTGCTATCTAGTCTCAGACTTCAGTGACTCCTCATTCAGTGCCCATTTTTTTCATGTATTAATCATTTCCAGAAGGTTCTGAAAGGAGGTGTGCATGTTTGTCAGAAACTCAGTATATGTATAAATAGGAAACTTTAAAGTAACTGGATTAATTCCTCCTTTAACTCAAACATCCATTCTGATGAAATAGTGGACATTTTCAAGTAGTTGAAGTACCAAAGCTTAGTGGGAATAATAGTCTGACTAGAATTTATAAATATTTAATTGAATCAAATATTTATTTACAAAATGAATAAATGCATTACAAATTTTAAAGTGAAAATGTTTATACTATTAAAATAGGTTGCCTTTCTAATATAAATTATTTAGAGATAAAATAACACATTCCTAAGATAACACACTAAATACTATATAAGATAAAGGAAACTTAATGAGTCATTCAGGTAGAAAATAAAACAATATTAATCTTTAAAGTGTGAGATTAAAATGAAAGTGAGTTTAAAATGTTATTATTCAGTTATGAGAATATTTTTGTGCAGATTGTTCTAGCTGTGGATAAACCTCTTACTTTACACTGGGAAGGAATCAACTTTTACAAGAGTTGATAGAACAATGAGAAGACAGTTATTACTGTAGTTCAGGGTTTAGCAAAAGTTTTCTGTAAAAGGCCAGGTAGTATGTTTTCAGCTTTGCAGGGCGCACTACTTAATTCTGCTATAATTGCATTGCAAAAGGCAACATGTAAAGGCAGCCATAGGCAATGTGTAAGTAATTGGGCATGGATTTGTTCTAATACAACCTTACTTATAATATGGCCAATGGCCAATGGGCCAGATTTGTCCTGCTGGTCATAGTTCTCCAACCCCTGCACTAGCTCTAAGTATTTTCTCTTGAATCCACTTTTAAATAATCCCCTCTCTCATTTTATAACTTGCATGAGATATTTTTTGAAAAACCTTTTAAACTCAGTGAAATATGAATTTTGTAAAAAAAAAATCCAGTTTTCTTCATTTTCTTTAGATTTAGCTTAAGTAGATGGAAATTCTATTGCAGAATTGCCTGTATCGATTTCCATACTTGTTTTGAAAGCCTTCAAGTTCAAGAAAGAATTATTCTTCCAATAGAAGTTTATTGTAATGCAAATATACAGGAACATATCTATCTAAGCTTTTAATCTATGTGAAGGACTGTGTTTTACCATATTTCTGAGTAATTGATTTTGACTTTAAGATATAACTGAGTTTTCACATTTTATTTCAACACCTAAACAAGAGCTTTCATGGCAGAAATAGAAAGCTGAGTACCAAAGATTTGTGATCCCATTTCATGGTGTAGAATTGTTGCTTGGAAGCAGCCCCTAGATACCCTTCAACTAGATGGGACCGTGTGACTAGTTCTCACTGCATTGTGCCAATTCCAGGTGAGAAATTTTAAGAAGTGAGTGTGATTTCTCCATTCTCTTCTAATCAGCAGGCTGAATATCACCTGAAAAGGAGACCTGACAAGAACACCCCTACTGTCAAATGAGTTTTACTTGACTAAAAAATAAACTTCTATCGGGTTAGGTCACTAAGACTCAGGCTTTAATTGTTGGAGTAACTAGCATTACTCAAACTAATAAAATTCTAAACAACAAAAAATTCTGATTTTTTGGTGATGTATTATTATATATTTTAGTATTTAAAAATGCACATTCTATTTGAAATGCTAAAATCCTGGAAATACATGTTATAATCACTAGACTTGTTCTCCAATATAATTTACCTCTTGCCAATAATTGAGGTAGTTTAATAAAGAATAGATTTAGAATAGGTAGAAAAATGTAAGAAGGAAATTTTACAAAAAAGGAAACTCTGAGTAAAAGTGTAGAAACTTTACCTTTAAGTATGCTTGACATTATAAACAAGCTTAATATTATATTTATACTCCATTTCTCTCTTAAAACATAAAACATCATTGCTTAATGTATATGGAATGGTTTAGAGATGACAGTTCACTACATACATAAAAAAGCTAAATAAAATATCACTACTTAAGAATAGATAACTTCTCTGTAGAAAAAGAATTGGGAGTCTTTCAGAGTCTAGTGAACTTTGCTTCATTAAATGGAGCTAACTAGTTCCACACTAATTTCACTCCTGTGAATCCTTTTCCCTATGCCCAGTACCAGGATAATCTGTAAGGCCCAGTTTGAATGTTTAGCCCAGCTATGTAAACACATACAGAAGCTGGCTTCTGTATCCTGAGTGCCTGGAATGGCATGTTCATCTTGTTTTTTTTACCTTAAAATAGTATTTGAAACAAAGAGAATGCCCTGGTTATGACATAAAAAACTCGGAGAAGGTGGCTCAGCAAAGGAATGAGAATATATTTCCCTCTGAATTACATGTTTTCTCCCTTGAGTACCTGTGATGCCAACTGATGCTACAAGGAACATTAGGAATCCTAGAATTTTCCCTTGAGTGGAGCATAAGAAGTAACTGGCTTTACTACTCTCTTCTTTAAGTTTCTAGGAGTCATTTTGCCAGACAGGCTCCCAATGTTGCCAAAAATATAAAAGTGAAAGAAACCGGTAGGAGTTGTTTTTGATTTAAGGATTGAGGACACATAAGAAGATAATGAGCCCAAAATGAACTGGGAAAACAAAGATTAAGTACTCAGTCCTGATCTAATAGAGATTTTTAAAAGACCATGAATGGAGGTACTCCATTTCTCTCTTAAATTCTCTTTCATTTCATTAACATCACTTATGAAGCCATTGTAAAGCCACTATTCAAATAGGTCTGGGCCACATTCTTCTCCTATTCCTATTTTTCTTAGTTATGTCAATGTTAAGAGTCCTGCAGTCTCCTTAAGTTGTCAAAACCAGTAGGGTCTTCTACGAAATTATGAATCTTGTTAACTTGCACATTAAGAAATTATTTTCAGTTCTAGAATGGCAAGAAACTATTATGATCATATAGACAATGAAGAATTGCTGAAGATCTTGTAGGGCAGGAATGTGCTCAAAGTAGTATTTTGGAAAAATTACCAAAGATCTGTTTCGAACACGAAAAAATGGAGGTGGAGAAAGTGGTTAAAATAGCATGCAGGTAATAAATCAGTAACGGTAAAAATGCAAAGGCCATAGTGAATATAAAAGAATCATTTATAAAAAAAGGAAGGGTAATATTTGTTTTAAAACAGGGTAAATTGTATGTAAAAATGGAATACCCAGCTGAAGTTCTTCAACAGACAACCGAAAATTCAGGATCTCAGCTTGTCAAAGACATAAGGTTTGAAGATACTAATTTGGAAGATAACCTGGTAACTGCATTCAAAATGATCTAATGTTCCCTTCAGCTTGACTAAACTTTAGACAGGTTTATTCTGGTCTAAATAATCTGACCTCTACCCTCCCCCACCCCCACCTCCCACCCCCTTTTTTTTTAGAGCACTTCCTTTAGAAAATGCAATTGTAAATTCCCCTTCTGCCCCTTTGAGATGTAACTCTTCTCCCAACCTCTTGCCAGTTTTACAACTGAGAAATGGCTTTTTGAATGATTTCGGAGCCATCTCTTTGAAATGTAACCGTCAAGACAGAGACCTTATCTCTCAATCTCTTTGAGAAAGTAGGAGCCTAACTTTAATAAATGCCAATTAGCAAACAATAATGGCCTAATCACATTGACCATTCTCCCTCTTCACATCTTCCAGTACTTTTCCACTAGCTCATCCCAGAGCTTAAAACTCTCCTGCCTTTTGTTTTAGTGGATTTGAGTTCAATCTCTCTCTCCTATTATAATAGTCTTAAATAAAGCCTGTTTAACTTGTCCAGTGCAATTTTTCTTTGACATAATCATTGGAGCCATACAACTTTTGGAAATATTCAAGAAAGACAGTGAGAAAGAAAAAAAGGCCAGTTAAGTATCTTGAAGAAACTCAGCCTTTTAATTACAGGACTAGAAAAGGAAATGAAAATGTAGAAAGAAAACCCAATTCTATGTGTAACGTAGAATTCAAAGGCCAAGAGAATTTCAGGAAGGGAGATGTCAACAGCATCAGTTCTGCATATGGGAAAACAATTATTAAAAAACTGTGAGAAAAAGTAATTGGGTAAAATGAGTAGGAGATAAGGACTGATATTTATTCTAACATCTTTATTAAGTTTATACCATGTGTTAGGCAATTTCAAAGCTTGGGTCTTAGAGATAAGATAAACTAGGTCCCAGCTTTCATACAACTTAAAATCAAGTTGGAAGAGAAAAAATAATAAGTACCAGAAATGTTAGATATTATTCAGTAATTTGAAGAGAACGTTTGAATATAAAGTGACTAGTGGATATTTTGGATTGGATTGGAGGGGAGGTGGGGACAAGGAAGGCCTGAGGAAGGGGTAACTTGGCTGTGATCGGACTGACCAGAAGGAACCAGGAACAAAAAGCAGATAATTTACAGCAAAGGTCGTATTGCAAGAAAAAGCTGGTAAAGTTCAAAGATGCCAAGCCTGGCAATAGCACTGTGAGCAAGGCTGAGAATTAGATGAGGTTGGCAGAGTCCATAATATTGTAGGCCAGTGTAAGATGTTTGGAATTTATTTTCAGTGTGGTATGAAGCCATTGGAGGGATTTAAACACAAGAATGGCATCAAGTTTGTGTTTTAAAAGGATAACTGACAGTTTTATGGAGAATGCATTTTAGAGATGTATGATGGGAAACAGCTATTGCAACCCTCCAGGTTAGAGACTGACTACAGTGCCTTCGACTAAGGTTCACTAAGAAAGCAGTTTCAATGAAAAAGAGGGGCTGGGAGCGAAATTTTCATGGGTGCAGGGACAGCTGACATCTTTTTTGTTTATGTGCTTCAAATGTGAGATATGGATGCTTGAAATGAGGAGCATATTACTTTTCTACATGTAAAACAAGATTGAGATTTTCAGAAGAGAAGAATGAATATAAAAATGTAAGTTCATTGCAGAAGGAGTTTACATTTTGAAAGCAGAGCAAGAATAACAAAAGCAGTTCTGTGAAGATGGTGCTTGGAATGTAAACCTTTCCATGGTTTATAAATAAGCATCTCTTTCCATTCTTTCCTTTCTCTTCTAGAAGAGAAGAGTGTACATGGTGGTTAAAAAAATAACAACGAAACATAAAGCCCAGCAAATGTTAATTTGAGTCACTAGAGCTTCGGTCATTATTTTGGGATTTGTAGATCAATGTCAATGTATATTTCTTATATTTGGTGCCACTGGGCTCTCTCTGGGTTTCAGAGGAACTGAGCAGAAAAGTCGGGATGTAAGACCAAAGCAAAAACAAAGCAAAACAAAACTAGTAATAAAAACACATTTTTTCCTAGGAATTTTCCTTCTGAAGAGGGCCAGGTTATGAAAATAGGCCTAGGAACAGTGTACACTGGGCAGGAGACTAGTGAATCTCTGAAAAAAATCAGAATATAAAATTCATGCTGAAGAGTAATTTAGTGCATGTGACCAAGCACTTCACTAATGTGACCTTCCGGCTCCTCAGCTGTCTTATATGAGTATAAGATCATGAATGCAATAATCAGAGGGGAACCCTTGTTTCATAATCTATTGGTAATGACTTTCAAGAGTAGAAGAAACTTTTGCAGCTGCAAGAACAGCTACAGCCCACAGGATGGAAATGTTTTTTTTTTTCCTTGACGACCCAAAAAGACAAAGAAAGTTCAGCTTTGATGACATGTATTCTTCCTAGAGGATGTTCTCTCAAGTAGAAATTAATCTCTTAAGTCGCTTCCTTCCCCCCTAATGGATTCTTTCTAGGAGCTAGACAAAGAGGTGAAATATTTTGGTGGCATTATGTGAGCATATTGTAATTCATTTTAGAAAATGTGTCATAATAAAGATTCTTTATTAGATATACCATTTGTTTCAAGAACATTGAGATCTGCCAGATTTCCAGAGATAGAAATTATTATCATGTTACTGACAAGAAATGAAGAGATCTTTATAGTAGCTGGAAAGTTGGCCCAGAATATCACCAATATCTCTTGTGGTTCTAAGATTATATAAAGTCCACAGCTCCTACTGGAAGCAAGGGATTGAACCTGTCATCTTGACTCCTGAGCTAAATCCACAAAGTCTGACCTTTTGGAAAACAGTTTGTGTGCACTGGGGGTGAGGGGGAGTGGAAGATGTTTTCAAATACTCCAAGCACAGTCTGCTACTTGTTTTTTAAAGCTCCCAGGACTTCTAGATGTTATTTTTTCCCATAATAAGCATATGAAAGGTGAATTTTTATGGCTTGGGGATTGGTATGAGTTTCATTCATGGTCTGCTTTGCTGTACTACTTTTAAGAGCTGAAAGTGTATATGTCATCTCTAATTGGAACTCCCAGGCAGAAATGATGCCATCGGGGAGCTTAAAATATGTAGCCATATGAATCACCCTGCAGACCAACCATATTGCTATAAAGCAAATAATTTACATTTAAATAACTTATCTGCATTCACCTAATTTAAAAGTAATCTTTATTCTTTCTCAACTAATCCCCAAACTTATGGACTAGTTTGATCATATTTGTGCAATAAAATTGAAATTTTCAGATATAGTAGGTAATCAATTTTAGTCACCTCATCTGCGTTTCCAATCTCATTACAGATTGCAATTTTCAGTGCAGATTACATGATGACCCATCAGTGGCTTTGTTGTTTCTGAATTACTGATTCCTTGCCTACTGCCAGATAAGAACAAAGCCTATGCATCAGCCTGACAGCTTGCAAACAGAAAATGGGCTTGTAGGATTGGATTTAAATCCCAGGTGTAGGGGATAATTACCACATCACTCATGCAGTAACTGAAAAATGGTATTTCAACAAGAAAAATTACATTCCTTTTATAGTGCCAACAGAAATCATTATTTGAGGCTTCACACTGATTCACTGTATCATTACATGTGCACTGTACTCATTAAATGTAATGTTTGTTGCAACATAAAAAAGTTATTGTTTTAGGTACTTTGGTGGAGAAGGTAGCTTAAATTTAAGGTTTGTAGAACCTTGATGGTGTAGAGGTCGTTTGGACTCTAATATATACTGTGCAAGAGAAATGACAACCCAGACACAGAGCTTTCAACCGGCTCCTATTACAGGAGGCGTGGATGGATAGTACAAAGAAAATGGAGTATAAATCTTTTGTTTCAAAAACCCCAGCCATTTAACCCTACAGTCTGTCCAGAGAAAGAGGACAAATAATGATTCAAATCTCGACAGAGCGGTGCTGAATAGTGCATATTTTACCATTAGCTTTGAAATCATTGAAGCCCAACATATACATTCTAAAGAACAGAAGGACAGAGACCATATTCATTTGAGAAATCATTAAGGAAAACAGTGGCAAACACACTGGAAATGCACTCCTCACCCCTGGCATTTGGTCCATACCCACAAAGCTGCGGTTGTTTCCCAATGATTGTGCAAGCAGCACAGTAATGAACGCGAGATTCGGCAGAGTCGTTTGCATGTAGGTGCAGAAGGCTATGTGTCAACTGCTGAGAGCAACAACTTAGGCTGCATTCATCAGAGCCCTAGTTATGTTTATGGCCAACTGGCTTTCTTATTATGATGATCAGAATAGTGTAAAAAATATGACTTCAAATTTGCTGTATTCTTGCACGAACACCACAAGGAGCCCTTGACTATTTGATAGACATAGGTAAGTAGGTAGGTAGGTAGGTAGATAGGATGGATAGATGGATAGACAGACAGACAGAATTTTATGTATCAGCTCATAGCGTCTTTGCCTGGAATTCCTAAATTAGTATTTTAGCCTATCCTCCCATGTGCAGGGAGAGACTTTTGTGAAGAGGCTTAAAATGCAGTTGTGAAGTGCTGAAATATGTCTTTCTAATCTTCTACTCCTCCCACCTCTGTAGTCTTTTGTCTTGACAATCTCTTCAGGATGGCTGAGGCCTTGACAAATACTGAAGCAGGCCTGAGTGTGTGGAAGATACGCAAAGTTTTCAAATTCTCTTTAAGCTTAGGAAAGTACTTGAAGCAACAGACTTATTTTTCTAAGAGCTGGTTCCTATTCCTTTATATCCTAAGGAAAAATTCATTAGGTGAGGAGTGGTTTATGCAGATCTGCTGCCTGTTCTCAAAGAGGCTTCACTCTAGGTAAGGAAAAGAAGGACATTAATGTAAAAAAGAAATAAAAATAAATAGTCACACAATTACGAATGTTAGGGGCTAAAAGAGTAACAAGGTCATAGATCCTACAGAAGAGGAAGCAACCTCTGGTTAAAAGGAGCTGAGCACAGAAGGGGAGACAATAAAGGAAGATAAGTCCTTAAATAAACTAAAAAGAGGGCTGAAGACCTCCAACATAAAATCTTTAGTGATAAGATGAAAAGATAATGTGCTACTTTCCTAGAGGTAAGGTTTCCAAAAACAGGAGCTGGCATGTTGCTGGTAGTTCTCAGGCACTCAATCATGTTAATCTGAACCTTAATCATCATAAAAATGGACACTTGTGTGCACTTTTTTTCTAAAGCACAGTGCTAAGCACTTAAGATGACTTATTTAATTCTCACACCCATCCTATGAAGTTGTTGTCACACCATTTCAAACATGTGAAAATTGAGACATGGAGGGATGAAGTAGTCTGCCTGAGAGACGGAGCCTGGATTTGAACCAAGCCTTTCTACAGAGCCTGTACTCTTAATGCTTGGACTACATAGTTATTATGCTGTCACAGTAGATAAGAAACTTAAAATTTTTTTAAAGTCCTTTTTGTTCTCATATACAAAGCTAACACCACCTAGCCCCAGTCATTTACCAACTAAAACACAACAAAGCTACTAAGTAAATACGCACTGTGTTGATGGCCATTTTAAAATAATGACTCAAAGATCCAACTAACAGTCATAAAGACACATATCTCAGATGTGGGTTAAATCTTACATTTTCTTTAAAGAGCACACTCTGAGCTCTGGCAATGCCAGTATTGAAATTCTGTGTTGTTGGTGGCATTTCATTCTGTTTCTTGAAATGCAAAGCATAACCTATTCCACCCACTCAGAAACTCAGCAAACTTAAAGAGATAAGTCCCTTTGCAAAGATTCCTTGGAGGAATTTATTCCCCAGTCTTATCAGGGAGAACAATGTGGGTTTGGTTCTGGATCAGGTGGTCGTATTAGAAAATACATTAAGATGCAGGCTGACAAACAAAACCAAATGCAAAATTACCATTCTGTTCTGCTCCTGACAGCAGTGTGGAGAATGTGATTTCCCTGTATTCGTGCCATCAGGGCCTTACACGGTATGATTTAATTGGAGGTCAACATGTGATTGAACTGAAGATTGTAAGCCGTGTTCAGAAATTAAAACTGACCAGACATGAATGTTGTTTCTCACCTGCATAGTCCTTATGGTACACACGCCAAATTTTCCACATGATAATACCTGTACCTTCTCAGCACCCCATCTCT
Organism: Nomascus leucogenys; assembly: GCF_006542625.1. Taxonomy (NCBI): domain Eukaryota; kingdom Metazoa; phylum Chordata; class Mammalia; order Primates; family Hylobatidae; genus Nomascus; species Nomascus leucogenys. The sequence continues at coordinate 37,537,988 of NC_044402.1, read as the reverse complement.
GGTCACACTTGCTCTGCAGCTCCTAATTTAGTAAGAAACCGAACAGCCACATTCATCTAAGAATCTCTGTGCAGGGAGGCTGATCAATTGCTTCCACTATGTGAACAAATCTGCTGTGTATTCTTAAAAGGAACGCGATCAGAGCATGTGTGATTTACAAACTATCCAGTATTTTCACTGAGACATGAAAATAAATGGATTTGGTCCTCATTGCAGCTCAGCTCTTTCTCCTGGGGCTGGAGGGATTGCTCCTTTGGCCCCATGGCATGCCCTTGTGAGAGCGGTGAGAAAGCAGCTGCTTACATTACCTGAGAGGACTCTCTTTAAAAGCCTCTGTTGCTCTATAGAGCTTTGCTGCTTAATTTTGTTTTTCCTGAACGTGTTGGATGTCGCCCATTGGTGCTGCCTCCTGCTGCCTCATTGTTCACTGCTGGGTTGTGCAATGTCTCCATGCTTGAGAAAGGTGCTGTACAAGTTGCACAGAGGATATCTCATTTTGTGGGAGTCTGGGCCAGGCTGGGCAGATCTCAGAGCATTAGCAACCGGCATGCCTGTAGCCTGGGAGGTAGGAGTAGCAGGTTGGGAGGTGGTACTCTCTGCAAGCCATGTATGAATAAGTGAAATGACTAGCCTGAAGTCATATAAGAAAGGAAAGACATGCACAGAGCTAAGGGAAAAGCTTGCACAGAGTTAAGCAGAAAAGAAATCATATATTTGCCTTCCCCATTGCAACACTGCACCTCTTCGTTCTTTGTTAACTTGGCAAAATGGCTTTATGTTTTTCATGACAGGCAGCAGGTTTTCCTCGCTTTCCCGTTGCTGGTCTTATGACTTCCAAATGCTTCACATGTTTTTTTTAACTTGCCCTATGAAACATGATTGTGTGAAGAGGAAGAATAAAATTTGTCCCCTCTGGGCAAGACCAAACGTGGCAATGAAGACTGAGACATTAACTGGCTATCCTAGGTTTGTAGGTGGCAAATGTTGCCACGTGCCATCAAAGATGAGCTTCGAATTGTTCAGTGGTAGAAATGTGAGTAAATTGTTAGACCTTGTAAAATGAGACACAAATTCTTTTGCAGTTTTTAAAATTCTGGGGCAGCCAGTAAGGCCATATTGGACATAATTATTGCTTAGCTTAATACGTGAAATTTAAATTGTTATAGCATCTTTAAGTAGAATATTTTGTAAGACCTGAAACTAGAGATGAGCTATAACCAGTAGACTATTTCTGAGCTTTCCCTAACTGTTCTTAAACCCAACGTTTCAGTAGAATTGCTCCAGGGCTGTCTTGTTCACTTAATTAATATTTATTAATCACCTGCCAGCAACAAAACTCTATGCTGTGTGCTTGGCGAAAAAGGAACAACACCAGAATCTGTTTTCAATCATTTTATAATGTAGTAATGGTTAAAGCCTCTCACAGAGGTTATAATATCAGATAGTTGTCTGGATTACAGACCCTAGAAGACAGAGGTCATTTTTAGTGGGTGTGACTAGAGAAAGATTCCTACAGCAGGTGCCTTTGAGTTAGGTCTTAATGAAAGAGTGGAATTTGAAAAGCAGAGATAAGGAAAAAATATATAGGTGGATGGAAAAGCAAGGCAAAGCTTTGTAGCTAGACTAGAACGTAGGCTGTATATTTAGGAGTAGAGGAAGAGGGCTGCCGAATACCAGCTCGTATTTCATTTGATAGATGATGGGAATGGAAGACGGTGGATGCTGCAGTTCAAGAGAGCACCATAGGCAAAAATATATTTTAGGAAAATAGAGCTAGAACTAGAGGCAGGGGACCAGTTAGGAAGCTATTGATGGTCCAGGTGAAAATAACAAGGCCTGCAATGACAGTGGGAACATTGGAAGAGGAAAAGAAGAGACAAAGATGAAAGGCATGGAAGGCTTGCTGGACCCCGCCATAGTGCATGAATAGTGGCAGAACTCTGAGTCGGAGGGGATGCCCATATCTAACAGAAAGCAGGAGAAGGATGCACCAAAAGGAAGACAGGGAAAAAACAAGAGAGAATTCAAATCCGCATTGAAATGTATCAAAGGACCAAAGCAAAAAGATTTTTCAAATAGGAGCTCAAGGTCAATAATATAAAACACTGTAAGGTCAGTGATAAGAATGATAAATAGCCATTAGAATTCAAAATTGGGAAGTCATTGTTCACTGCCAAGAGAAGAGTTCCCAATTACAAAAATTCAGGGGGAGAAATGGTAGGAAAGTAGACATATACCTCCTTCAAGAGAGTTTATAGTGTAACTTCGTGAGGATGTGAAGTAAGCAAGCACAAATATGCAGATTATGGCAATGTACACAGGCACAGCCTTCCTGGAGAGCATTCTGGTGATGAGAACTTGAAATGAGTACCCCTGTGATCCTGCAAATACTTCTTTAAAATTATTTTAAGGAAATATTGTTGCTCATTAAAAAATGATCTGCAAGGATGTTGTAGGTTTTTATATAATACTGAAAATTTTGGAGTAACTTAAATGAATGTTGATACATGTGCCATAGAATGTAGAACCATATAATTCTATGAAAATATATTGTATTAAAAGATTCCTGGCACAGAAAAGAGTTTATAATGTGTCTGTTATTAAGTGAATTAAACATTATAAACCAGTAAGGCGGGATTTCATTTTTAAATGTAACTATACGTACAATTGTATACATGTACAATTTGTGTAATACATGCACACATATATGTACATATATATACACACGTATATGCACACAGTCATACATATAGCCAGATATTTTTGGTCTGCCCGTTCAGACTAACTTGTATACATCTCTCCCTTGCACTCTGCCTCCTAACTTCTAACATAATTGGGCCACTTCCACAGGCTTGCTTATGCGATAATTAGGTTAGGGCTGTATGAGACTAAGGCATGAGAGTGGTGGGAGAAAATGAAGTGAGGATCTGTATAGTATTCCCCCAACTGCCCTGCTGTTTATTCTGGTCTCTTTTGCATTTCTCAAAGTACATAGCTTCTCTCCAGGGAAAGTCTTTCCTATAGGTTCATTTCTTCTGGGTTCTAGTTAACTGCTATCTCCCCTCACTCCTTAAGGCCCAGGGCTGGTAACAGGTAGGTAATAGATATGATGCACTATCCCTGATACCCACTATACTCTGCCCACACTTTATTGAATTCTCCTTGATTTATCCCTACTTGAGTTTGCCTGATGTGAGTGGGATCTAGAATAATATGTGATATCAATCTTTATACAGACTGTTTTTTCTACTTGGAAAATTTCACATTTGCCTGGAAAATTTAAATTTATTTACCCTGATTTGTAGTGCCTGAAGTTTATATAATTTTGGGAGCCCTCTTTGAGAAAGATGATATACATTTATAAATGTAAATTTAAGTATAAAAAATAACAGGCATTTAGAAGGAGAAAATCAATTATATATTTTAAAAGCTAATGAATATTACAACATTTTCCAAATCTGAAAAAAAGCATGTTTTTATAAGTTAACCTCTGATACAGTTCTGTATTTTTCCAACATTTCTTGCTCACATATTCACTTTTTTAGAATTTTGTAATCTTCAGTAGAGAGAATACAAAAATACGTTGACTTTTCTTTTAGGATGGATGAAAAAGTTTTAATTGATATTTTAGAAAATTTTATTTAAGCTTCTTGTTTCATTACTGATAAGATCATGCCAGTTTTCAAGAATGTGATAAGATTTTTGAAAATCTATATTATCATTTGTATTTATAAATTCTAACATCTTAAGAAGTTATTAAGTATATTTCTTGCAAGAGAGAACTTTCATTTTGACTGTTTATCAATGAGATCAAATCTTTTTCCTTTGTTTATAATTTTACACATCAAGTGACTGGAACTCTCCACATATTAATTTCTGGTTCTGCACATTTTAGATCTTGTTTCTCCCCTACTACCCAACACACCTACCACATTCTTATTGTGTCAGGTCCACATCATAGCTAGATGTGACCTCTAGGTTCATACCTTTGTGTCCCAACCGTAGGCGAGTTTAAACAATATATGGGAGGAATATTCCTGAAACTTATACCTACCTTGGGATGGCTTGCTATAACTTAACTACATATGGATATGATGGCAAACCACAGAAATTTATGCCACTAACCCAAATTGTCTCCCAGTCAACATTCTCTTAATCGTGTACCACAAAAGCCTGTGGCCTCTTCAAGCCACCTGAGCCAGGCAGGGTATGCGGGAGGAGATGTTGGAGTAGAAAGAGAAGGAGATATTAAATAGCAATGGTTAACATACCCACTTTTGTAAATGGTACAAAAACATATGACCATAGGAACACATTGGAAGAGACCCATGCAAGAGCAGAGTCCTAAAGTTTCATTGGGAAACCCACTTTGGGGTTTATCTCTTAGATGTTCCCATTGAGTCTCTTATCCTCCAGATCAAGCTCCTTACATTTCACATTACAGGCAAAATTAATCCCTCTCCTCTGTATTCTCATCATTCATTGAATTTTTCTTGCTTCGCTTTTTTTGAAGTTCTTCTTTATAAGTATTTTTTGCATTATAATTAATGGTGACAAAATATTTTTTCTATTGTTTAAGACCTTTATTTTGTCTTAGTCACTGAAATGGTTTGGCTCTGTGTCCCCACCCAAGTCTCATCTTAAATTGTACTCCCATAGTTCCCATGTGTTGTGGGAGGGACCCAGTGGGAAATAATTTGAATCATGGGGGTGGGTTCCTCCATACTGTTCTTGTGGTAGTGAATAAGTCTCATGAGATCTGATGGTTTTATCAGGGGTTTCCGCTTTTGCATCTTTCTCATTTTCTCTTGCTGCCACAATGTGCCTTTCACCTCCAAATATGATTCTGAGTCCTCCTCAGCCATGTGAAAACGTAAGTCCAATTAAACTTCTTTTTATACCCAGTCTCAGGTATGTATTTATCAGCAGTGTGAAAACAGACTAATACTGTAAATTGGTACCAGTAGAGTAGGGTGCTGCTGAAAAGAAACGTGAAAATATGGAAGTGACTTTGGAACTGGGTAACAGGCAGAGGTTGGAACCATTTGGAGGACTCAGAAGACAGGAAAATGTGGGAAAGTTTGGAACTTCCTAGAGACTTGAATGGCTTTGATCAAAAGCCTGATAGTTATATAGACTATAAGGTCTGGGCTGAGGTGGTCTCAGATGAAGATGAGGAACTTGTTGGGAACTGGACCAAAGGTGACTCTTGTTATGTTTTAACAAAAAGGCTGGTGGGATTTTCCCCCTGCTCTAGAGATTGATGGAACTTTAATCTTGAGAGAGATGATTTAGGGTGTCGGGTGGAAGAAATTTCTAAGCAGCAAAGCATTCAAGAGGTGACTTGGGTGAGGTTAAAGGCATTCAGTTTTATAAGAAAAGCAGAGCATAAAAGTTCAGAAAATTTGCAGCCTGACAATGTGACAGAAAAGAAAAACCCATCTTCTAAGTAGATATTCAAGCCAGCTGCAGAAATGTGCATAAGTAACAAGGAGCCAAATGGTAATCCCAAAGACAATGGGGAAAATGTCTCTAGGGCATGTCAGAGGTCTTCACAGCAGCCCCTCCCATCACAGGCCTGTGGGGGCCTAGGAGAAAATGATTTCATGAGCCAGGCCCAGGGTCCCTGTGCTGTGCTGTGTGCAGCCTAAGGACTTGATGCCCTGCCTCACAGCTGCTCCAGCTGTGGCTGAAAGGGGCCAACATAGAGCTCAGGCCATGGCTTCAGAGGATGCACGTGCCAAGCTTTGGGAGCTTCCACACGGTGTTGAGCCTACAAAGGCACAGAAGTCAAGAATTGGGGTCTGGAAACCTCTGCCTAGATTTCAAAAGATGTTTGAAAATGCCTGGATGCCCAGGCAGAAGTTTGCTTCAGGGGCAGGGCCCTGATGGAGAACCTCTGCTAGGGCAGTGCAGAAGGGAAATGTGGAGTCAGAGTCCCCACACAGAGTCCCTATTGGGATACCCCCTAGTGGAGCTGTGAGAAGAGAGCTACCGTCCTTCAGACCCCAGAAAGGTAGGTCCACTGGCAGCTTGCATAGTGCACTTGGAAAAGATGCAGACACTCAATGCCAGCCTGTGAAAGCAGCTGGGAGGGAAGCTGTACCCTGCAAAGCCACAGGGGCTTCCTAAGACCATAGAAACCCACCTCTTGCATTAGTATGACCTGGATATGAGACTTGGAGTTAAAGGAGATCATTTGGGAGCTTTAAAATTTGACTGCTCCACTGGATTTTAGACTTGCATGTGCCCTGTAACTCCATTGTTTTGGCCAAATTCTCCCATTTGGAAGGGCTGTATTTACCCAATACCTGTGCCACCATTGACTCTAGGAAGTAACTAGCTTGATTTTGATTTTACAGGCTCATAGGTGGAAGGTACTTGCCTTGTCTCAGATGAGACTTTGGACTGTGGACTTTTGGACTGTGGACTTTTGGGTTAATGCTGAAATAAGGCTTTGGGGGACTGTTGGGAAGGCATGGTTTTGAAATGTGAGAACATGAGATTTGGAGGTACCAGGGGCAGAATAATATGGTTTGGCCTGTGTCCCCACCCAAATCTCATCTTGAATTGTACTCCCATAATTCTGTATTGTGGGAGGGACCCGGTGGGAGATCATTTGAATCATGGGAGCAGTTTTGCCCATATTGTTCTCATGGTAGTGAATAAGTGTCACGAGATCTGATGGTTTTATCAGGGGTTTCTGCTTTTGCATCTACTTCATTTTCTCTTGCTGTCACCATGTAAGAAGTGCCTTTTGCTTCCCACCATGATTCTGAGGCCTCCCAGGCCATGTGGAACTGTAAGTCCAATTAAACTTCTTTTTCTACCCAGTCCAGGTATGTCTTTGTCAGCAGCATGGAAACAGACTCATAAAGTCACAAACACATTGAACTTAGCAATTGATGAAACTTACACATACAGGTAGGTGTCCATTTTTCTTTCAAATTAATTAATAAGATGTAATGAACTTAAAAAGAAAACCAAGCCAATAGAAAAATTATAAGTCTCAATGTTGAAGGAGAGAAGTCAGATAAAAGAGAGTAAAGCAAATCTTAAAGAAACAGAGAAATGATGCAGTGGAGAAGAGGAAAGTTGAGTAAACTCCCCCAAAATACCATCATTCCTCTTAGTAAAAGAAGGAGAGTAGCTGGCATGACAGAGAATAACTGAGATTTAAAGAGCAAGAGACTAACCAGTTAGAAGAGTGATAAAAGCATATTATGAAGTAAAAAAGGGAGAAACAATAGATGATGGTAGAGGACTTAGGGTTATGTCATAACTAGCTCAAAATATAAATATTATTTATAATTCTGCCCTTTGTAATAATCCATTTTGAAAATCCAGCCACTTTTGTTAGAGAAAGATTATCAGAATGTTGCAATAAAGAATTCAATGTCTTAAACTACTACCAATAGAAGCAAAGCTTTCCATCAAATTTCTTGACAGAGTTATGAGAACCGAACCAAGTAAAATATATCTGCAGACTCAATCCTGCTCACAGGCAACTGGAGTGTCACCTTTACTTTGGAGCCATTCAATATCTATAAAAATTATAAAGAAGGACTTTGTTCCCTCCCCATCATCTCCTCCAATGAACATCATTGCAAATCCAGAAATGGAGTCAGTGAAGGCTGGGAAATCTCACCATTCTTAGAAGTTTATTAAGCATGTTCATTTGTTTATGTCATAGTGATATACTCATTATTCTAAAACTAATGCGATTAGCCCTCAACAATTATGTGTCAATAGAAGTGATACCAAAATTAAAAATTGATGAGTTAAAAAAAAAAACAAGAATACAGTTGATTTGTCTGATTTTCACAGGGCCTCTGACCAATGAAGGTTGAAAACAATGGGTATGCACGACAAAGTAAGTTCTGTTTCCCACTTCTTAGACTACCACAAATAAAGAGCTCTACCTTGTTGCATGCAAGGTTCTCTTTCTGATTATACACTCCTTGACTGATAGAAACTAGGATTCTGCTGGAGGAGTGCCTGTGGGAAAGAGAGATTTGATTTCATTGTTACACTTATTAGAAAACTAACTCAACGGCATTATCAACAGAAACTAAACGCTAAGTGTGTACAGATGACTCCACTAGGGTTTTTTTTTTTTTTTAAACAGTCATAGACTAATAGCTTCAAACTAATTCCTTCAAAACAAATGTTTAATTCAGAAAAGAGATATGAGTTTCATCACTAGTGATAACTCTGGTACTTAAGCCTTATTCTCCAGAGTCACAAGTTAATGCTTAAGGAGAATAGAAAGGGGGATTTTATAGGAAGAGCCGTGAAATGCTTCCTTTCTATATGGTGTTAAATATCAGGCCCAGGTAGTATGGATTCCCTCTCTCTACTGTTTCTTAATGTAGGGAGGAAAAACTGGATTGCCTACTGTGAAATATGAGATAGTGACTATTGTTGAACTTTAGTCTGACTACACTAGAAAAAAAAAAAACTTACAATGAAGATATTTCTACATTCTCAAGGGAAATTGTTCCTATGTCTAAGTGACCTTTTCTCGACACATTTCTTTTAGCGTTTAACCTGAACCTCCTATTGTTTCAGTTTAATCCCATTTATCCTGGTTCACTCCCCAGTGGCCACACTGACTAAAAAGTAATGCTACCTCTGGGAATGAAGTTACAGTCTTGGATAGTCAGGTTTATCAAGTCTACCAGTGCAGGACAGGAGATAACAGGAAATGTCTCACGAGGTCACACATGGTTCAAAAATCCAATATAGGTGGCATTACACATTCAGTATTTATGAAAATTATCTAAGCTAAAAACTAAATGTTTCAGTGGAAGTAAATAGAAAAACAAGAAAATGAGGGACTATTTACTATATATCTGTATATTTTACAATGGTTCTCTGAAAATTTTCTAGAAGATTCTTACATCAATACTTTTTAATTTCAGGAAAAGAAGCTATAATCAGAATAGATTCACTGAGAGTAATCCAAGTAAACTTATTTTCTTATTTTATAGGTTTCTAGACTGATAAACTAGAGAAACGAACTATTATTCCCAGGTCTTTGGTTCATTCCTACTTGTTTGGTATGGGATAATAGTGAAATGGTGAAGACTAAAGGAAAACAAGTTTAGGAAGAAGAATACATTAAATTCATGGTGTCATGAGATATACCTGTAGTGATGTGAGGTAGAGAGTTGAATACAAAAATGTGAAGATTAAAAGTATTGGTCGGAGAAATATATTTTGAAAAGGATGGAGAGGAAGGAGAAACAAATAAATGGAGAGGTAGAAAAAAATTGGATCATGAGTTCTCTTAGGATTTGGAAAAGAAATGTTTCAAGATTATGGTAGCAAATTGCATTGTTGAGTTCTGCTGGGGAATTTAGTAAGGTCAGGAAAGAAAGGTTTCCATTAAGTTTGGAAACATGGTATTTCTCTAATGACATTATTATGTCTTCAAGGTAATTTTTCTCTTATTTGTAACTTCAGTTTCTCAGTTGTTACCTGCAGTAAGTACAGATGAAGTTTGTCAAAAGTAATATACATCTCTCTTTCTTGTAGAATATCACTCATTTGCCTGAGGAAAATTCACATCTTAATTACTTTGAGGAAATCTCCAAGTGCACTGACATTATCAATAGGTCAGTACAGGTCATTCCTTGCCACCTGTAGAAATGGATGCCCACCATACCTGATGCCAATGAAACACAACTGTGGCACTCAATGCTAGAGACCTGTGATGCTTTTGTGAATAGAGAGGCAGATGGATCCCTCTGCTTATGCTACAATAAACCTGCTTGTATACAAAAGTATACAGAGGGGAGTGAGGCACCTCTATCATTTCACATACATTCAGTCCCATCCTCAGAAACCACAACTATCTTCAGTATAGCTAGGCTAGCTTGACCTGTGGCTTGTCTTCCATTTCCATAGTTGGCAAATGTTAGACCTCTGTATACCATCAGCTAGTCTCCTTCTTCCCTATTGGGAAGTTCCACCTCTAGGGAGATTCTCATTATCCTTCCGGCAATCTGGTTTCCTTTATTGCCCTGCCAGTCCATCAGACGTATGTGAATATGGCAGAAGATGAATGGAGAACAGGGACTATGCGTCCCCTGCAAAAAACTTCTCAGCCCCTTTGCAAATTAGTGGTTGCAAATGGGGAGGATGGAGTTTGTACAACTTCCTCAGCATTGGAACTCTCTTTTGCCCATCTAAGACAGCTTGTTACTTACATTCACATCACTTCTGTGAAGTTTGAAGGGATTCTAAAAGAATCAATTTAAAATAAAAATGAAAGCACATAGCACATGAGTGAACATGATGAGCTTTAAATCTAGATATAACTGACTTCAGATGGATATTCTTTATATAACAGCTTTATCGAAGTGTACTTGTCGTGCAATACACTGCACATACTTAGTGTGTACATTTTTATAAGTTTTGGTATGTTATACACCCATGAAATTATCACCACAAGAAAATGAGCATATATATATATATAACAAAAGTTCCCTGATGTCTTTCTTTCTGCCCCTCCCTGACCACCCACCTCTGCATCTCAGGCAACTATTCAGCTATTTTCTGTCTATCGATTAGTTTGCATTTCCTAGAATTTTATAACAATGAACATTCATAATACACACTTTTTCCCTCAATTTCTCTCATTTAGCATGATTGAGATGTTGTTTGTGTACAAACAGTTCATTCCATTTATTGCATAACAGTGTTCCATTATACTGATATGACTATTTATTCATTCACCAATTAATGAATATTTGGGTTGTTTCCAGTTTGGAACCATCACAAATAAAGCTCCTATAATCATTAAAGTGCAAAATGCAATCTTCATTTGAAGATATGCTTTTATTTCTCTTGGATAACAGTGGGTGTGTGTTTAATTTCTTAAGAAACTGCAAAACTGTTTTTCAATGTGGTTCTACCATTTTACATTCACACCAGCAGTGCTGAGAATTCTAATTCCTCTACATCTCATCCAATACTTGCTATGATCAGTCTTTTCAATTTTAGCTATTTGAATAGGTGTGTTGGGGTATCTCATTATGATTTTTGTGTTTCCCTAATGACTAATGACAGTGAGCATCTTTTTTTGTGCGCTCACTTGCTATTAGTGTATCTTCTTTGGTAAAGTGTCAATTCAAATCTTTTATCCATATGTTATTGGGTTTTTTTCTTATCATTGAATTTTTGAAGCTTTGTGTATTAATACAAATCCTCTTATCAGATGTTTGATTTTCAACTACTTTCTACCAATCTGTGTCTCACCTTTTCATTTTCTAAACAGTGTCAAAGAGTAGAAATTAATTTTAATGGTCTAATTAATATTGCTTCATGTATTATACTTTTAGTGTCTAATCAATGAAGTCAGCCTAACTTGAGGTAACAGAGATTTTTCTCATGTGATTGTCTAGTTTTTAGTTTTCATTTTTACATTTACATTTTTACATTACATACATTTCATTTTTACATTGGGTATATAATGTATACCTAATATACAATTCACTTGGAATAATTATTGGTTTTGGTTCAAGTAAGAATCACACAATTTGATAGGAAGACTATCCCTACTCCATTGAATTTGCCTTTGTTGTTGTCTATATAGGTATGAGTCTATACTAAGCTTTCCATTCTGTTCCTTTCTACTTGTCTATACTTAAGCCAATTCCATACTTTCCTGATGACTAGCTTTATACTAGTCTTTTTATATGTTATGAAAATAACTATAATAACTATTTTTAGCTTCCTAGCATTTTTATTCAAAGTTGTTTGTGCTATTCTAGCTCTTTCATATTTTCATGTCTTTTAGAATCCATCAGTTTCTTCAGAAAAGCTTCCTAGGATTTTGATTGTGATACGATTGAATCTACATATCAAGTTAAGGAAAATTGATGTCTTAGTAATATTGAGCCTTCTAACCCATAAACACGGTTATTTTTTCACTTAGTTTTTCTCTAGACAATGTTGTATAATGATTATCTCTAAGTAATGTTCTATATTTTTCAGGTTACAGATTTTTACATATATTTTGTCAAATTTATCTTACGTTTCTCATATTTTGGATGTTACTAAAATTGTTTTTGTTTTCTGTTATTCATTGCTAGAATACAGAGATGCAGTTGGGTTTTTGTATAGTTGATCTTGGATCCTACAACCTTGCTAAGCTGACTTATTTTTTCTAGTACCTTTTTAGATATTTCATATATTTTCTACACAAATGGTAATGTCTGTGAATAGAAAGAGTTTTACTTCTTCCTTTTGTAACTAGATCCCTGCTACATCTTTTTCTTGCTTTATTGCACTGGCAAAAATCCTTCACTTAGTCATTTAACAAATAATTTTGATTGCCTATTATTTGTCAGACATCATTACAGGTGAGATGAAAACAGTGTAAATGAAACAAGCAGGGTTCTTGCTGTCATGGAGCTTAACTATTCTATTGTCTGGGAAAATAGATGCATTTAAACATGAGTTTTAATATGTGTAAGGAATAGCTAGTGAAAATAGGGTTATTTAGCCTAAAAAACACACACAAAAAATAATTCTGCCTTCAAGTATGCAAGGGATTATTTTGCAAAAAAGCGACTAATTTTTGTTTTGTGTAATTTTGGAGGACTTAACTAGGATTAGTGGTGAAAAGTTGAGAAGGAAAGAAATTTAAGAATTTGCTGCCATAGGCCAGGAACAGTGGCTCATGCCTGTAATCCCAGCACCTTGGGAGGCCAAGGCAGGCAGATCACGAGGTCAGGAGATCGAGACCATCCTGGCGAAACCTTGTCTCTACTAAAAATACAAAATTTAGCTGGGAGTGGTGGCGGGCGCCTGTAGTCCCACCTACTCAGGAGGCTGAGGCAGGAGAATAGTGTGAACCCAGAAGGCGGAACTTGCAGTGAGCCGAGATCCTGCCACTGCACTCCAGCCTGGGTGACAGAGTGAGACTTTGTCTCAAAAATAAATAAATAAATAAATAAAATAAAATAAATAAAAAAAATTGCTGCCATAAAAAAACTATTTGAAATTGAAACAAGCTGCCTCATGAGAATCCTGAGAAAAGTTTATTGAGAGGCTGGATGATCCTTTATTAGTATGCTGTAGAGAGGCATCATTTTCAGGTAGAAGACAAGAGTGGTTTCTGATTTGGACGATCAAATTCTATGAATGCAAAGATGAATGGAACAAAAACCCTGCTTATGTTTATAATCTCATTGGAAAGAAAAATAGATTTATGATACTGATAAATAAGTCAAATTATGGTTTGATATCAAATGAAGATATTTACAAAGTAGGGAGTAATTAATGGATATATAATTGACAAATCATATATTCAACAAGAATTGTCCAAACATTTGCTGTCAAATCAATATATATATAAATATAATCTCACTTATTTCATACACTCTGGTTACTCTCCAATTTTCCCATTTTCTTTGTCTTGAGTGCCCTTTCTTTTCCTTTACTGGGTTTCCAACTCCTAACTCTCACTTCAGTGTTGATCTTGAATCCCAAGAGCTTCTTTTATGAAAATCTCAAAGCCCTAGTCCTCTGTGGTCATTCTTTTTCCCCAATGATTATTTACACTTCAGTTAGGTCATCAGGAGAGAAACTAAGTCTCACATCTCTAAGTATGCCTGATCCCTGCAATAACTTTGACAGCATAAACTCCATAAACAGGAGCTAATATTAACAATGACAATAATGCAAAAAAGAGAAGCGGGAGAAAAGACTACCATAGCTTTGGGCAACACAGAAGATGTTTTTTTGAAAAGAGGTGACGTTTTTTATCTCCTACTTTTCTCCTGATTCATTGATACATTTATTCATTAAATATTTTTTGATGACTCATAAGTCTCATCTTGCCAGAGACTGGGGACACACACACATACAAAAATGAGGCAGACATTGCTGCTCCCCTCAGGAACTTGCATTTTTCTTGTAGAAATAAGAAAACAGGCAAATACAGCAACAAATAAATGAATTAAAAATTGTGCAAGAAATAAACCAGAGACTAGTTTTATGTAGAATGGTCAGGAACAGCCTTTCTGAAGAATTGACAGGCTGAAATCTACAAAACAAACATGCAAAGACTGATGGGAGCAGGGAAGCAGGGGATACACATTTGAGGCAGAGGAAAAGTTTCTACAAAACGTCCTGTGAAAATGACCTTAGTTTTCGGGCATGAGTAGACAATGATCATGTGACTGGAGCATATGGGGCAAGGGGAAGATCTAGATGAGATGAGCTTCAAGAGGTAGATAGCTTGTGCAAGGCTCTAAGAGCTATGGGGAAGAGTTCATATTTCATTTTAAGAATAAGTCAAGACATTAAAGGAATTTAAGCAATAGTGTGATAGGACACGATCTTGTTTATACTTTGAGAACATTTATTGCTCTATGAAAAATGGATTGACAAGAGTAGAGTTGGAAGGCAGTTGGCAGTAACCCAGGGAAGAAATGACACTTAATTGAGCAAGGCTTTAGTAGCAGATTTGGAGAGAAGTTGACAACTTTCTATTTTGTGACCTGATGTAGCCCCTTTAAGGAGCCCTTTGAACTTTAGGAATAGCTGAATTATGCAATTCTATCCTGAAGTCCAAGCTTAAAGAATTGCTTTGTTTGCCTAGGAAGCACATTGTTCTTTACACGGATGCTATCTGACGTATAATTTTTTTGGAAGAAGGCTGCTTTTGAATCGAGTTTGTGGATGTCCCAGGCCTCCAGCAGCCATGCTTTTGTGACACTTCAAATGACCCTTCCAACACAGCTATCTGCCACTCTGTCAGCAATAAGGCCTGCTTCTCTGCAATGCCAAGAAGTGGTAGCTGCTGTGAAATATAGTTTGCCATAATACTTGCTTCACTAAGAAGAACCAGCCAGGTCCCTCTGTTATCAAAGGCACATAATCTAGCCAAGATGGTAACCTCATCATGTATAGCTGGAGGGCAGACTGGATACGTAAGCATACTCGCATGGATTAAACAATGAGTTTCATAGCTGGGGAAACACAATGCAGGCATTGAACAGAAGCCATTTTAGAAGCGCAAGAAAGCCACATACTTTGAGATTTGGCTACTCCTACAACCAGAAAATACCCTGGCTCACTGGTAAAGGGAGTTTATTCTAGTCTAGCCATTTTTCCATTTTTTCAAGCCCAACCTTAGGTCCAAGTATTCTTTGGCTGCCTTGGAACAATATATGTCAGGGCAGGGCCCACTTTTCACCTTATCTACTGCCACATACACTGCTTGCAAACTAAGTAAGTGGCACACGGTCTATGCCATTTATGCTTGGATTTTAGCTTACCAAAGTCTTCTGATGCTAGGAGGCAGAAAAATTGCCCCATAACTCCCAGGACGAATGCTACTAGCCTAGATACTTTGTGTTAAACCACCCTCTCCAAAATGTGTGCAGATCTGCACAGAGTAAGAAACCTATTCCCCCTATAAAATACTGTAGCAGAGGTTTATTTGCCGTGTCCTTATTACCTCCTGGTACCCCATATAGTACACAGAAACTGCCTACTAAGCCTTTTATCATAATTATCACCACAATGGGTTGTTTATCTCTAATGTGCTGGGCAAATTTCTCTTTATTTGGGTGCTTCAAAATTGGACCTCCAGGAGGTGTATAACATAGCTCACATCCAAAAAGAAGGTAGTCGAGGCTGGGCGTGGTGGCTCATGCCTGTAATCCGAGCACTTTGGGAGGCCGAGGCGGGGGGATCACAAGGTCAGGAGATGGAGACCGTCCTGGCTAACACAGTGAAACTCCGTCTCTACTAAAAATACAAAACATTAGCTGGGCGTGGTTGCAAGTGCCTGTAGTCCCAGCTACTCGGGAGGCTGAGGCAGGAGAATGGCCTGAACCCAGCAGGCAGAGTTTGCGGTGAGCCGAGATTGTGCCACTGCACTCCAGCCTGGGCGACAGAGCGAGACTCCATCTCAACAAACAAACAAAAAAAAAAAGAAAGAAAGTAGTGGAAAGCTGACTTCCAAAAAATCCAATTCAGGCAATTCAAAAACTAGCCCTTAGTGGACACAATGAGTTATGAGGAGGAGGCTGCTAGGATCTTCCAGGAAAGTTTTTCTCATTCTTCAAGTCACAAGAAAAGAGTGGGCCTACTTCTGCCTCTGGAGATCCTGCCTGAACACGATGCTTAGAATGGCTACAGCAGCGTCAGCACGGAGAAGGAAGTGAGCTGGGGTTGAGAAAAAAGGGGGACGACCAGGTCCTAGGCATCTTTGAGCCTTTCCAGTGGCTGCTCCGCTTGTGGACTCCTTTTACATGAGATAATCCCCTTATTATTGAAGGCAGTTTAATTTGTTTTCTGCTTTAACATCAGATTTAAGTTTTCTACCTGGTGGGGTGTGTTGAGAGAGGATTCCCAGGGTGTTCTGGAAGGGCTTTGGGTCTCTGAGGACTAACAGGGTAGCCTCAGAGTGTTATACACTGGAGGGACCAAACCAACTTAGGGATGCTCCCAGTGAAATCAGTGCGTCTTGGTGGCAGGCAGTTCTTCATCTTTCGGCTGATTTTCAAAAGATCTTGAATCTTCTCAGGTGAATCCAAGACCTGCTGCCCCTGATAGTTCTCTAAGTGCCTTCAGACCTTGGCATGCCTTCTCTTACAGGCATCCTCCATTTATTGATGTTTTGTGTTTTCTGATTGCACAAGCTCTTTTAACAGGAGAAAAATATAAAATTTTTGGAAAAAACACTTGTAATCCTCACATTCAGACAATGTTTAACATTATCTTGATATATATACTGTGTATGTGCTTGATTCATATTTACCCTTTTAAAATGTGATCGTCCTACTATACATGTTTTATTTCCCATTATTTGAATTCATAACTATATCATGAGCATCTCTACATAATATTAAACATACACCCAAAGCTTTGAAAAAGCCCTTCAGTCTGAGAACTGCCTCCAGGGGATTCTAGTGCCTAATTAGGATACTAAGGGATGGGGCAGGTAATTTTCTATCTTAACTATTTTCTTTAAATCTATTTCTTAGTACCATTTCTAGATTTTATCTAGAAAAATGGATTGATGATTCTGAAGGCTCCTGTTCTAGGCCATATAATCTCTACTGAGGAAGCTGGAACTTTTGCAGCCACTGAAATGACAGTCCGTGTATTGCCCACACAACTTTGTGGAAGAAGAACATAGTGTGTGCTGGAGAGCACGTCTGCAGGCTTTCTGGGTTCCCCAGCTTTGCTGGTTGCCTGTTGGGTGAACCTGGGCCTGCTATTTGCCATCCCTAATTCTCCTTTTCCTCACTGGTGAAGTGAAAATAACGATAGCATCTATCTCATCAGCTTGTGGTAAGAATTAGACGTGATAACTCTGCATTCAGTAAGTTACCAAATGCTAGTTTTTTCTATTATTAAGGATTTAGGGGTATTAACATGAATTTATACTCACCATACTAGTCTCACTATTCTTCATAAAAGGAGGGATTAAGGATTCAGTAGGTATTTTCTTCATCTTTGCCCCAACACCGTCTGCCCTCATCTAGCCCATCTACATTGCCTCTGACTCTCACCATATGTAAGTTCACATCATTCCTAGAGTACAACAGACCTTTTCATAAGTGATTTCATAATCACTTGTCTACACATCGTTTCTTCTGATAGAGTATGCACCCCGTCGTTTCTTCACCCACCTGCCAAATGCTTGCTCATCCTTCAGTATTCTCCTCCTCTATGGAGCATTTTCCCAAATCTCCAAAGAGGAGTTGTTCTACTCTGCACTCCCACAGCACCATTTCAAATCCAATATCCTTAACACAGCACTTAGCAGGGTGTATTTGTCAACTGCTCTGTTTACATGTCTGATTCTTCCACTGGAGCATATGCTTTTGGGGGTCCAAGGACCATGTCTGTCATCTCCAAAGAGTACAATAAATGCTTAATGAAAAAAACTACAAGCTGTGCATTTCCCTCAGGGGAGAAAATATATGAACTTCTAGGAGTCCAAAGGGCAGATCAGTTCCCCTGCTTTGTTCTTTATGTGTTTAAGACAAGAAAAAGCCCCCGATGGAGTGAGAAGGAAGGGTTCCATTCAGCACACACCTAATTACAGTCCTCACTCGATTCCATCTTATAAATGACAACCATCAGATGCCAAGTTGTGGCAGAATGACATCTGGCTCTTTGGCAGACACCCCCGGCAACAGCGTTAATGACTTCAGAGATGGCTCTGGATGTGTAATGCTGTTAAGTTTGTTGTGTGGATTACATTATCCTCTTCAACATCTTTTTACGTTGTCCTCTAACTCACTTCAGATTCTGATTCTGTGAAACCTGGACACATTTATCCAAATTTGCCCAATGCCCTTCATGGCCTTGACATGGCAGTCCTTTAATATATTTTCATCATCTCCTGTACATTTCTTACAGAGAGTCGTGAATGTACTTCACAGCCAGTTTGTGTTCTCATAGGCAACTCAAAAAGGGAAGGTTTTAGTCGTCTGGGAAAAAGCTCTTTAGTACTCGACCAAATTCCATTTTCTAAGATGACCACATTTGGGGCTCCTTTTGAAATCATGCTATATAAAGAAAAAATCCCTCAGTCAGTACATATGCTTTGAATTTGAAACCAATATGCAATGCTTCATTAGCTCCCAGGATGAACTATAAAAAGGCAGGGGTTGCAACCATAACAGTCTCGCCTCTGACTGAGAAAAATATATACATTTTAATTGTTTCCTAGGCATTAAAAACAAAGCCTTGATCTGAAATTTCATCCAGTTTTCAGAAATGATGCATTTAATTTTAATCTGAGTTCTTTTTTTTTTTTTTTTTTTTTTTTTTTGCCTCTACCACGAAGAAACAGGAGGCCAAAGTGGGGAAAGATAATTATATGAGAAAAAAAATTCCCTAATGCTTTCTTTTGCCAGTTATTGTGATTTTGAAAGAAACTGAAATTAATCAAATAGGAGATATATGTTTATATTCAAAGGTATAAAACATTAAGAGAAAAATTAGGACCCAAATGATAAATCATTATAGCAAGTGATGATAATAAACAACATTTTTAGCATAATAAGCCCCTGGAATTGACAAGCTGAAATGTTAACTTTATTTTATGGGTATTTTGACTGTTTGCTTACAAAATAACTGCGATACTCACAATTGAAAAAAAAGATAACATGATCTAGTGTCTCAACTTACTGGGGAAACATTTATGTGTAGAACCAATGCATTTATCATGCTTAATTGGAAATTAATGAAAAAATATTTATATTGCTTGTGGTTTTACTTTTTTAAAAATTTAGGCATGCCATTTTAAAAATGGATTACATTTATTTAGAATGCTGATGGAAATCAGAGATATACAATTATGAAATCTCAAATGTAAAATTAAAAAGGGAAAGATAATTTTTAAAACTACATACAGTAGTTCTCAATTATACCATGGTACTCTGTAATTCCTCAAAATTCTAAAGTGATTTGTAGGAAATAGGAATATCTACGGTTCAAATATGTGAGTTTCAAATATGTTTTTTAATAGAAAAGACAATAGATATCAGAACACAATTGTTCAGGAAAAAGTGATTTTTAATTTATAATAACTAGCTGATGAGGAATGAAGGGATCTTTCACTGAGTTGTCAAATGTTTGGCCAAAGTCTCCTGTGCCTTGGTTAACAAACTTTAGTCCCCATAAATATAATGATGTCTTCACGAAAGGTGTGAACAGATGCTTTATCTCCACATTGTGTGCATAAATGTAAGTTCTGAGGTGTAAATTGATCAAACTGTAGAAACAAATCATTTAAGATTTGTGCAGTGATTAATAACAGAAGCCAGTAATCAAATCTCCCTGCCACCAGCACATCTGTTACACAGAGTTTCTAGTTTGCCCTATTATGCAAATGTGCAATAAAACAAATACATTACTTAATTTAGCAGCTGGTTCAAAAACATTATTTTAGGTGATTTCTTTATGCTTTGTGTACTTTTGCCATTGATGGTGGTTAATGTGAACTAATTCAATTGTTTATGAGATGAAGGCTTCCACATAAAAAATAGCCCTCAGGAAAGCCAGCTTTGAAGAAATTCATTGTGACCCTGGTCTCTAAAAACCAAACAGTGCAGCAAACACAGGATATGTCATGGCTCTCAGACCTCTATTCAAACAGCTCAAGAACCTTTAAGTGCTTAAATGTGAGCTCGTATGATTTCTATATCCTGGAGGATCGAGGAAAATCTCATGACTAGTTCTAAAACTTGTAGGATTTTAAGTTGGTTGAAACCTGGCACCATAATTGGACAGCAGATAGTTGAAAAGCACTATATATGCCCAGCTCATATTCAAGGTATCTCAATTACTATTCAGGCTTTCAATCCTTTCCAATATAGACCCATAGGGCAATTTCTAAAGGACCATTTAATTGGTCATTTATAAACCCACTTTCGCCAATGACCAAAGTGAGGAATTACAAGCATGCTTACATAATAATACCTACAGTAATAAAAACAACCAACATTGATTGAAGACACATTTGCATAGCACTATGAAACATCCTTAAATGCAATGGCCTTTTCATCTTCATATTTTACCAATGAGGCTAGTGGGATTCAAAGTGACTTGCCCAAGGTCACAGGGCAATGAGACTGAATGAAGGTCTGATTCCAAAGCTCATGCTCATAATTACGATATCTTGTTTCATAAACCAAGGTTAAATTTCAATAGGAGACCTGAGGATAAAGAATAGGTGTAGACTATGTTCTTAGCACCATAGAAATAAGAGGGAGAAACTCTAAGTTGCTAAATAAATAGTATTCACTTGCATCTTCTGCAAAGTAAGTAAGACCAGAGTGAATTGAGAATTCAGACATTAACATTAGGAAAGAAAAGGCATGGATTTAGGATACTTGACTGAGAATACGCCTTTCTGAAATGTGGATTACTCAACAGAGAGAATTAAGTTCTCCAGAAGAGAAAACAAACAAACAAAAACATAAAATAGAAAGTGAATATACATAGAAAGAAATTTATTATAAGGAACTGGCTTGTTGATTCTAGAGGCTGGTAATTCTAGAGCATGCTGTGTGGACCTGTGGGCTGAAGATCCAGGACAGCTGATGGTACAGATGAAGTCCAAAGGCATTCTGCTGAGAATTCTCTCGTGGTTGAGGAGGCTAGTTTTTTTTGTTTTTGTTTTTCTTCTTATTTGGGCCTTCAACTGAATGGATGAGGTCCACTTATACTGGGGAGGACAGTCTGGCTTACTCAAAGTTAATCAGTTTAAATGTTAATCTTATCAGAAAACACCAACCAAATTGACATGTAAAATTAACCATCACACAGACCAAATTTATACTTTGGATACCAGCAAAATGAGGTACATAAAAATAGTTTTTGAAATAATGTATTTCAGAAAAAGCAAACATCATAGAGAAAACTAGGACTCCGGCGAACTTATTCCTATTTTTCAGTTTAGCATTATTTATATTTTGAATTACATAAAGGGTGAAAAGAGACAAAAAAAATTCTCCATAATCACCACAATGTTTTAGTGCTTAGGACCTCTAAAGACCCTGCCTTCTAACCATTGCCTGAGGTTTCAAACCATCATTATGAGTTTGTACTGTCTAATCCTTTAGAAGTTATAGTAAAAGTGGCATGAATTCATTTGGCAAACATTAGGCCTGACAACAACATTCTTACTTTCTGTAGAAAATGTGAGGGCAGCATCATATAACGGGCAAGAAGGAGGCGCCAAAGTCAGAAAGGCTCATTTCCTTACACTTTCTATCAGTGTGATTTTTGGCAAGTTACATAACTCTCTAAGCCACAATTTCCGTCTATATAAACAAAAGATAATTGAGCCTATTTTCCTAGGGCTACCATGAGGATTAGAGGAGTTAAGGCATTTGGAACTCTGAGCACAGCATCTGACATGTGATAACTCAATAAACATTATACTTGTAATAGCCATAGGAGAAAGAAAAAAGCATTAGAGTAAAAGGCACAATAGTAGAAGCAAACCCATCCATACTTTCTACATGTTGAGCAATGAATATTCTTGGCAAAGGGCCTATTCAGTTAGTAACAGGATCATTGAAGAACCATCATAGATAGACCCTAGCCCTCTATTTTTGGCAACCACACTTGTATATCATAGCAACATAATGCATAGCAAAATCATAGCCAGCATACTCAAATTTCACATTAAAAATAAATTCGGAATAGGAACAGTTTCAAAGGTTTTTTGCTTCTGAAATTATTTGGTTCTAAACTAATTTGCTATTTATTGACTGCAAATTTTAGGAATTATATGCATGGAAATTCCCTCAAAGGAAAAAAAATTAATGAAGTAGAAGTTTTATGGTCTTGAAATTTAATGATTGTCAATAGTATGTATTGTAGACATTTTACTACACATTTTAAAAATTTGCAATTTTTGTTACATACTTCGGAGTCAAAGTTTCTTTACAGTTTACAAATATTATTGAAGTTTCTTGAAAAGTTAACAGATCCTAGATATTATTCATACAATGCATAGTAGTTAAACTCTCTTGCATGAATTTTGATACTATAGGAAGATATATGGAGAAAGAAATATAGAAATGAACATTTTCATCATTAGATAAAAATGTCTTGAATTAAGATTTTTTTAATCATGAAGCATTTTAAACATTTTGAAAGGCATTTTAAAAATGAAGTACAGTCTATCATTTATTGTATTCCCCACCTTAAAGTTAATTTTTCCAGAAATAGTCTTTTATTTTTTTTGAGACGGAGTCTCGCTCTGTGGCCCAGGCTGGAGTGCAGTGGCGCAATCTCGGCTCACTGCAAGCTCCGCCTCCTGGGTTCACGCCATTCTCCTGCCTCAGCCTCTCCGAGTAGCTGGGACTACAGGCGCCCGCCACCACGCCCGGCTAATTTTTTGTTTTTAGTAGAGACGGGGTTTCACCGTGGTCTCGATCTCCTGACCTCGTGATCCGCCCGCCTTGGCCTCCCAAAGTGCTGGGATTACAAGCGTGAGCCACCGCACCCGGCCGTCCAGAAATATTCAATAACTATTTTGGGTTCACAGTTGGATGCTAGGTTAGCTGAATATAAATTTCAAAACTAATAATTATACTCAGCACTCTAAAGGTATTTCATTGTCTTTTGACATTTTATTGCAATTGAAAAGTTTACTGTCAGTGGACAGTGAATTGCCTATTAGCTTCTCAGGTTTGCTCTCTTTGGTATTCTATAGTTGGTCTATAGTCTGCATAGGAATGAAATGAATACATAGATCGATTGATAAATCTGTGTGTTTTAAATCCGAAGATTCTGTCATTTATCAATTCTGTAGATTTTCAGACATGTGGTTTCCAAATATTTCTTATATGCCTCATCTTTCCTTTCTGAAATCCTATTAGCAGAATGTTGAAAACCTTGACTCTTTAAGCCTCCTTGCATGTTTTTTTTTGTATTATTTCTATTACTTCTTTCTAGTAGTTTACTCAGATTTGTATTTCAAATGACAAATTTGCTCAAGCTGCTTTGTTCTCACCTCTGCTCAGTTTACTACTTAAACCTACTGTTTTTTTTTTAACTTAGTGACAAAAATTCTTCATATCTACATGTTCTATTTTTATCAATTTGAAATTTGTGTATTTCATGGTATCTTATATTCTTGGATTTCTTTTTAAAATTTCTTTAAACTTTTTAGGCCCCCTTTTTTCTTTGTGTAATCTTGAATTTACTATTTCAAGTTCCTGGCCGCTAATATTCTTGGTTTTGTATCTGTTGACTACACTCATGCTGGATTATAATTTGTTTTTACAAATTCATTTTTCTCTTGAAACCTGGGTTGTAGGAGAACCTCTATAGAACAGTTTTTCATTCATTTCTGTTTGTCTCAGGGATTCCACCACCAAGGATAAATTTTTCTCAGACCATGCAAATTCAGCCAATTTAAACGCCAAACTTGCGTGATTAGTGGGGTCTGTGATTAGGATCCACTAAACTGGTGCTTTAGGACCCGTTTTTCACCCATCCATTTGGGAAGTCAAAGTCAGTAGGCTCTGTTATTGTCTGAGATATTGGGTGGATTTTTTTTCTAGCCTATCCTTTTAAATTCTTAGACTTCTACGTACATATTAGTGTGAACATCCTGCCTTGTACAAGTCAAAGTCTCATGTTTGTTATCTGGTGGGGAACTAAAATCCAATCTATTAGTTGGACAATAGCCCACTCTAGTCAACCTCATTGTCAGTACACCTTATAGTTTAAATTTGTTTTTTAGCATCTGAAGATTTACTTTCCTGTGAATTCTACTGACATTTTAATACTTTTTGTCAATCAAAATGAGCAGTTTCAAACGTTTATTGTTAGAGAATATTTATTTTTGTTAGTGCTATGGAATGAATTGTGTCCCCCCTCCCAAATTCATATGTTGAAGCCTGAGCCTCCAATGTGATGATATTTGGAGATAGGGCCCTTGAGACATAATTAGGTTTAGATGAGGTAATACATGTGTAATCCTCAGACAGGATTAGTGCCTTTATAAACAGAGATACCAGAAAACTCTCTCAGCCACGTGAGGGCGCAGGGAGAAGGCAACTCCTGCAACCCAGAAAGTGAGCCCTTACAAAACCCAACGGTGCTGGGACCCTCATCTCAGACTCCCAGCTTTCAAAACTGTGAAAAAATAAATGTATTGTTTAAGCCAGCTAGCTGATGTTATTTTGTTATGGCAGTTTGAAGAGACTAAGACTATCAGCCATCTTTCTGAAATGTTGAGTCTCCAACTCCAATTCTTTGCTTGTTCAATTGATATAGATGACTTCTAAAGAAATAAAAAAAATTATTGTGGCTTTTACCTTTAAATCAACAACAGGGGCCCACTAGTATGAATGCTGCATTTGACTCTCCCAGGATTTAGGTAAACCACAGTATCTGAGCAAGTGACATACATTAAAAAAAAAAATAGTCTACTAATTCATTTGGAACAAACAGTTTAATTCCTGTAAATCCCAAATGGATGACAAGAGAAAGAATTAAATTCAGAAGAACAGCCAAGAACAGAATGATTTTATTTTGTCAAAGCAAAAAGAAAAAGAACAACAAACGGCCTCTATATGAATCCAGAAACCAACTGCTTTGGTTTAAATGTGTCCTCTAAAGTTCATCGCAAACTTAATCCTAACACAGTTTTGAGAGGTGGGGCTTTCAAGCGGCAATTAGGTCCTGAGAGCTCTGCCCTCGCATAATGGATTAATACCTTTATCAAAGGAGTGGGTTAGTCATCATGTAAGTGAGTTCCCGATAAAAGGAAAACATTCAGCCCCCTTTCCTCTCTCTTGCACAGGTTCTTTTACCATGTGATGCCTTCTGCCATGCGAGAAAGCCCTCACCAGATGCGACCCCTCAGTCTTGAATTTTCCAGCCTCCAGAATCATGAGACAAATTTATGTTATTTATAAATTACCCAGTCTGTAGTATTCTGTTATGGCAACAGAAAACAGACTAAGACACCAATCTATTGAAGCCTAATAAAGTAAAAACTTCTGTATTGAAAATAAAATATCTTGGGGGGAGTTTGTTTAATAAAAATGGAGCTATAATTATTGTTGTAGCTATAAATTATTACCAAGAGTCCTCTAGCTAATTTGAAGGCTTTAATGTGTCTATAGTTAGCAATGAGAAATTTACTTCAATAAACTACGTAGTATCTGTTGCTCTCTTAAAACAAAGAAATCTGTTGTATGGCAGCCGTATAACCCCGGAGCATCCTGATGAACTGTAAACAATCCAGGCTCTACTGTGTGTGGGGTAAAAAAAAAAAAAAAAATTAGCTGATATTTAATATAGAATTGTATTCTAGCCGTGTAACCAAAGGCTTTAAAAGCACCTTTTCCTTCTCTTTCAGAGGCTGGTATTAATAAAATTACTCGGTAATTTGGCAGTTGTAAATTGTGACCCCCTGTCAGTGGCTAGGTCACAGATGTCTCCCTCCTTTCCTTTTTAAACACTGATGGGTTCAACAGAGTAAACATTGACTTCATAAATAAGCAGAGTCAGAGTACTAGGTTCTAGTCACTTCCATAATGGAAAGTAAGCAGAGCAATTTAATAGTGGGTGTGGGAAGTGGAAGGAGGGGGAACCAGGATTATAGTCAAGCAAATAATGGAATGAATACCCTATTTAAGTATGCCAGACATACTCGTGTAAAAGAAGCTTGTGGGTCACCAGATACTACAGGAATGGCATGCTGGATTGATCCCATAATTAAGGGAGAAGATGTAAGTCAGGAGCATCTCAGACCAAATGTCTTGCGCTGCCACACACTATAATTATTACTCTTATGAGTCTTACTTACTTCAATAGGCACTTTGCACTGATGACATGAAATGCCTTCTCCTTTCAGTACCAAAAGTTAAAGAGTAAAGTGTATGGCAGATTGGAGAGTTAGCTAATACATCCTGTATTGCGAAGACCGTGACCATCACTCTATTTTGCAAAGCTGAACAAAGCAGAGATTTTTACAAGGTAGCACAAAAAATGTTGATTCTAAAAGTATCCATTACTTTAAGGACATCACATACCAGATGACTTTATCCCAGTCCTTTCCCAAATCAGGCAGTTAGTAATCAAAGAAGAAAATGGTTAAAATCCCACTCCCACTAACACAATTACTACATATGCACGAGCACACACAACGCACATTTACGTCCAGTGGAAGCTCTGACATATTGATTTTTCTAAAATCTTGTTCCTCAAAACATTTCCAGATATTTTTATGTGGAAGACATGATGAGACAGTATTTTTCCTTGTTAACAGTGTCTGGATTTGATTTGGGGCAGAGTATGCACATTCCTAGGCAATGAAACATGATTGACGGAAGCCAATCATAACAGTTCTGTCACTTTCAAAACTGCTAGGAATAATCATGTACAAAGTTCAATGAGACCCGAAAGGGAGTCTTCTCTGTAGGCTCCTGGGAAAAAAAGAAAATAGATACCACAACAGGTGTTACCCCTCCTCTTCCCTACATATTCCTTTCTAGACTTCTTCTAGCTGGAGCCACTGCAGTTGTGTCTGATCATGAGAGAAAGGTAGAATGAGTTGAAGAGATATAGACGCTGACATCACTGAGCTGCTGAACAATACCAGCCTTAGCTAATCTCTGCTCTTTTTATTATGTGGGAAAAATAAATTGTTTAAACTACAGTTAGCAAATTTTTGTTACTTGCAGTCAAATCCATTTTAAACTGATACAAAATATATAGCACTATTTGATACCTGCCTACTATCTAGCTAGCATTAACAGGCATACAGTATTTTATTTTCATAACCCCAAGGTAAAGATAGCTCACTTCAAATCCCAGGTTTACATATGGGAAAGCTGACATAGACAAAGTTGTTAAGTTACTTTGGGTTACTCAGTTGGAACATGGCAGACACAGACTTGAAGATGTGGCTTATGTCATTCTTTTTTTAGTCATTCATTCACTTATTTGAAAGACTTTTAAGGACTTATGAGGCAGAAACATCTGTGTACCAGAAATATGAATATTAGTAATCAGTCTGTGCTCCCAAGGACCTCACAGTCTACTGAGTTCATAGTCTTTGAACTCTTAGTTCAGTTGTCTTTTAATTTTATCAGTCTGACTTTTTGTTCGTTGCCATAGTTGTGTGAGCTATTTTTTTTTAAATCAAAATGCAGGTGCTCTCAAAGACATTTATCTAAACAAAAGATGTATCTTTTATTCACTGCTAGGACATGGAAATAAATTTCTAACATAATTTCAAAGCCAGAATTTTCTAAACAGCTCACCTTCCTTTTAATAAAAGCTAATCTGCTAATTTTTCACCCTAACACTTCACCTGAATAGCTATTGCACTGAGCTAGTGTGAGGCAGTCACAGGTCTAAAGCCCAAGAATCACATTGCATAGTGACATATCATAGGTTATAATCCAAGAGAAGGACTGAACACAGAGGTGGAGGAATATAGGCCAAAAATATGCCACAAAATCCAGAAAGATACTGGGCTCAAATGCTGACTTAAATAAAGGGTCAAAACATTGTACCAAATTCACAGAGGCCTGGAAAATAAGGATATACTAATGAAAGTGCCTATAATATGTAGAAAGAGCACATAAAATGAATTATGCCAAGAGTCAAAGGACTAATTATGATAAATATTTCAATCAATCAATAATTTAATCTATTGTCAAGGCAATTAACCAAAAGTAGATTTTTGAAAATTATGTGCTTGGAAATATGCTAAGAGCTATAGAGAAGAGCAGGACATAAAAGAATTACAAAACATCGCCTTTTTGGTCAATTAAGTTGGAGTTCAGTTGGAGATGCAAGAGGGGCAGCAATGCACATGGAAAAACTTAGACAACATTCCAATGGGACAGAATGCAATGCCAGGAGATAAGATGCAAAAAGATATTTCAGAACTGAATAAACATGATGTATGATGCAAAGAGTCTGGGACTGGAATCTGGTAACTTGACCACAGTTGCAGCTCTACAAACCTACAAACTTTATGATCGAAAGGTCACTTTAACTCCTGCTTCTTGAGGAAGATATAATTTAAGGATGCAAAATAAGAAAATATATAAAACTTTTTGAATTGCTAAATATTCATTATATGTTATTTTCACTGGAGGCTAGGGGAAGAATGTTTTATAGAAAAAGAAAAATCTAAAAAAAAAAAGAAGAAGAGAGAAAGGATTTACGTACCCTAGAAAATGAGAGTAATGCTTCCCGAGAAAATTTGAGCAAAGATGAAGGATACAGACAGAAGTCCTGAGCTCTAATTTTAACTCTGTCCCTTAATAGCTGACTGAACCTGCTTTTCTCATCCACAAAACAGGAAGAAAACACTGTCTCTTCAGCATCTCCTATAGGACTTGAGGATGAAATAAAATCACAAACATGAAATTGCTCTGCAAATACATGTTCTTTTGGCTGTAAGGATTGCAGCCTGACTGGAGCAAAGGCATTAGATGGAGGTTTAATGAAATAAAAGGATGGTACAAAACCCGGTAACTATTGCTAGGCAAAGAAGTGCTATGTTGTATCCCTGCCATAAAGTGATATCAATATGACAGCCTGAGTTGCCCAGCCTGAACCACAATCCAGTGGAAATTATGAATGGAAAAAGAGTCCCCTAGCAATGAAAGTGAGATACATAGTGCAATGCCTTAAATTATGCAAATTACACAGGTCAAAAGAGAGATAAGCACAGATACTGAACTTTTCCCACTACCCAATCACAGCTCTGCAATTGATCTACTGCCCCAGGTGCAGGCAATAAGAAGGTGCATTGTTCACACCTTCTAAAATGGACTAAAAGACTGTATGCTTTTTTCATTATCAACATGCTCCAGCAGTTATAAACAATGCCAGTGATGAAATACTCCTTTGCAGAAAAGTATCTTGTTGGTCTCATTTCTAAATTACTGAGATTACTGTTGACTTTTAATAATATTCCAGTATGTGACCTTCAAATTAGCATTGTTCTTTAATAAAACCTATATGTTCTTTAATAAATGCCATATTCTACATGAAATTTGAAGTACTACCAGTTCATAAGACATTTGTAATGACTCAACATCCTTTGAGTTTGCCTCTCCAAATGCTGTTCTACATATTCCTGAATTTAAACACTAGACATGCAATGATTGCACATGATTGTAAAAAGAAAGAAAAATAACATGAGCTCTTCAGTTCTGTCATTCCAGGTGACTACTTGAAGTTCATGTTTAAAATTTCTAAGAATGAAACAATGGAAACTGCACATCGTTAAGTGCCTATTTTAGGTCATACATGAAATACTTCATTGAATTTTCATAACTTTTTTCAAGTTGAAATTTTATCTTTAATTGTTCATTTTTAAAATAAAAAATAAATCAAATTAATGATTATCACTGATTATTAGAAGATCACTGCTGAAGATACTGTTATATAGAAGGGAAGGGTGTAAAAAATCGATCCACTCTGAGAATTAAATACTCCGAGTACACCAGAGGGAAGGAAAATTCAACAACCCCTAGGCACTGTTCTTTGAAAGGAGGTTAGTGCTTTGAGTGTACTACTGACAGACTGTGCTACTGGACAATCAGCGCATTTTAATTCACCACTGCTCTACACCAGGGCATGCCCTAAGAGGGAAATGCATTCTCTGATACATTGGGCATGTCTTCCCTCCATCCACTTAGGACGAAATCTGCGACACTGGAAAACCCTTCAACACCCCATTTACGCTGTGACCAGAAAACACAGTGCAGAATTGAAAGATTACTTTTGTTTGGAAGCTATAACTGTGAGGCTTCACCCAGAAATATAGGTCTAACTATGCTATCTAAGCTCAGAATCTCACTGTTCTCACACATTGTCGTGGACAAGAACGGCCTGGGATATTTGTTTAAAAATACAGATTCCTAAAACCCAGTCCCAAGGATTCCAGTTTAGATCTGGGGTAAAGTCTGAAATCCGTGTTTTAGATGAGCATACCGATGATGTCATCTAGGTTATTCTTGGGCCAAGCTTTAATAAGTATTTAGAAACTGAAGTTCTCTGAAAAGCAGAATGATTTTTGTGATTTTTTTCTGTTGTCTGTTAAGACTTTTAATTCAGCAAGTCAGCATGTTTGCACGAAGGATAAACAAACACATAAATGCATAAATTATATCCACCACCCCCCAGAAAATAAGAGGCCAGAACAAGCATGGTAGACAAGAAAAGTTTCTGTTGAGAGATATAATTCGGAGAAAAGCACCTGGAATAGCGACATGGTCTGAAAAGACCTTGCCAGATTCAAAGGAAGGAGAGATCATTTTATTTGGAATTTATAGATTCTGGCCTTAAATTCCACTTCTAAGAGATTTTAAAGTAGTTATAAACAAGAAATATCATTTTTTTCCTTAAAAATCTTCTCAAATTTTACTTTTACTAGTAATGATTTTTTATATTTGGTCAACATTTTCATTCATAATTATCTACAGGCCCCCATTAGGTTTCAGGAATAGATAAGCTGTCATTGCCCTTATGGAGCTTTTAGACTAGTTGCAGACATGGACAACCAAGGGAGTAGAGGCCCACCCAGGACGGTGCTTTGCAGACACCAAGCAGCCCAGGTTATTACCACCATGCATTGCTGGAGTTTCTGGTTCAGGCCTCCCTGTGGTTTAGCATGCTGTGGGGAGGCCGTATGTTTGTGTGTACACATATGATCATGCATGCTGGTAAGATGTACTAGCCACATGTTTCCCAAGGGGTAACATCTCTCAAATGAAATCACATTGCCATCTGAACTGAGTCCCCGAAGGAAGTATTTACCAGTCAGATTGAATATAGAAGAGGGTAATGCCAGAAGAAGGATGAGCTGGGAGAGGAAATTTTTTTCTTATGCAGATATAAGTCCCACTTAGGTCCTGTAGCAGCTTCTCATTATTACCTACCTGGGCCTTGGGGAATGTAACAACCTGCCTCAACCACTGGACAGATTTGTGAAAAATTTCTATTAGATATCCTTTTCCTTCTTGTCACTTATCATTTTGCCACAATAGCCAGATGATGCTGTTTCTGCCATGGGCCTCTCCTCAGCTATAGTCAGGCTTCAGGAAAGCAGGGAGACCATCTTGTTCTTATATTAAGTATAAGCCCCAAGGGTGATGTACACAACACACTGTATTCTTTAGAGTTGTTTCAAATGAAACAAAAATGTGTGTGCTGGTTAGTGGTTTTAAGACATTTCATTTCTGAAAACATAGAGATAATAACAAGCAACAAAAGAAAGGTTCCCAAAAGCAAATATTCTTTTTTTTTTTTTTTCTTCCTTTAATAGAGCCCATTCTCCTCCTGAGGGAGCCCTTTCCTGCTCAGCTGTCATTGAGCCTTCAGGGGAGTTTTCCTCCTGGTAATTTCTCAGAGCCTAATAGGTCTGTTCCTGGCCCACTGGGTTTTTCTGAAGGCTGATGTATTCCTCTCTTCTAGATTTATCCTCCTTCCCATTTGTTCCTCCCAACTCCAGTGGCCAGAAAACTCAGATTTGCTGGGAACATCTGGGATTCCAGAGAGCTCTGATGTGGGGAAAGGAAGGGCATCGTGATCTCACAGAAATCCTCCTCTGTAGAGTAAGTACAGGGTCACTCTGCCTTACTGCACTTGCTGTCTCCCAGAAATTTCCTACCAACTTCACAGCAGCAGCTCCTGCCAAGTTACCAAATATGACAGTATTTCATTACTAAATTAAAGAATCTATTCCTTCCAAACTCTAGTTTCTGAAGATTCTGACATTGATATTTTACTTTCACAAATTATTTGAGAAAAAAGCATTTAAATTCTAAGCACACAAACATGACAAAAACGGCATAGCTACAAAATGTCCCTTCCCTGGGCATTACAGTCTGCCCCAGCTGCCCCCTCCTCATCCACTGAGGTACGTAGAAAAGAGGCAGAAATTGCCCATAATCACGCTATGCCTTTCTACTGTACATCCAATATGTGCTGTCATTATTTCAGTTTCTGAAGCTTCATGGCAGCATTGCCAGTGAAGATAATAGGGCCTATTATTTTCAATGAGCTCCATCAGGAGGGTTCAATGGGCCTGCTATCACTCGAACAAAGACACATTGGGAAGCAACCCCGCTTTCTTGTCATCAAAATGGCTGTTAGTTTGTGTGAAGCTAAAGAAGACCCCTTTTCCTTTTCAGTCCTGTTGGATTTGAAAGGGCCAAGAAAGGCAGTTTAGAAAGAAACAAGCCCGACTCCTTGCCTGGCTAGATGTATATATGAGCAGCTTTCGTTTTATAGAATCGATAAGTTCAGCAAAGTAAAGCCTGCCTACCATTGATTTCCTATTTACAGCCAGAAATATGTTCCCATGGAAAAATATCTTCAGATAAAAACAATAGAAAAAGCAAATAAAAAACCGAAAATCCTGCCAGCAAAAAAGTCATTTAGCGGTGGTTATGTTTAAGGCAAATTAAGTGATTCTTCACCATTTGTTGGCTCAGACTTGAAATCATCTCTTTTCTACCCCATTCTTGCCTAAACTTGAGTTTTTCCTTGTCTTTACATCCACAGCAACTAGGACTCCATCCCAAAGCTCCTTTCATCTGTGTATTACAGTGTCTTAATACTAACCTTTGCTGAGACCACCATAACAAGATTACTAGTTTTACCCTTCCTAATAGTGAGCAATTTCAGGATTGGTATAATGTATTTTTGTGAGTTTGTTAAGTAAAAAATAAAACTTAATAAAGTATTTCAACTCTTGAATACTTATGTACACATTTATAAGTATGTTACACACTTATTTAATTCTCATAACAGCCCACAAGAGAGAGTGCCATCACTATCGCCATTCACAGAGGGGGACATCCTTGAGGTCTAGAAAGGTGACTTGTTGAAAGTCACTCAGATAACAAGCACCAGAACAGGAGTTGAATTCTACAATCTCATTCTAGGGCCCATGAAACATATAGGCGTTTACAGAAAATTCAGCTGTTATAGAGTTGTTTGAAATACTAATACTTTTGCTTGCTGTATATTCCCTTACCACCTCCCCACCTGTTCCTTTTCCCTAAATATCTCCATACATGTGGTTAATAGAGTCCTGGTCCATTTCCTCAAGTTTACCAGGGTAGAAAGCAGAAATAGCTTCACAATTGCTGTCTCTAGTGTTTTTAAGTTTCTAAATTCCATTAGATGAATTGCTTTAGATGCTTCTATGTCAAAAATACAAAAATGGAGGCAGTGCATTTGAGAGGAGAGGAATAAAAGATAAGATGTTTGTGGATCTGCATGTTTTCGACAGAAATGAGCAATGTCTCAGGAAAGCACTCCTGGCAGAAGGATTTTTGGTGTTCAGAAGCCCTGTGGATGCCATATCATAATTTGCAGACTGTCTAGTCTTCACTCCAGTGAGGTCCATCCAAAGCCAGAAGCCAAGGCTTCAACGGTTCTACCTTCACGTCAGCTGCAGGGCAGCACTGACCTTCTCTGGCAGGCCCCAAACCCCACTGAGTCCCAGTGGATGTGGTGCCCTTCTGTGCCTGCTGACCTAGCTTAACTGTGTCCAACTTATCTCTATTCTGCAACATTAAAGAATGCCTGTAATCCCAAGAGAAGGAGAGATGGTGGAAGAAGGGGTGGTACTGAATAGAGCCAACTTAAATTTTCCTGGATGGGGACAGTGGTTAGATACAGCTGTATTATACCGGGTTCATCTTCTGCTGTGTTTGAAATAAGTACAATCAGGTTTTGACTCCAGGCAGGAAAGAATGCTGCACAGCTAGTCTCACCACTTCAGTTGTCTCTCTAACAAATATAAAGTACTACAAAGTTAACTGACTCTTAAAAATGGTATTATCTATGAAGAATGATTGGAAATGTTTGGAATGACCACGGTAGGGTAGTGAAAGATCAAGGTTTTCCCAATGCCACTTGATTTCTGGTTTACATGTGAGGCTAAAGGGCACAGACAGGAAAAAGTGTTTTATTGATCGGTGTGTACAATGTGCATAGTTAATTCTGGATAAGGTTATATTTGTTTACTTATGATCTCATTAAGAAAATTTCAATATCTGAGTCTAGCAAAAATAACTTCCACGATGTAAAAATACGCCCCAAATTACTTTGTACCTTTAACTAGCCTTATCCTCACTGGTATTCTTGTCACCCTTTCACCAGTAATTCTCATCTGCTTTTAAGAGACCAATAATGCCTACATGTTATAAACTTATTTTTAGGAGAAAACATATTACAGTCCCCAAACTCCTTTCATATCCAACAGTCAGGTTACTTCTGATATCTACTTTTTGAGAAAATAGGTATGTACATAACAACTTTACGGTCGGAAATCACTGACTTGTCCACAAGCCAGTAAGATCAGTAAGATGTCATAACTTCGGAAGTCTGTTCTGTGATTGGTAGTTTAAGCATTTGTTATACCTCTGGACTCTAAATTTCTTAAGCAAAGACCATGTCTTTTTAATGTTTTCTAAGCACTATTTAAACATAGTGTATGGGATATAGTGTGCGTTTAATAAATGCTTCTTGATGAATGATCAAATATTCATATTCAGCTAAGGGCAAGCTAGACAATGGAGAATATAAGTGAGATCCTCGCTCATCTCCATTACATTACATTAGTTATTTGTAGTTTGTTACATTAGTTTGTTGTAGTGGTAGGAGAAAATGATACTTAGCTAACAACTATTTGTCCTGTTCTTTCTCAATAGTATTTTTTATAAGCCTGGCAGAATTCTAAATATTTTTCAAATATGATTATTTAATCCTCATAATGACCCCATGAGATATTGTTAATGTTAGTATTGTCTGCCTATTTTACAGATGAGAAAACTAAGGCATATGAGAAGACATCTACCCAAGGTCACATTATAAGCTTATCAGCAAGAATCCTTAGGTGATTTTTCACAGAAATTATCATTATGTCACGTTATACTTGTACAGATAGTTTAGGTTGATGAGAAATTACGAGTGAACTGGTTAATTATCTATGTTTGAAATTAAGTCTAAATATATTTGTTTTAGACCGATTCTCCACTTGTCAATAAATTTCTCTGCTGTAAAATAGCTTGGCTACGGGTGAGGCTGGAGGGATTCCAGGTTAGATGTTTTAGGCTCCAGATTTAAGGTAAATGTTTATGAATCATGATTTACTCTCAAGTCTACATCAACAACTTACTTAGATGTAGTTATTCATAAGTCACTCTCAATTATTAGCAACATAAGCTATTTTAAAATATAATCTTCCAAGGCTTTTGTCACACACCTGCTCACCTAATTCAGCCTGTCAATATATCAATGTATGTGGATAAAACTTTGCAAATCGTATGTTAAAAGGTAGCATGACAACAGTTAATGCGAAAAGGATCTGGGCATATTTGTTAGCCATAAGTTCAAAGATGCCAAGATTATGACAAAATGTTTAAAAGATAATGTCATTTTATAATAAAGGATAGCTGTACAGTGTCTGGTTAGGGGTGATGAGTCTATATTTGAAGTGTGGGTTTCAATTTAAGAACCAATTTTTAAAGAAGAAAAATGATAGATTTAGATTACTCACCAAAAGTATGTTAAGGAAGACAAGGATATTTCTAAATTGAAGCAATTAAAGGGGTGGGAGATGTTTGGTCTGAATAACTAAATGATCTATAAAGCTCAAAACAGTGTCTTCAAATATTTGAAAGAGCTTCTGTGGTGTGGGATAAATATTTTCACTTCAGACTCCTGCTTTTCTTTTCTGAAATACACCTTCATCTCTCTATTACCACTGCCTCTGACCTAAAATGCCTCCTTACTGAAATAATTTTCTAATTAGTGTCTCTGCATCTCATATTTCTCCCACATAAGCCCTTCAGAACATACCAAAATTATCTTTCCCAAACAAATCTTACTGTGACATTTCCTGGCTTAAAAATCTCCCAATGGCTCCTTAATGCACACAGAGTAAGCGTGAACTCTCTCAGCCTTACTAGGTTTAAGACTAACATTCACATTTATATCCTGATACATCTCTCCTATCCCAGTACCCCAACCATCAACCTTTCCTCAAGCCTATCCTTAGGTTTCTTAGAACAAATTACTCTGAAAGACTTTGTACTTTCAAATCTGTATTCCTTTAAGCTATTATTTCTCTCTGTCAGCAATTCACCACCCCACATCCCACTTCCAACTGATGAGATTCTATTCATCCTTTAGAACCAGCTAAAATATGTCATCTCTTCTGTGAGCCCTACCCACCCACAACAGTCAGAATTCAGGGCTTCTTCAGCATACCATTCGCCCTTTGTACTGCATCACTAGATTATTGTTATTTGTGTGCAAGTCTCTCCACTTGACCAGATCTTCAACTTATCAAACTGATGTCTTCACAACCTATGACAAGTTTTAGGTCAAGATAATTAATTTTTCTTGAGGCAATGAATGAGGATAACACATGGAAAGACAATACATGTGGGCTCAGTAAAATAATATCAATTATGATATTTATAGTAATAGCTATCATTTTGAACCACTTACAAGGTACAAGGACCAAGCAATACTACACACACACACACACACACACACACACACACACACACACCCCAGTTTTACCCACACAACCCTAGGCAGTGGGTTATTTACATACAACAAATCTGACAGACAGAATGGCTTGCCCCAGGTCACACAACTAATAAATTATAAAACTGGGATTTGAAAACAAGTCTGTCTGACCCTACAATTTACTCCCCTAATGATACACCAAACTGCCTCTTTAAACCTCCTAAGAATGGAAAGTACGCAGTTGATTCTGTGGCTTCCTCATGAGGTTTGTTTCTGACGGCTGAAAGTGAGTGTTTCTCAGACGTAATTTAGAATGATCACTCTTTGGAAGACTGGACTCTACACGGATATGGCACTGAAGGAGGCATGGCTTAGAAGGGGCACTACCCAGCCACCATCTCACGTAATCTCCATCAGTACCTTCCTAGACCCTTTGAATATTTACGTTATTTAAATAAAACTATTGGGCAGGCTTACATATGAGGTACTGTAGGTTCAGTTTAGACCACTGTAATAAACAGAATATTGCAATTAAGTGAGTCATAGAAGCTTTTTGGTATTACAGCATATATAAAAGTTATGTTTACACTATTGTGGAGTCTATTAAGTATGCAAAAGTATTGTGTCCAAAAAATGCATACATTTTAATTTTAAAGTACTTTATTGCTAAAAATGCAAATGATCATCTGAGCCTTCAGCAAGTCACAGTCTTTTTGCTGGTGGAGTGTCTTGCCTCAGTTTTGATGGCAGCTGACTGATCCAGGTGGTGATTGCTGAAAGTTGGGGTGGCTGCAGCAGCTTCTTAAAATAAGACAACAGAGTTTGCAGCATTAACTGACTACTCCTTTCAGAAAAGATTTCTCTGTAGCATGCAATGCTATTTGATAGCATTTACCCACAGTAGAACTTCTTTCAAATTTAGAGTCGATATCTCAAACCCTGCTGCTTATCAACTAAGTGTATGTAATATTCTAAATCCTTTATTTCATTTCAACCATGTTTACAGCACCTTCAGCAGGAAAACTTCATCTCAAGAAATCGCTTTGCTCATCCATAGGAGGCAACTCCTCACCCATTCAAGTTTGATCATGAGATTGCAGCAATTCAGTCACATTCTCAGGTTTCATTTCTAATTCCAATTTTTGCCATTTCTACAAAATCTGCAGTTCCTTCCTCTACTGAAGTCTTAAATCTCTCAAAGTCATCCATGAGGGTTATGATTAACTTCTTCCCAACTCCTGTTAATGTTGATATTTTCACTTTCTCCCATGCATCACAAATGTTCTTAATGACATCTAGAGTGATGAATTCTTTCCAGGTTTTTTATTTACTTTGCCCAGATCCATCAGAGGTATCACTACCTAAGGCAATTATAGTCTTACAAAATATATTTCTTAAATAATAAGAAACATCCATTCTGCACTCCATGGATCAGTTATTTTTATTTTCAAGTCTTATTATTTAAGAAACATATTGTTTAAAGCTACAGCTTCCTTAGATAGTAAAAACAGTAATCTCTTTGTACATCTCCATCAATGCTCTTGGGTGACCCATTGTATTGTCAATGAGCAGTAATATTTTGAAAGAAATCTTTTCTTTTGAGCAATAGATGTCAGTTGTGGGCTTAAAATATTCAGTAAACCATGTTATAAACAGATTTTCTGTCATCCAGGTTTTGTTGTTCCAATTGTAGAGCACAGTCAGAGTAGATTTAGCATCATTCTTAAGGGCCCTAGGATTTTCAGAGTGGTAAATGAATGATGGCTTCAACTTAAAGTCACCAGCTACATTGGCCTCTAACAAGTGAGTCAGCCTGCCTTTGAAACTTTGAAGCTGACTAACATGGTGAAACCTCGTCTCTACTAAAAATACAAAAATTAGCTGGGCATGGTGGTAGGTGCCTGTAATCCCATCTACTCGGGAAGCTGAGGCAGGAGAATCGCTTGAACCTGGGAGGCAGAGGTTGCAGTGAGCCGAGATTGTGCCACTGCACTCCAGCTTGGGCAACAGAGTGAAACTCCATCTCAAAAATGATAATAATAATAATAAATAAATGAAAATAAAAAATAATTTTAAAAATAAAAAAAAAACTTTGAAGCTGAGCACTGGCTTCTCTTCTCTAGCTATGAAAGTTCTAGAAGGCATCAATAAAAGGCTATTTTGCCTACAATGAAAATCTTTTCTTGCATTTTTATCTTATGGAGACAGCTTCTTTCCTGAAACCTCATGAACCTCTGCTAACTTCAAAATTTCTTTTGCAGCTTCCTGACTGACCTCTCTCAGCCTTCATAGAATTGAAGAGTTGGGGCTTTGACCTGGTTATGCTTGGGCAGTTGGAAATGTTGTGGCTGGTTTGATTTTCTATCTGGACCGCTAAAACTTTCTCCACTGAAAGTTATTTCTCCGCTGAAACTTATTTCAGCAATAAGGCTGTTTCACTTTATCATTTATGTGTTCACTGGAATAGCACTTTATTTCAAGGAATTTTCCTTTGCATTCATTACTTACGTAATTTTTTAGAGCAAGAGGCCTAGCTTTCGGTCTATCTCAGCTTTCAACATGCCTTCCTTCCTTACTATGCTTAATCATTTCTAGCTCTTGATTTGAAGTGAAAGAAATATGAGTCTTTCTTTCACTTGAACACTTAGAAGCCGTTGCAGGATTATTAATTGGCCTAATTTCAATATCATATGTCAGGGCCAAAGAGAGGGAGACAGATGGGGAAATGGCCAGTTGTTGGAACAGTCAGAACACACACAACATTTATCCATTAAGTTCACCTTCTTTATGGGTGTGGTTTGTGGTGCTCCAAAACAACTATAATAATAACATCAAAGATCACTGATTACAGATAACCATAACAGATATGTAATAAAGAAAAAGTTTGAATTATTGCAAGAATTACCAAATATGACACAGAGACACAGAGCGAGCACGTGCTGTTGGAAAAATGGCAGTGCTGATAAAATTGCTTGATGCAGGGTTGCCACAAACATTCAATTTGTAAAAAATGCAGTATCTGCGAAGTGTAAAAAAGCAAAGGGCAATCAAATGAGGTGCACTTGCCCATACTTGTAAGTGATCAAAGTCTCCAGACACATACTCTACCTCCATTTGCCCTCTTACAAGATTAATGCCCCAATCTCCTCCTGTTGAGAAATGTGGGAGCTGCTACTGACTGCACAGGCCTTAAGGATGCCTTCACATCTAGCATGCACCGAAAACCAGACTCAATAGGAAGAGCAGAGATGTAGAGAGTATTAATTTTTAGATCCTCTGCTTTATGTTCATTATGTACATTCTGTGTCACTCTCTTCTCACCCTCCACAGAGAGCTTTCTTTCTAGATCTGCCATGGACTTCTTTATTAGGACCATAAGCTCTTGCTTGTATTCTTGGCTATTTAAAAACCTAAGAAACATTTTGAAGTCGTTTACTAAACTATTGCTTTCCATTTACTTCTCTCCCTACCAGGGGATATAAGCAAGGAGAAGTTTAATGCATTTGTCTTTCCTCTCTGATCGCATCTTGCCATCTGTGGTGCAGCCAAGAGGACCATAGAGGACTGCATCTGTAATGATTTTGCTTTAATATTCTGGATGCTACTATATATACCAAATAGACTTAGGAGGGAACTGAAGCCTGGGGTCTAGATGGGTAAATTCAGCTCAGTTACCTTTCTTTAGATGACTTGCCTGAAGTAGAATGTACTAAAGTTTCAGGTTTGTACGTGACATCTTTTAAAATAGCTCTATATGTGTGGCCAGCTCTGTTCAAAAAATGGAACGTCAAAGGTGACTCAGCCTAGCTGAGGCAAGAAGTTTAATTCAGAACATAATTTGCTTTCCTTTATTTGCACACTGCAGTTCTGGGGAATAAAAGCCATTATGGAATCAAAGGACAATTTGCTTTTTTGTTGTTGTTGTTCTGCACTGAATTTTTAAAGGCATTTTTTTTTTAAAAAAAGAACATAAACAGATGAATGATACCAGATTCAGTACAGCTTAAAACTAAGTACCTTGAGCTCTTTTCCATGATAAACAGAAACCAATCTTGGCTCTCTGCCCCCAAGCACGGTGCTGCTGCATGTACTCAGTGAGACAGATTCTCTTCCTTCTCTGGGGGAAGGAAGTCCAGTCAGACATGGGCAATGATTCTCAGAGCAATGAGAATTTTAAAAGATATTCAATTATAAATGTTTCGGTATTCTCCCTCCCCTCTCTCCTCCAAAGCTAAATCTCTCACTGCCTTTTAGTTCTCTCTCTCCAAACTTTTAAGGGCAATTTTGAGTCTATCAGAGAAGTCCCTGAACCTTTCTAGGCATCCTGTGAGGTGGGAAGAGTATCATTGGGATGGTGATATCAGGGGAACATATATCTACACCAAAAGGAAAATAAAAGAGATGACTTAATAGATTGAGGGAAACAGCAAATATTCAAGAGCTGTATGAAATGTGCTTTTTTTTTTTTTGTTGTTGTTGTTGTTGTTGTGACAGAGTCTCTCTCTGTAGCCCAGGCTGGAGTGCAGTGGTGCGATCTCAGCTCACTGCAACCTCCGTCTCCTGGGTTCAAGTGATTCTCCTGCCTCTACCTCCTGAATAGCTGGGATTACAGGTGTGCACCACCACACCAAGCTAATTTTTGTATTTTTAGGAGAGAAGGGTTTTCACCATGTTGGTCAGGCTGGTCTCGAATTCCTGACCTCATGATCCGCCTATCTTGGCCTCCCAAAGTGCTGGGATTACAGGAGTGAGCCACCATGCCCAGCCTGAACTTTGCTTTTTAAAGATTTTTGTTGTTGAAAATGGATTATAAAGCATGGACCCAGAGGTTTTGGAGACAGTAGCAGAGTGTCAGGATATTGATATGAATTATCTATTAAATCCTTTGGACCTTCTTCAAGAAATGTCAGTAAAAGGTAGGGTTGCTTTTAATTACTTTTTGATTGTTAGTCTACTTCTCTGAATGTGACACTGCACAGAGAATAGACAATGTCAGCTCCCATTTTATAATAGAAATTAAAGAAGAAACTCAGTCTATACTAGGAGGGAGAAAGCAAGTCTCTATGGTATTTCTTGAATCAAGGATGCTGCATGTATCTCTAAAAAGCCTGTGAAACCTTGACCATGGAGGAGTCCCCAAGGAGAACGCTGACCTGGAACATGGTGAGGGCCTTGGCAAACTCTGTACCAAGCACTTATCTCTACAACATCAGGACTCTCTGCTGGCCACTGGGTAGCAGGATTCATCACTACCGTTAAGAGATCCCTTGCTGTATTCAGGAACAAAAGATAAGAACAATTAATGATACATCAGGTATCTACCAAGGGCCCAGCACTGGGGCAAAGATGAGCACAGTGTAAAGTTATTACAGCTGCAACCACTCAGAAGCTTACAACCTGGCTAAGGAGTCATGCTTACACACAGGGCACAGCTGTGGACTAGAAAGTGCTGGAAGAGTCAGGAAAGACGCATTCAGTGCACATCTTAGGAAGGGCTTCTTACCTACCCCTAAGCCAGTCTCCAAGTATGTCTCAGAGCAGAAGTTGCAATTGCTTGGGAGATACCCATCACTCTGGGTTGGGGTTGCTGGCCTGTCAGAAGTGGAGACTGACTTCCTTGTTCCTGGTCAGGGTCCCATATTTTCACTCTGCTCTGAGCACTGAAAATTATTTAGTTGGCTCTGATGATGGGTAATGTTCATATAAGGAAAACGGAGGAAGAAAGAGGATTGCAGGCAGTGAAAATGCATGGGACTTGGCATGGTAAGAAGAGGAATTACTTCTTCTCTTTGTATTTA
Source organism: Nomascus leucogenys (assembly GCF_006542625.1). NCBI lineage: Eukaryota > Metazoa > Chordata > Mammalia > Primates > Hylobatidae > Nomascus > Nomascus leucogenys. Next base: position 37,495,149 of record NC_044402.1, on the reverse strand, counting down.
CAAAGATTCATAAGTGCTCTCAGCTCAAGATAAGAGATCATAAAAACATAATTGTTTCCTATATAATTACACCGTTGATTGACTCTCCAGAACCTGCTTGTGATTATTTTCACCCTTGCATCATTCTACCATAAATGCTGGAAAGAGCAAAAACTCAATTTCTCATTCTACCTTCCTGCCAGGATTAGGCTTGTGACAGATGTGGCCAACAATATATCATTAGTAGTCCCTGAGGTTTGCATTACCTCCCAAATCAAAAAGCAAAATTCACTACTAAGGCTTAGTCCTCACCCTTCTTCTTGTCAAAAATGCTGACATACGTGTTCCTCTCCTCTGAGACAGGAATCATAAGGGCCAAGGAATGGATAATAAAGATAGAACTGAGAGATGGAAACAACTTTAGTTCCTGATGGCATCATTGAGCCACCATGACAGTTCTGAGTTTCTTTGAACTTCCTGCTTTATGAGACAAATAAAACTTTAACTCACAGTAATTGTTTGTTATTTGCCACCTAGTGAATTTATAATAGAAACTCAACAGGAATGCCACTTATTCCCTTGCTCAGGTCAATGAGTTATCATCCCACAGGGGCAAATCTAGTTCTTTAGGTTCCCATGGCTCCTTCTGCAGCCCATAGGGTCTCCCTGAAATTAGAGCATAGCTTCCACTTTTCACAGGAAATACATAACACTCAAAGTCCATATTGATTGCCAGATGTTTCCAAAGGTATGTCTCATAGTCTATGAAATTATAAAGTTATATTTAGCCCCAAATGGGCCCTAGATTCTTTCAAAGTCAAGCTTATATTTTAAGCTAATAGCAAAAGACATGCCATATATTATTAATTTTCACAGTAAATAGGGTGATAGACCATGGAATAAATATATTAATTTATGGCTGAATCTATGTGATTTTAAAACAGCTGGTTTATAAATACCAAAATTATTCAAGCTACTCTCGATTAATACACGTAAAAATCAACTTAAATATTTTCTAAATTCTCTCTCTACATATATATATAGTCAAACCAGTTTATAATATTTTGACCATATCAAATATATTAATACCCAAAAGTTACTATTTAAATCTGTATTTGTTACCTATTTCAGATATTTTTGAAATGTATTTCTGTATTATGAGATGTTGTGATGTTTATTCATGATTTTTTCTTGGGTGGCAGGGGACAACTGATCTGTCTCAGGATAAATTCAGGTCACTTGGGATGCAAATTTTGTGTCTTGACTCACTACTTAAGAACATCCATTGTTTATTTACCAAGAATTTTATAGGTCAGCAATTGCAGGATTGGTTTAGCAGCTCAGTGATGAGATAAAGGACACTGGCTCTTCTGATTGCTCAAATCCTCTATCCTGCTTGTGTTCACCGTCATCCTTACTTTTGTCACCTCATGGTCATACTATGGCTGCCAAAGCTCCAGGCATGCCATCTTTACCCAACAGTATCCAAACAGGAGAGAAGGAGAGGACAGCCAAAAAAGACATGCTACTTATTCAATCCTCTTTCACTAGAGAGGATTAGTTTCTAGATGCCCTCAACTTCCTCTTTAGAAATCATACCAGAATAAACTCTGCAAAGGGTAAGACGACAAAAGAAGTGTCATTACTGGCCTAGAGTAATCATGGCACACCCCTTGGATTAGCTACATTGCCATATAGATTCTGCTATCAAGGAAAACATTTTCAAGGCCAACCAGATAGCCAGTTACAAAGCTATAGGACCAGCAATGGGTCCTTCATTCCCTGATTATTGGAATGTTATTATCCTCTACCATATTCTTATATCTTCACCAGAAGTTAAATGTCAATAATAAATCATTATATAAGCCTGTAATCTATATTTTATAACGAGATAGTATTCACCTTAACCATAGCAACTCTAAAGATTTTAGATGGTTATCAAAATGCAAAGCCATATAATAAATGGTATATTTTCATTTATTTGTTTATTCAATAAAACTTTACTTAATAGCTACTATATGCAAAACTTTAGGTATTTAACATTTATCAGGAGAAAAATAGATGAAGAGTCCTGTCCCTAATGTACTACTTGAGAGAACAAATAATAAATAATAAACTTTAATGAGTATTAAGTCCCTCTCTGTGGGAGGATTATACTTTCTACATTTCTTACCTCTAGCTTGGTCATATTATTTGTTTTAGTTAATGAAATGTCAGTGGAAGTAATGGATGCTACTTCCAAGAAGAAGCTTCTGCTCTTTTCTATCAGAAGAAAGGCATTTCAGCCTTGAATATTCAGAACGAAGACGACACTGAAGTCAAGTCCATGGAAATAAAATGTTTTTGTAAGTGATTGATTCAGGTCATTTGTTACCATAGCATGATAGATGAAGCTGATTAATACAGTAAATTATATAGAGAGAGTATATAGACACTAAGTATTGTGAAAAGAAAAACAGTTGTGCAAAATATGGAGGAGAGTAGTAATGTAGGGTTATGTTCAGGTAGCAGCATTAAATAGGACAGTCACAATAGACCTGAGGAGATGAGATTTGCGTTTGCATTCTGGAAAAAATGTGAGGAAATTTTTTCCGAGAGGATATCTGAGGAAGGAGTATTCCAGGTAGAAGGGCCAGCTGGAGGAAAGACCCTCAGATGAGAAGATCCTTACAATATTTGGGGAATAACAAGAAGTCTTCTGTGGCTGTAGCAAGTAAGAAAGGAGAGAGTAGAAGGGGAATTATAGGCTCATGGAGTGGGGCTTTAGGGTTCATGAGAAAGACTTTGGCCATCACTATGAGCTAAATGGGGAGGCATGGCAGGGTTTCCAGCAGAGGAATAGAATAGTACCACAGTGACACTAAAAAGTGTCACTTTGGTTGCTGTGTTAATAGACTACTGTTGAAGGGTAAATGTGGAGAGCAGAGACACCAGTTACAAAACCATGGCAAGACTCCAAGCTAGATATGATGGTCACTTGACCAAATAGGCAGCCGAGGAGGTCGTAAGGTATTGTAAGATTCTGGATCTGTGTTGAATATAGAGAAAATAGTATGTATCTGGATTGGGTGTGGGGTGAAGTAAAAGAAGGATCCATGCCCCTCTGACAGAATGAAAGTAATTCTCTCTAGTCATGAGGAGAAGCATTCAACACTGTCATTCCTGCTCACTGCTTGGTGTGACCGCCAGTTGTTTCTATTAGGCCTGTGAGATACAAAATGCCACCAGATCACTAGTTAGAAGTGTCCATGACCACAGTGGTTTGTGGGTATTAGAAACTGTCTAAGCATGTATAGATGAGAACCTGAGCATTCTTACTACAGTGGTTTTATTATGGATCATATTACCACATGTCATGTATGGTGTGGCATAAATCTAAAACTGTTTCATTATTTTGTACTGCTTTGTGATAGCTTGTGATAAACTTCTTTGGCCTCACTAACCTAAAAAAAAACAAATTCCTGTTTAATAAAAAAAATGCGGAATTTTCATTCCTCAAAGTTGATAAATATGGAACTTACACAAACTGATTTACCATCCTCTGTGGGGGTCATCAGGGTACCACAGGTCAAATGAAAACCAGCACACAAAAATATAATGAAGAAGCATCAGCGTCTGCTTTAAGTCAGTTGTTAGTTGAGAAAGACTGTTACCAAAAATGATTTAATACGTGTACCTGCAAAATATCGTTTTATATATCACTAAATGAAGAACGACTTTTCCTTTAGATCAATGTTCATTATTTTAAATTACTTTTGTTCAGTTTCTAATTCAAGTTTTCTTCTAGTTCATTAGTTGAGGGACTTTTTGAATAATTAAGTGATGCTGGTGCTATATGAGTGTCATCAGATTCTTCAAATAGAAAAATCAGTTAACTGAGTAATGGTTTGATTATTTTACTCATCCAGTTCAAAGTAAAGCTTTTTCATTGTCATAATTTTGAAGGTAAAATTATTTGAATGCTATTTCACATGCCCTTTGGTTAAGTGCAACAATAAAGATTGTTTTATAATAAAACTGTGAATGCAGATTTTGTAGGACACAGTGTCATGATGAAAAGGACAATGTCCTCACATATTAAGGTCCATGTGAAGTAGAAATATATTTGGAATTGATTATGGGATACATGTAATTCAGACTTGAGTTCCAATTCAAGGTGATGGTCTAAAAATCAAAATGGAAGTTGCCAAAATTGGCAGCTTTTATACATAAACAGAAAAAGTGAGCTACAAAGCTGATATTTAATTCTTAAAAATATTTTAGTAAGTCAGTTCATGCCACGTTTGATCCTTTGAAAAACTACTCAGTGGTTTACGATAGCAATAAACTTTTGTAAGCAAGTTTTCTAAGTTTTGAGTGATGTTGGCTCAAAATTATTTGGAAATTTTTAATGGAAGTATTTAAGGATTGGAGAACAAAACCAAACCAAACTAACAAAAAGCCAGCTTCTGAAGATTTTAATGAATTGCAGCTAATTTTTTCAAAAATAAAGCCTAAAACCACAAAAAAGAGTCACATTTATCTGTATAAAACAGTGAATAACAAAACAAAATAAGTGATTATAGGTCAAATGAGATTTAACTTTGAAATTTGAAAACTTCAACCATAGTATTCCAAGTGTGGAAATTTTTTTTCATGGAACTCTTATTTTAATCGAATATGTGCATATTTTGTGCCAGTGGAATGAAATTGCAAAGTCCTATGATTTTGCTGCATCTAAATTTTATGAAACACTAAAAATTATGTGTAGATAAAATTATTTTGCAATGTTTTCTTGTAAAAATATTTATCAAAGAAAGGTCCTCTTTGACAGAGGCAAAAACAAAGAACATAGCATATTTGAGATATACCATATATACTTTAATAAAATATATACTTTAATAAATAATAGAGGTTAGATATCCTCCACTTAGAATTTTCTCTGATTTTCCTAAGTACTGTGGCACTTATAGTATTTTTCTCACTTAAAAATATCATAGCATAAGAAGAATCCATTGAATATATCAGCAATTCAAAATTATAGTTTCGTATTTTTAATATAAGAACATGTGTTAATTTTATAAATAATTCTATTGTTGAAAAAAGTTTTGAATAAAATCTTTTCTAGATCCTTAATAAAGTCAAATCATCCATTGGAAAAAATCTCTATTTCAGAAATTATTATTATTTCAATTATTTTCACCTCCTTTGCCTCTCCCAAATGTGTCCCAGTTTGGATTACAAATTATATGGTCACTTTAGTTAAAGGTGACATTAAGGATTTTGCCAGAACAACGAGATGGGTGGATTTGTCATGAGTTATGATGGGGAAGCTGGTGGATGGAGTCGTTTCATCATTGGAAAGAAGAGGGTTCCGTTTTAGATATTCAGTTTGGATGCCCATGTAGAGATAATAAGTCAGCATTCAGATATACAAGTCTGGGCCTAATAAGGATATATGGGCAGAAGATACAATTTTGAGAGTCACTGTCACATAGATTTTTTTCTCCCTGTGGATTGCCCAATACAGATGTAGATTCACGCCATCCCAGTTTGCCTGTACCTTTGTGGTGTGACTTTGCCCCTCCTCCCATTAAGAGGTGAATTTTCATTAGCCTTGTGACTTGTTTTGATCAATAGATTGTGGCAGAAGTGATGTTATGACTTCTGACGCTAAGTCTACATAGGCCTTTCAGCCTTCCCTTTCACAGTCTTAGAACACTGCACTGAAATGCCATGTAAGGAAACCTACCTGACATCTAGGAAGGTGAAAGACAATGAGGAGGAAAACCAAGGTAACCTAGCTGGCAGACAGCATCCACAGCCAAATCTGTGTGTGAGGCCAGCTTGGACTTCCTGCCTACCTTCCTACTAAATACAGCTAAACAAGTGATCCAGGTGACACCAGGAGAGGAACCATCTAGTCAATTCACAGAAACATTAAAAGAAAAGTTGTTGTTTTACACTGCCAAATTTTGGAATGGTTAGTTACACAGCAATAGAAAACTGACAGAGTATGTAAGCAATGAAATTGATTACAATGATTTAAGAGAGATGGATCAGGAAAGGATGAAGATCAAGGACTCAGCTCTGGCCCATTCCAATACGAATATTATAGCAAATATCGGTATTATATTAGTATATATCATATCTACACTCTATGAAAGCATGACTAAATCATTGGGAAAAATATATATTTGTAGTTAAGAATAGCCATGGGAGTGATCCTCTGTTACTACAAAACCGTTAAGCTGATGTGATGATTTACAGTGACAATGGAATCCTGTGTTTACCTATATGAGGCTTACAAATCCTAATATAGGACTCGAATTGTAAATACGGATTGCCCATGTTTGCAAAAGGGCAAACATGAAAATTTTATTGAATACACATACACATATCAAAAATTTTCCAATGGCTAAACCATAGGGGGTATGTGTGTGCATGAGTATGAGCATGTTTGCATGTAGCCTACAAGAACTCTAGCGGGTAGCCAGGGATATAATGACAAAGACATGTGGCTTTATGCCATTATGAAGTGTTCGATTTAGTGAGGGATACAGACAATTGAATTGGCAATTACAATGCAAAGGGAAGTACAACTTGCTGTGGGAGGACATAGAGCACCTTAACCATAGATTTGTGAGAGGACCTATGTCAGAGAAGTTTCAGAATAAAATAATGTCTCAAGGTAGTCCTGGAGAATACACAAATGCTAACTGGCCAGCCAGAGTCACAAGATGTGAAATCCTGCAGATGAGAGAAAGAAAGAGATCATGGGTCTTCTAAGAACTCCAAGAAGCTGTGGTACATTGTGTATGTGTTGCTGAGAGGTATGGGCATAGGAATACTGTGGAAGATATGGCTAGAAGTGAGAATCAAAAACCAGGCTACACTAAGCTCTGCTGTCAATTCAGACTTCATCCTAAGATTTAAAGTTAGGATTTCAGCATAGTGGTAGGAGCAGAAACTAGAATACAGTCAATTGAGAAATGTTTAGAAGAAAAGAATAGGCGCAAAAGGTGGTCAACACTTTCAAAGTCTGTGTCTATCAAACGGGGGTGATAAAGAGAGGAGTGGCCAGAGAGAATGTCATATCAGGAAGAGGATTTCTTTTTAGAAGTTAGGCAACTCATGGACATGTTTAGTACTGATGGAAAGGAAGCCCCAAGTAATGGGAGATTTAAAGATACAGGAAAAGGAATTCTCTTCCATAAAGTAAGAACACTGAAAAGGTGAGAAGGATGGAGATCTGGAGCACAGGTAGAGAGATGAGCATTAGGCAATCAGTTAATATCCTAAAATGAGAGGGAGAGAAAGGAAGATAAGTGCTGGCAAATAAGCTGCTTTGGTGGCATGAAGTTGAGAAAGTTATATTAATAGGCGTCTATTTTCTCCTTGAAGTGGGAGGGTAGGACATATGCTGAGGGGTAAGAAGCAAACTGGCAGGAACAGAGGTTTAGGAAGAATGGAGAAGGTTGGAAATAGCTGTTGCAAAGAATGAGGGTGAGGACTAATTAGGAAACAATAGCAGTCCAGTTGAGGTTAGATACCACAAATTTAAAGTAGAGTTGATCTGCTAGGTGCCTCATCAGTGATCAGCATTAGGGTATAAATCCAAAGAAAACAGGAAGTTAAATTTAGTCAGAATTAGCTTTTTCCAGGTGGATTTTTTAAAGGGTGATGGAGTCATATAACAAGCATGCTTTCCATATAAGGCAGATTAAGATAAAAGCCACGTGAGTGACACAATGTGGGTAAATATAGAGAAAAGACACAAGTCAGTATTGGCTGCATTTGTTAAATAGAACAGTGGAAATTTTCTAAGATACATGGGAAATGGCACAGGCATTCTAGGTAAGGAAAACTCATTTGTGATGGCTTGGGCATAAAGAGAACACAATGTTCCTAGAGACAGGGTAAAGAGTTGCAGCAATGGCGGGTCCATGGTGAGCCACAGTGTGAACTATATTCAACAGGTAGGTGTGCCTAAGCCTAGTAAGCCTTAAATGTGTGTGTGTGTGTGTGTGTGTGTGTGTGTGTGTGTGTGTAAAAGCTTGGAGCTATTGAAAGTTGAAGTAAAGCAGTGATAAACTGTGGGCAGTAATAATGAATAAATAACATACAACACATATACACACATATACACACATTAACTTGTATCCCTTTATCAACATCACTATTGAAGTAGACACTGATGCTTTTAGTTAATAGATGCCTACAAATATGAACAAAAATGTGATACCCATACAACTTACAAGATACCATGATCTAGTAAAAGTACTTTTGAAAACTCAATAAATGTTTTGGTTTCTGTAGAGGCCTAGTTTCTCTCAGTCCTTCAACAAATACTAAGTATCAGGTACTGTTCTAAGTAAGCTAATAGCATGAAACAAAACAGAAAAAGACATATATATCTTCTCTCAACAAGCTCACCTTTAATAGTAAAGATAGACAACAATAGTAAAAATATGTTATCCAATAATGTGGTATATTCTTTAGAAAAAAAAATAAAGCATGGAAGGAAAGTAGGCAGTGGCCAGGCCTGGAGGATGTTTTACAATTTAAAATCAGTGGTCAGAAAAAGCCTGACGGTGAAGTCAATATTTGAATAAAAGCTGTAGGATGCAGTGAAAAAAGCCATGGGACAATTTGAGATGATTGTAAGGACTTTGGCTTTTATTCTGAGTAAGGTCAGGGCATTAGTGGTTTTGAGCTGAGGGGAAACATCTAATTTAAGTTTTAAAAAAAAACAACTTTTAGCAGCTGTACAAAGAATAGAGTGGGCAGGAGAGAATACAAATGGTGAAGTGAGCAGTAAGACAATTATAGTTATTCAAGTGAGTAGTGATGCTGCTTTACACTGAAGGTAACACTGCTGTTGGGATAAGATGTTTGAATATGGATATATTCTGAAGATTATGCTTAGGGAATAAAGTATTTATCAAAGGGTAAAGCCTAGGATTACTCCAAAATTTTGGCTTGAGAAAAAGGATGGATTTACCATTTACTAAAATGGGGAAGGCAGCAGGTTGGGGATGAAAATTAGGAATTTATTTTGGGGCCTGTAAAGTCTGAGATGCTTATTAAATATTCACATAGAGGGACATGTGGAGTAAGCAACTAGGTAAATGTATCTGGAATTAAGGAGAAAGTCCAGAGTAGGCTAGCGATATTAATCTTGGGTATGATTTCTTGTAGAGGAGTGTAAATAGAGCATAAAAGAGCTCTGAGAAATGGGCTCCAGGGCCTTGCAAAGTGCAGTGGGAGATTGAGGAAAATAGCACTGAGGTAGGAAGGCACAAAGAGGAAGGTGACATCCTGAAGCCAAGTGACAACAGTGTTTCCCAGGGAAGAGGATGATCAACTTTTTCATGCTACTGAGAGGTTGTGTCAGATGGCAGCTGAGATTTGACTGTTGCTTTTAGCCTAATGGATACTATTGCTAAAATTGACCAGAGCATATTATGCAGAGTGAGAGACTTATTGGTGTGGATCCAATACAAAATAAAGGAAGAATCGTTAGAGATAGCCCATATAATAGCTCTTTTGAGGAGTTTTGCTATAAAACGGCACATATAAGAAATGAGGCATTAGCTTGAAAGGTACTTAAGAGTAGAAGTTTTAAAAGTTGTCACAAATTTCAGTACTTTTCAATGCTTATAGAAATGATCTGGTATAGGAAGAAAAAGTCATGATGTGCAGGGAAGTAGAGATGGGCTAGTGTGATACCTTTGAGTAAGGAAGAGGAAATGAGATCTAGGGGACAAGTGTATAAGTTGGTCTCAGACAACAGTATGGACACTGCATCCATATTATCAGGCAGATAGAAGAGGTGTATGAAGATGCAGGTAAGCCAGACTTGTGGTAGTGAGAAATTGTGGAAATTCCTGATTGGTTGAATTTTCTTAGTGAACTAGGAAGTGATTTATAAATTTAAAAATAATGGTATATTGGATATAATCAGATATAAAGAACCAAGAGCCCATTTGAGGTTAATTATCATGTATTAAAGGGTAGGTCAATTAGCAAGTCATGGGTTGTTTTTGTTTGTTTGTTTGTTTTGAGATGGTGTCTCGCTCTGTTGCCCAGGCTGGAGTGCAGTGGTGAAATCTCAGCTCACTGCAACCTCCACTTCCCTGATTCAACAATTCCCATGCCTCAGCCTCCTGAGTAGCTGGGATTACAGGTGCACGCCACCACACCTGACTAATTTTTTTGTATTTTTAGTAGAGATAGAGATGGGGTTTCACCTTGTTGGCCACACTGGTCTCAAACTCCTGACCTCAAGCAATCTGCCTGCCTTGGCCTCCCAAAGTGCCGGGATTGCGGGCATGAGCCACCACGCCCAGCCTACTTTTTTCTATACACATTGACTTGAGTGAGTTCAAGAATAGAATACTTAGGAATGTAGATGTAAGTGGGATTCAGATTTTGTCCAATGAATATGATAAAACCAGAGGACCCCAAGTGAATTGGAGATACATGCTATAAAGTGAATACATTTACTCTTGGTAAGAATAGGGAGAACATGAGGTAGGTGAAAGACAGTGAAAAGATTGTACAGTTGTTGAACTGTAGGTCCTAATGGGGCAGGAGAATTTTTTTATTGCACTGACAATTACTGAGTTTTTATAGAACCGTTAACAGGTTAGCCAATGAGTGAAAGACTAATTTTTGAACTCAGGTATTAGTAAATGTCCTGATTTCATCACAAGAGAATTCTAAATTGAGTCAACTTCTGGTTCACCCAGGATTCCTTTTTCCCTAAAAGGAGAAATCTAGAAAGAATGTTCCAATTTTGTTTTATGTTAGGAAATAATATATTACCTCCCCAAGAGAGGAAATATCACATAAATTAAAGAGGGCATGGTTGTCACAAATACTTTCAAAGTTTAAAAACTTCTATTTCATAAATACTGGCAAACACTGCCTCTTAAAGATAAAATTATGGTTTTCAGTTTTTCTGTACTTCATCTCTTGTCTAGCTTTCCACCCCATATATGTAGTACACACATGCATTTTATATGTGTTCAGGATACAGGGACTCCATCTATTCTTGATAAAGTAAGTGCAAAAGTTAATATAAGCTTATGGACACTACATAATAATGAGGGAGCCTAGGAAGTGGTACAAGGTGATAATTTTTACTGTCTGCTCACAACAGTGCAAATGTATGTCCTCCTGAAAATCGATATGTAGAATTGAGTAATTCTGGGTCACAGTAGTCTTTTTCTCTGGGATGAGCATATGGTAAAAATCTTGTAAAAGAATTCAGAAATTGAAAATTCTTTTCCAACAATTATGCAGAAGAATAGATATGAAAACCAGAGACATGTTATATAGTACTGATTCTCAGCTTCTTTTTGCTGTGATTGACACACTCAGGTAAAAATCCCTACCATTCCCTCTGTATCACTTGACATCTAGTTGAGGGCCTAGAAGTAAAGCTGTGGGAAGTTTCATACACTTAATTTTCCTATTTATAGCTCTATTTTTTTCCTCTTTTTATACAATACACTTGCCTTCATAGTCTTGGGCATTACTTCAGAAGTAAAATAAGTTGGATTCAGATATAGGATTAGCTGTAGACACAAATATCAAGTAGGTATTATTTATTTTCGGTGACTACTCCTCGTAGAAACTTTGTACGCTTTGAAACAACTATAAAAACAAATAGGCAAAATGTGTGAAATGACAGTTTTGGGAAATTAGGAAATAGGCAGGCAGGGCAGTGATCCATTAGAAAAGGGAAACAGGTGAGGTGAGCCCTATCACTGATGAACTTGCTGCAGAAAGGCAATTTTCGGGTCACAGGGCAGAATAGGAAATAAGACCCACTATCTCACTGGGAGGAAGAGATAGAGTTTAGAGTTTGGGGGGCCCAAGGCAGCTAAAATTTACAAGGCACAGTACTAGAGAGAAGAGAGCTATGTAATAAGAGAGATATAGAGATCTTTAGAGGCTTCTCATTGAATATTCAGCTCAATAAATGCATATGAAGAAACTAGCAAGCCTGGGGCAACAATCACCAAAAAGGGAGCAGAGAAGACATGAATTTTCCTATCTTCATAGAGATATAAGTAGGAAAATTCAGTGTATGACACTTCCCACAGCTTTACTTCTAGGCCCTCAAGTAGATGTCAAGTGATACAGAGGGAATGGTAGGGATTTTTACCTGGGTGTGTCAAACATCAGGAGCCCCACAGGCTAGAAAGTTTGATTTCCAAACAGAAGGATAGAAAGACCTCTAATACATAGGTCATTGAATAGGGTTCTCAAAATGGTAATGCCTCAAAAGTAGGCCAAATTAGTCCTAAACCAAGAGCTATTCTGGAGCTGCCTAACAAAGCAGGAAAGCAAGCCTTGAAAGGATCAAACTGTTTCCAAATAACTATATCCCAGAACAAAGCCCCCAAATATTAAAAGAATAGAAAAAGAATCTACCTAAAAAAACAAACTTCACAATGCCTGCTATCCCATCAAAAATTTCCCAAAACCATGTACATCTTTCATGTATCCATAAAAGTAAATAATTACTATGCGTGCAAAAAAGCAGGGAAATAGGACCCATAATAAGGAGAAGAGTCAATCACTAGTAACACCTAGAAATGACACAAACGATTGAATTCAAAGAACAAGTAAATATAATAGCATTTATAAATATACTTTATGTGTTCAAGAAAGTAGACAGAACAGACACATTACACATGACGCACGTGCACACACATATATACATGCATATATAAATATATACATATAGATATCCAAATCACACTTGAGGTGAAAAATATGCTAAAAGGGATGTACAGAAAATTAGACACTGCAAAGAACAGAGAAATCATCAAGAAACAGCAATATAAACTATACAAAATAAAAGAGAGAAAGAAAAATAAAGCATCAGTGGCTTGGGAGACAACTAGAAGCAACCTAACATATACGTAATAGAAGTTTCAGAAGGAAAGGATGAGGAAGGGAAAGTTAGAAAAAAAGTTCCAATAAATAATGGCTGAAACACTTACACTTGCAAGGTTCATAAAAACTATGAACACACAGATCCTAGAAGTTCAACAAAGCCCAAGTAGAAGAAACAGAAGACAACTATACTCAGATACATCATGGTCAAACTGCTTAAAATAGATACAAGGACAAAATTCTAAAAGCAGCCAGAGCAGAAAGACACATTATATACAAAGGAATAAAGATAAGAATGACCATGAATTTTCCTTAAGAAATAATGCAATCTAGAAGACAACAGAATATTACCTATGAAATTCAGGGAGGAAAACTTTCAATCAAGGTAAAATATCCTTCAGAAAGTGAAAATGAAATGAAGACTTTTTAAGAAATGCAAAAGCTGAGTAAATTTATCACTGCAGCACCTGCTTATTTATTTAAAAAAAAAAAACCTCCAAGCATTACGATAAAAATACTAGATAAAAATAAAAAATCAGTAGAATTCATTATAATTATCAACTAAAGAAAAACCATATTATCATCTCAATAGATGTGGAAAATGTATTTGGCAAAAGTTCAACATCCATTTATGATTAAAAATCTCTTAGCAATGTAGAAATAGAAAAAAATTGCTTTAGCCTATTAAAAGTCCTCTATAAAAAAAAAGCACCATAGTTAATAAATATGGTTTGAATGTTTGCTCTTATAATTGGGACTAGGACAAGAAGGTCTATTCTTACCACTTCTACTTGGTATTGTGCTGAAAGTCCTAAGCAGTTAAATACGGCAAGAAAAAAAAAAGACATTATAAGTGAAGGAATAAAGCCACCTTTACTCACAGACTACATGATCTTTTATATGAATGATCGTAAGGGATCTCCAAAAATTTTTCAGACCTGATCCATTGGGTTAGCAAGGTGGCAGGACTCAAGGACAATATAAAAAAATCAATTGTATTCCTATACATTGACAATAAACAAGAGGAAATTTAGATTGAAAAGCCAGTATTATTTATAACAAGAAAATATAAAACATTAGCAGATAATTTTCATAAAAGAGGAGCAAGACCAGTATAAAAAAAACAAAATTTTGCTCAGATAAATTAACCAAGTGGCAATAAGTAAGGGTGATATAACATTCTCATTGATTAGAAGACTCAATATTGTTAAGATTTATCAATTCTCTCCAAATTGATCTATAGATTGAATGCAACCAAAACAAAATCCTGCCATTTATTTTAGAAATTAACATGGTGATTCTAATATTTATATAAAAATGCAAAAACAGAATAGCTAAAACAATTTTTAAACAGGACAATGATGGAGCACATACACTACCTGATTTCATGACAATTTATAACGCTAAAATAATCAACAGACTGTGGCATAGCAGTAAGTAGACATGTGGATAAATGGAACAAAATAGAGGGTCCAGAGATAGACCCAGACATAAATGACCAATTCATTTTCAAAAGATGCATAAGGCAATTCAATGGGAAAAGAACGCTATATTTAAAAGATGGTGCTAGAACAATTTGATGACTCAATGGGAAAAATCAACCAACCAATCTTGACACTAATTTCATACAATATACAAAAAGTAAATTCTATCATAGAATTCTAAGTGCTAAAGCTGACATTTAAAGCAGACAATATAGGAAAACATTTTTGGGACTTTGAGTTAGGCAAACATTTTCTAAATAGTACATAAAAAGCACAACCTATAAAAGAAAAAGTCAATGTTAGACTTCATTAAATTAAAACCTTTTGTCCTTTGAAAAACACTTAGAAAGTTACAGAGTGGGATAAAATGTTTGCACAACATATATGACCAAATATTTGCATCTAGAATATATATAGAATTCTTACAACTTTAAAGAGGCAAAAAATTCAATATAAAATGAGTGAAAGGTTTGAACAGGTACTTCATCAGAGGACAAATGGAAGGCAAAAAAAAAATCACATAAAAAGATGCTTAACATCATTAGTCATTATAAAAATGCAAATTAAAATCACAATATAATAGCCGTAAACATCCAGTAGAATCTCTTTTTTGGGCTATGTGGTCTTCTGTTGTTGTAGCACAAAGGTAACCACAGATAATACAAAAATGAATGAATATGGCTGTGTTGGGATAAAATTTTATTCACATATTTTGTATATTTTATGGTTTACATTTTACAAATCTGAACTGTGAATATTTTTTACATTTACAAAACAGTTTTCCCCAATAATTTAAAAATATAAAAACGATATCTAATTCAGGGGCTGCACAGAAACAGATTGCAGGCCAGATTTGGCCAATAGAACATAGTTTGCAGATCCCTGGTGTAGAGCAACACTGTTGTGGGAATTTAACAGTACAACCATTTTAAAAACAGTTGTGTATTTACCCAATAGATAAAGCATATAAACACATAACAACTTGTACGTGAATGTTCATAGCAACTTTATTTGTAGTAGCTCAAACTGGAAACAACTTAAATATCCATCAATGGGTGTTGGTGTTAAAGTAACATTGTAATACGTTTTTTTTTTTTTTTTTTTTTTGAGACAAAGTCTCACTCTGTCACCAGGCTGGAGTGCAGTTATGTGATCTCAGCTCACTGCAGCCTCCTACTCCCTGGTTCAAGCGATTCTCCTGCCTCAGCCTCCTGAGTAGCTGGGATTACAGGCATGCGCTACCACACCCAGCTAATTTTTTGTATCTTTAGTAGAGATGGGGGGTTTCACCATGTTGGCCAGGATTGTCTCCATCTCCTGACCTCATCAGGACATCCATCAACCGGTGATGGATATTTATGCCATAGAGTTTCCATGATAAACTATCAATACACACAACATAGAATACATCGTAAAACAATTATGGTGAGTGAAAGGAGCCTATTTAAAAAAAAAAAAAAAAAGAGTACAGGGTCATTTGCTCTTAAATAACAATATGATTTCATTTATGATAAATTCTACTTAATGGAAGCTCATCTATTGTAAAAAAAAAAAAAAAAAGCAGAACAGTAGTTTCCTGGGCAGGTGAGAGAGAGATGGAATACAAAGGGTCACAGGGAAACGTTTGTAAGAAATGTTCATTATTTTGGTTGTCGTGATGGTTTCTGAAGTGAATACATATATCAAAATCATCAAATTGTATACTTTAAATATGCAAATTGTATTTTACATTCACTATAACTCACTGTAAGAAACAAACATGTCCTCAGAAACAATTTTATAAATTTTACTTTCTACTATAAATATAAGTTAATTATTGCCCGTCTGGGACACTCGCTTTTTAAACTTTGCCTTTAATTACAGAACAGCGAGCTTTAATTTCTTCAATATGGCACCAGGTTTTAGCAAGTAGATGAGGACTATACCTGGAGAATCAAGCAAATAAGAGGCAAGCATAATGATATCTGAAGGAAGGAAGAAATATGTTGTAAGAGAAATATATATACCATTTACATGTTTACTTTTTTGACTATGAATAAAACCAGTCTTCCAGGGAAGTAAGAATTTAAGATGGTCTCTCTTCCTTAGCAATTTTAAGATCAATTTGATTTTCCCATGTCTTAAGATTGCAAATGAGACAAGTTGTTGTCAATTATGCCAACTGGTGGGTAGACAGTGAAGAATGTAAGTTGCACCACTGAAAATTCTAAGTGCTAAGTGAGAACTTAGAGGTAATCTAGCCCAGCTCATTCATTCTGAAGATAAGAAAACTGAGATAACAAGAGGGTAAAGTAACATTGTAATACCTTTTTTTGTTTGTTTTGAGACAAAGTCTCACTCTGTCACCAGGCTGGAGTGCAGCTATGTGATCTCAGCTCACTGCAACCTCCTACTCCCTGGTTCAAGCGATTCTCCTGCCTCAGCCTCCTGAGTAGCTGGGATTACAGGCATGCGCCACCACACCCAGCTAATTTTTTGTATTTTTAGTAGAGATGGGGTTTTACCATGTTGGCCAGGATTGTCTCCATCTCCTGACCTCATGATCCACTTGCCTCGGCCTCCCAAAGTGCTGGGATTACAGGCATGAGCCACGGCGCCCAGCCTGTAAAACCTTTTAATTAGTTTCTGTTATACATCGATCAGACATCAACCAACTGGTACTATGGAAAAGTAGTAGTAGACAAGTTTATTTAGCTCTTTTAACAAGAAAAATATGAGATTATATCAAAGATCACAATGGTCAAAATGAATCACTGCCCTCGCCATTTTTCCTCCCTATATGTGTCTGGAAGCTGTTGTCACACATACGTCTGAAATGTGCATAGAGGAAGTTTTGGTATAAGAGATGGTGTAGATTTCCCAAAAGATTCCATTTAAAATAGTTTGATATACATGTGAGCTTAAAAATTGTTGGACCAATATAAATTTAGGGCATGTTATTCCTAAAAATCAGTAACAGTGGTTTAGATTTTTATCCTGAGAGATAAGTTGGGTGTGAGATGATGATATAGAGCTTTCTGCTATACTTAATGACACTAGTTATATTCAGCACTGATTAAAAGGTTGAAGTAAGTTCAAATATCATTGCTTTCATTTTTGTTGGTGAACCCCAAATGGAAACTCTGAAGCCCAAATTGATTTACAAAGTCCTATTATTCTCAGGCATCTTTGCTTCTTAAATGTATAAGCAGCACAGCGTTACTTCACAAACAAAAGCTTTGCAAGGTTATCCTTTTTTGTCTGTTTTTCCTAGTAGCTCCCTTGTCTCCTACGCTTGCATTACACATTCTGAATAGGACCCTGTGAATGTAATTAAGGGTCACACATATGGTATAAAGAGTAGGGGATGAGGAATTAATTTCTCAGTTTTGCTTTCCTGGGCTACAAATTGGTTTGCAAGTTACTATTCAATTCAGCAACCCAGAGCTCAAAGGAAAAGACCAAACTGCTACAGCTGCTCTGCATTATGAAAAAAGCAAGATGGGGAAGGGGAGGGGAAGATTAGATTTTATTTGCACACAAAATGAACATCTACGTCTGCACACTCTTTTTGGGAATGGCTCTGTGTTTTGGATTAGGTAGGGTTTTTAAAATCTTTATCTTTTCCTCCCAAGTTCTACTCAGTTCATGAGCATCATTAAAACTCAGACAGAGTACTCTTCTGGGCCTCATTCATGCAAATTCTGGACTATTCAAAAGGAAGAACATAAAGATTACACAGAAAGGCCAGGAAAATGCACTCTGAGGGTGGTTATTAACGACATAAATGAATTTGGGGAGCAGGATTAAACCACTGAGCCACTTTCACAAACGTAATTCCAAAGTGTGGTTTATTGCAGAATACCTATGACACTCACCAAGAAGATGAAGATTAAAATGCTTTTAAAGACAAAAAACAAACAACAACAACAACAACAAAAACAACACCACACCACCAACAATCTTTAAAATGGGTGTACCTGTCTACTAATTGATTACCTTAATGGAATTTGTCATGCTTACCATTTTGTTCCTATTCATAGTCAATTGGTTAGGCTTCCAGGAAATCAAATAAAACTAGCCTGGCATCTTTTACATAATTATATTCACCAGCTGGTTCAAATGTGTTTTTAACATCTCAGTAACACATCAATAGTACCGCCTTAACTTGTAAAGTTCCATCTTAACATTTGGATCTATTACATAACATTAGTGGAAATTTTACAGGTTTTCTTCTACAAAAGGTATTGTCATTTCTGGGCTCTTCCCCAAATTGTTAAGCAGTCAAATCTTGATTTGATTCCCTCTTTTTTACAGTGTACTCAGTTCCTCCCATTTTATCCCAAATGAGGTACCATAGGAATCTAAGCAACTTTTTTCCTTTCTCCCATACTCACACCAACTTTTACCCTGTCTTCATCTTTATCCACCTGCTGCTCAAGGTAACAGACCACGGACATACATCTGTTTCCCTCCTCCTCAAGAAGGGAAAGACAGAAACAATATATGCAAACAAAAAGAAACCATATAGCTCTAGGGAAGTTGGAGGGTGAGAGAAGGAATAAAAAGAAGGAATAAAAAGGAGCAATAAATGAAGCACAGTTTTGAGGACTTACTAGAAGACAGTATATGTGAACCAGACTGATAAAGCAGAGATAAACTTTTGGAGAAGACAGTTGATGCATGGATAGGTAATCCTGATGCTCTGAAAAACCTACAAAAACTCAGTTAACAACAATGCACTGTCAATAATAATTACTACAAATTAAAAATATAATGGCAGATTAATCTAGTGAGTAAACAAAATTATTAAACGGGAAGAACAAAAAGAAGTTGTCAACTTAGAAGATAAAATTGAGAAAATTTCACAGAATGAAGCATAAAAGAGAATGAGTAAGAAAAAATACCAAAATTCATGAATGAGATCTAGAAAATTTAATGTCATTTAGTAGGAATTAGAGAAAAAAGCAAAGGAGAAGAAAAGGCAATCTTATTACATGAATACCAAATAATTTCCTTGAGCTAAAGAATAATAGCCTTCTGATTAAGCAAAATCACTATCGAGCAGAAAAAAATTTTACAAATCCACATTTATATAGATCCTGATGAAATTTCAGAACTCAAAGACACAGAGGAAATGTTAAAAACAAGAGGTGAGAGAGTAGTTTCCCTACTACAGAATGAGGATTATGTCACAATCAGACTCTGCATTAGCAATCATGGATGCTAGAAAACAGTAAGACAAAGTCTTCAAAGTATTAAAAAAATATTGATCGTGACTGGCAAGACGGCCAAATAGGAACAGCTCCAGTCTGCAGACAAGAGCAACAACAAAGGCAGGTGATTTCCGCATTTCTAAGTAAAGTACCTGGCTCATCTCATTGGGACTGGTTAGACAGTGGGTGCAGCCCACGGAGGACAAGCTGAAGCAGGGTGGGGTGTCGCCTCACCTGGGAAGTGCAAGGGTTTGGAGAACTCCCTCCCCTAAGCCAAGGGAAGCCATGAGGGACTGTGCCATGAGGAACGGTGCACTCCGGCCCCAGAAAAGTGCACTATGCTTTTCCCACGGTCTTCACAAGCCACAGACCAGGAGATTCCCTCAGATGGTTACATCACCAGGGCCCTGGGTTTCAATCACAGAACTGGGCGCCGTTTGAGAAGAAACTGAGCCAGCTACAGGAGTTTTTTTCCATATCCCAGTGGCGCCTGGAATGCCAGTGAGACAGAAGCATTCACTCCACCTGGAAAGGGGGCTGAAGCCACGGAGCCAAGTGGTCTAGCTCAGTGGATCCCACCCCCCACGGAACCCAGGAACCTAAGATCCACTGGCTTGCAATTCTCACTGCCAGCACAGCAGTCTGAAATGGACCTGGGACACTCGAGCTTGGTGGGGGGAGGGGCGTCCACCATTACCGAGGCTTGAATAGGCGGTTTTCCCCTCACAGTGTGAACAAAGCCACCTGGAAATTCGAACTGGGCAGAGTCCACCACAGCTCAGAGAAGCCACTGTAGCCAGACTCCCTCTCTAGGTTCTTCCTCTCTGGGCAGGGCATCTGTGAAAGAAACGCAGCAGCCCTAGTCAGGGACTTATAGATAAAACTCCCATCTCCCTGGGACAGAGTACCTGGGAGAAGAGGTGGCTGTGGGTTCAGCTTCAGCAGACTTAAATGTTCCTTCCTGCTGGCTCTGAAGAGAGCAGCAGATCTTCCAGCACAGCGCTTAAGCTCTGCTAAGGGACAGACTGCCTCCTCAAGTGGATCTCTGACCCCCATGCCTCCTGACTGGGAGACACCTCCCAGCAGGGCTCAACAGACACCTCATACAGGAGAGCTCCAGCTGGCATCTGGCGGGTGCCCCTCTGGGACAAAGCTTCCAGAGGAAGGAACAGGCAGCAATCTTTGCTGTTCTGCAGCCTCCACTGGTGACACCCGGGCAAACAGGGTCTGGAGTGGATCCCCAGCAAATTCCAGCAGACCTGTAGAAGAGGGGCCTGTTAGAAGGAAAACTAACAAACAGAAAGGAATAGCATCAACATCAACAAAAAAGAATGTCCACACAGAAACCCCATCCAAAGGTCACCAGAATCAAAGACCAAATGTAGGTAAATCCATGAAGATGAGGAAAAACCAGCACAAAAAGTCTGAAAATTCTGAAAACCAGAACGCCTCTTCTCCTCCAAAGGATCACAACTCCTTGCCAGCAAAGGAACAAAACTAGATGGAGAATGAGTGTGAAGAATTGACAGAAGTATGCTTCAGAAGGTGGGTAATAACAAACTCCTCCAAGCTAAAGGAGCATGTCCTAATCCAATGCAAGGAAGCTAAGACCTTGAAAAATGATTTGATGAATTTCTAACTAGAATAATCAGCTTAGAGAAGAACACAAATGAGCTGATGGAGATGAAAAACACAGCATGAGAACTCTGTGAAGCATGCACAAGTATCAATTGCTGAATCTATCAAGTGAAAGAAAGGAAATCAGAGATTGAAGAACAACTTAATGAAATAAACCATGAAGACAAGATTAGAGAAAAAAAGAATGAAAAGGAATGAACAAAGCCTCCAAGAAGTATGGGACTATGTGAAAAGACTAAACCTACGTTTGATTGGTGTACCTGAAAGTGACAGGGAGAATGGAATCAAGTAGGAAAACACTCTTCAGGATATTATCCAGAAGAACATCCCCAACCTAGCAAGAAAAGCCAACATTCAAATTCAGAAAATACAGCGAACACCACAAAGATACTCCTTGAGAAGGGTAACTGTAAGATATATAATTGTCAGATTCACCAAGGTTGAAGTGAAGGAAAAATTTTTAAGGACAGCCAGAGAGAAAGGTCAGGTTACCCACAAAGGGAAGTCCATCAGACTAACAGTGGATCTCTCAGCAGAAACCCTATAAGCCAAAAGAGATTGGGGGTATAATATTCAACATTCTTAAAGAAAAGAATTTTCAACCCAGAATTTCATGTCCAGCCAAACTAAGCTTCATAAGTGAAGGAGAAGTAAAATCCTTTACAGAGGAGCAAATGCTGAGAGATTTTGTCACAAGCAGTCCTGCCTTACAAGAGCTCCTGAAGGAAGCATTAAACATGGAAAAGAACAACCAGTAGCAGCCACTGCAAAAACATACCAAATTGTAAAGACTATCAATGCTATGAAGAACCTGCAACAACTAACAGGCAAAAAAACCAGCTTGCATCATAATGACAGGATCGAATTCACACATAACAATATTAACCTTAAATGTAAATGGGCTAAATGTTCCAATTAAAAGACAGACTCACAAATTGGATAGAGTCAAGACCCATCAGTGTGCTGTATTCAGGAGACCCATCTCACATGCAAAGACACACATTGGCTCAAAATAAAGGGATGGAGGAATATCTACCAAGTAAATGGAAGGCAAAAAGAAAAAAAAAAAAAAAGCAAGGGTTGCAATCCTAGGCTCTAATAAAACAGACTTTAAAACAACAAAGGTCAAAAAAGACAAAGAAGGGCATTACATAATGGTGAAGGGATCAATGCAACAAGAAGAGCAAACTATCCTAAATATATATGCACCGAATACTGGAACACCCAGATTCATAAAGCAAGTTCTTAGAGACCTACAAAGAGACTTACACTCCCACACAATAATAGTGGGAAATTTTAATACCCCACTGTCAATATTAGACAGACCATCAAGACAGAAAATTAACAAGGATATTCAGGACTTGAACTCAGTTCTGGACCAAGTGGAACTAATAGACATCTACAGAACTCTCCACCCCAAATCAACAGAATACACATTCTTCTCAGCACCACAATGGACTTATTCTAAAATTGGCCACATAATTGGAAGTAAAACACTCCTCAGCAAATGCAAAAGAACAGAAATCGTAACAGTCTCTCAGACCACAGTGCAATCAAATTATAACTCAGGGTTAAGAAACTCACTCAAAACCACCCAACTGCATGAAAACCAAACACCCTGCTCCTGAATGACTACCGGGTAAATAACAAAATTAAGGCAGAAATAAATAAGTTCTTTGAAACCAATGAGAACAAAGACACACATACCAGAATCTCTGGGACACAGCTCAATCAGTGTTTAGAGGGAAATTTATAGCACTAAATCCCCATGGGAGAAAGCAGGAAAGATCTAAAATTGACACCCTAATATCACAATTAAAAGAACTAGAGAAGCAAGAGCAAACAAATTCAAAAGCTAGCAGAAGGCAAGAAATAACTAAGATCAGAGCAGAACTGAAGGAGACAGAGACATGAAAAACTCTTCAAAAAAAATAAATGAATTAAGGAGCTGGGTTGTTTTTGAAAAGATCAATGAAATAGACCACTAGCAAGATTAATAAAGAAGAAAAGAGAGAAGAATCAAATAGACACAATAAAAAATGATAAAGGGAATATCACCACTGATCCCAAAGTAATACAAACTACCATCAGAGAATACTATAAACACCTCTATGCAAATAAACTAGAAAATCTAGGAGAAATGGATAACTTCCTGGACACATACACCCTCCCAAGACTAAACCAGGAAGAAGTCAAATCCCTGAATAGACCAATTAAAAACTCTGAAATTGAGGCAGTAATTAATAGCCTACCAACCGAAAAAAAAAAAAAAAAAAAAAAAAAAAAAGCCCAGGACCAGACGAATTCACAGCCAAATTCTACCAGAGGTACAAAGAGGAGCTGGTACCATTCCTTCTGAAACTATTCCAAACAACAGAAAAATATGGACTTCTCCCTAACTAATTTGATGAGGCCAACATCAACCTAATACCAAAACCTGGCAGAGACACAATAAAAAGGGAAATTTCAGGCCAATATCCCTGGATGAACATCAATGCGAAAATCCTCAATAAAATACTGGCAAACCGAATCCAGCAGCACATCAAAAAGCTTATCCACCACAATCGAGTCGGCTTCATTCCTGGGCTGCAAGGCTGGTTCAACATAGGCAGATCAATAAATGTAATCCATCATATAAACAGAACCAATGACAGAAACCACATGATTACCTCAATAGATGCAGAAAAGGCCTTTGATAAAATTCAACATCCCTTCATGCAAAAAACTCTCAATAAACTAGGTATTGAGGTAACATATCTCAAAATAATAAGAGCTATTTATGACAAGTGCACAGCCAATATCATAGTGAATGGACAAAAGCTGGAAGAATTCCCTTTGAAAACTGGCACAAGACAAGGATGCCCTCTCTCACCACGCCTATTCAACATAGTATTGGAAGTTCTGGCCAGGGCAATCAGGCAAGAGAAAGAAATAAAGAGTATTCAAATAGTAAGAGAGGAAGTCAAATTGTCTCTGTTTGTAGGTGATATGATTGTATGTTTAGGAAACCCCATTGTCTTAGCCCCAAATCTCCTTAAGCTGATAAACAACTTCAACAAAGTCTCAGGATACAAAATCAATGTGCGAAAATCACAAGCATTCCTGTACATCAATAACAGACATACAGAGAGCCAAATCATGAGTGAACTCCCATTCACAATTGCTACAAAGAGAATAAAATACCTAGGAATACAACTTACAAGGGATGTGAAGGACTTCTTCAAGGAGAACTACAAATCACTGCTCAAGGATATAGGAGAGGACACAAATGGAAAAACATTCCATGCTCATGCATGAGAAGAATCAATATGGTGAAAATGGCCATACTGCCCAAAGTAATTTATAGAATCAATGCTATCACCATGAAGCTACCACTGACTTTCTTCACAGAGTTAGAAAAAACTACTTTAACCTTCATATGGAACCAAAAAAGAGCCCGTATAGCCAAGTCAATCCTAAGCAAAAAGAACAAAGCTGGAGGCATCATGGTACCTGACTTCAAACTATACTACAAGGCTACGGTAACCAAAACAGCAAGGTACTGACACCAAAACAGATATATAGACAAATGGAACAGAACACAGGCCTCAGAAATAACACTACACATCTACAACCATCTGATCTTTGACAAACCTGACACAAACAAGCAATGGGGAAAAGATTCCCTATTTAATAAATGGTGTTGGGAAAACTGGCTAGCCATATGCAGAAAACTGCAACTGGACCCCTTCCTTACACCTTATACAAAAATCAACTCAAGATGGATTAAAGATTTAAACGTAAGACGTAAAACCATAAAAACACTATAAGAAAACCTAGGCAATACCATTCAGGACATATGCATGGGCAAAGACTTCATGTCTAAAACACAAAAAGCAATGGCAACTTAGGCCAAAATTGACAAATGGGATCTAATTAAACTAAAGAGCTTCTGCATAGCAAAAGAAACTATCATCAGAGTGAATAGGCGATCTACAGAATGGGAGAACATTTTTGCAATCTACCCATCTGACAAAGGGCTAATATCCAGAATCTACAAAGAACTTAACCAACTTTACAAGAAAAAAACAACCCCATCAAAAAGTGGGCAAATGACATGAACAGACACTTTTCAAAAGAAGACATTTATGCAGCCAACAAACATATGAAAAAATGCTCATCATCACTGGTCATTAGAGAAATGCAAATCAAAAACATAATGAAATACTGTCTCACGCCAGTTAGAATGGCAATCATTAAAAAGTCAGGAAACAATAGATGCTGCAGAGGATGTGGAGAAATAGGAAAGCTTTTACACTGTTGGTGGGAGTGTAAATTAGTTCAACCATTGTGGAAGACAGTGTGGCAATTCCTCAAGGATCTGGAACTAGAAATACCATTTGACCCAGCGATCCCATTATTGAGTATATACCCAAAGGATTATAAATCATTCTACTATAAAGACACACGCACACCCATGTTTATCGTGGCACTATTAACAATAGCACAGACTTGGAACCAACCCAAATGTCCATCAGTGATAGACTGGATAAAGAAAATATGGCACAGAAATATCATGGAATACTATGCAGCCACAAAAAAGGATGAGTTCATGTCCTTTGCAAGGACATGGATGAAGCTGGAAACTATCATTCACAGCAAACTATCACAAGAACAGAAAACCAAACACCGCATGTTCTCACTCATAAGTGGGAGTTGAACATGGAGAACACATGGACACAGGGAAGGGAATATCACACACTAGGTCCTGTCAGGGGGTTGGGGGCTAGGGGAGTGATAGCATTAGGAGAAATACCTAATGTAGGTGACGGGTTTATGGATGCAGCAAACCACCATGGCACATGTATACCTATGTAACAAACCTGCATGTTCTGCACATGTGCCCCAGAACTTAGAGTATAATAAAAATATATAATCAATATTGTGACATGTGGAAACTATATGTAACTCAAATCTCAATGTACATAAATATTTTATTTAAATATAGCCTTGCTCATTTGTTTCTGTATCATCTATGGCTGATTTTGCACTACAACAGCTGAGTTGTGACAGAGAACATACAGTTTGCACAGACTAATATATTTACTCCCTGGTCCTTTACAGCAGTGGCCGCCAACCTCTTTGGCACTAGGGATTGGTTTCGTGGAAGTCAGGTTTTTCCAGACTGCGGGGTGTGGGGATGGCGGATGGTTTGGGAATGAAACTATTCCATCTCAGATTATCAGACATTAGATTCTCACAAGGAGTGAGCAACCTAGACCTCTCGCATGTGCAGTTCACAGTAGGGTTTGAGCTCCTATGAGAATCTAATGCCATGGCTGATCTGACAGGAAGCAAAGCTCAGGCAGTAAGGCTTATCTGCTGCTCACCTCCTACTGTGTGATCTGGTTCCTAACTTGTGGAGAACCAGTACCAGCCCACAGCCCGAGTGTTGGGGACCCCTGCTTTACAGTGCCAGCCCTTGTTTTAGACCCTTTGTTGTTTAATCACATTCAGGTTAATCTGCCTACCTCCCACAATGTTTTTATTTCTTCAGGGTTGCCTAAATCTTACTAAGTAACAAATAGCAATGAACACTGTAGCAGGACTCCAACACACAAAAATGTAATAGGATTCTAGCTGAATGAAGGGCACAATCAAATGTAAAGGCAAAATAATTTATAGTGAGCAGTAAGGATGAACAGAGGTCACTTTCATCACCATTTTAGTTTTGGCAGGTTTTGGCCAGCTTCTTTACTGCATCCTGTTGTATCAGCAGGTCTTTGTGACCTGTACCTTGTGCTGACCTCCTATCTCATACTGTGACTAAGAATGCTTAATCTTCTGGGAATCAGCCTCATTTTACCCAGGCCTATTGAAGATGGAGTTGCTGTGGTTCAAATACCTCTGATACTTTTCTCTAGTTAACCTGTCTTTTGTTATAGGACTGTTGGCCATGACCCTCATGATGGGTGGGGAACAGTATCACAGCTTTCTGCACCACACTATTCTGCTGTCAAAGAATTACAGAAAAGAAGTGGTTAATAGGGAGAAGAATATATGAATCAAAGGATTATTATTTCTGGGGTAAGCCAAATTAAATTGGGGTTTCATGGCCTAGATGGGTATGTAGATAAATGGACAACAACTGATTGTGAGGGAAGAAGTGAATCTGGTCAGTTATAGGTCTCTGATGTGATTTTGGCCACTAGGTAATGGCTCCTGGACCCCAATTTATCCCAAATGTTCTGTAACCAAACAAGGACACCATACAATAACCCATCCCAATATGGCCACTGAAGAGACTCCTGTCATCTTGAAGTCAAGATCTCTCCTTAAGGGTGCACATTAGGCTGAAGTCAAACAAGTTCCTGGTGAGCTCAGGGAAACAGCTCACTCAGCTTGAAAAAAGTACAGCCCAGCAGGCTTCCTCCCTTCAAATGTTTTTCTCTTGACTAAAGCAACATGAAATGGAAAGAGAATAGCAACAAAAAAAAACAAATAGTTCAAGCAAATGCCTTTTGCAGATAAATTACCCAGAAAGCCAGGCTGCTTTTCATGGCTGCTCTCCTCTCAGCCCTGTTATTTCTTGGCCTCACCCAAATCCATGGGGTAGGAATCTATCTTGCAGGATTCATGCTTTGTTTATTGTCCATGCCTCCGAACAATTTTGTGAGCAAGTCTAAATCCTTGAGGGGATTTTTCCTTGCTTGTTTTTATTGACTTTGGCCTTGCAGTATTTTAAAAGTCATTTTTGTTTCCAATCATCAATGCTACTGACTTACTGAATTCTACTTCCTCCTGATTTTCCCACTTCCTCTTCTTCCCTTGAGCAGTTTTTTGTGCTTCAGGAATAAAGTTCTGACTTTTTCTCTCACCTCTTCACTCCAGTTAGCTTCCCCCTGCTGGTCCCAACTGCTAATCAGACCATTTCTCCACACTAAATTACAGAATTATCCTGAGGCAACAAAACTTCTACATGAATGTTTCTTCGCAGTTCAGAAGTATTTTAGGCACTAGGTGAAAGCCTAGTGAGAGTCTGTCCCGAAATGTACACAGCAGTATTCTGTGGGGCTTAATTCAAGCTATGAAAGCAAAAGATAAACACTCCGTCACCAACATGGTTTCCCCTGCTTTGCTTGCTGTTGATCAGTGCTTCAAGGTCACCTTTCGATATGGGCAGTGTTCAGCTTATTCTAAGTCTCCCTCTATTAATAATGGCTCTTATGACTCCTACCCCTTAGCTTGGCAGGGTCCCCCTTTCACCTTCTGTGAATGAAAAAACAACCAGGCAGCCTTGCTCTTTTTTTCTTCCATCTCTTAGATTTGCTTCTGAACCTCTGCTGAATTATATTTGAATAATTCATCCAACTCAATTTTTACTGAGTGACTAATGTGCTAATTAAAAGAGGAGTCATTTTAAGGTTGGATTGGGTGCTCATTACTAAACATTGCTGTAAAATATTCATATTATATTTGGGAATTTGGGGGGAAATACGGAAAGGACAAGCATGTGCAAGCATGTTAATACCTTTTCAGAAACCATGATTAGAATCATCATTTTTTTCTGATTCGGAGAGTGTTTATGTTATAAATCCTGGGCTCTGCCATTTCTTGCTGGGTAAAAAGGCATTTAGGTAATGGATGATACAATTTAAAACAAAAATATCCAAAAACTGCATCTCTGCCTAAATTGCTCAAGTGTCTAATTGGATCCAGTAAACAAGGCTATCTTGATTCCAGGAAGGCCTCTTCATTTTTTTAAACCATGTTTTATATGTAGCAACACATTTCTATATTTTACTGTGCTTCATATGTATCCAGACACTCACCATTGTAGAAATAATGCCATTTCTAGCAAGGAGATGAAATTTTAGTGACAATTGTTTAAAGATTGTATGTGACATTCTACAGGCAAATAATCTTTTGACCAGAGAAACTTCCCTAAACGTCATGGTCTAAAAACTTTGAAAAGCATATTTGAAATTTTCGGTGAGTGACATACACTGACTTCTCAGATAGCCTTGGTTAGACTTCGTATCTAAAAGCATAGTAAAACCTTGATTAATGGAAATGTTTGAAGAATGGGATGTTCTGGCTAATTCTGCAAATTTTTTTTTCAATGGCAAAATATTTAATAAATAATTGTCTGATGCATCCTCCCAACCATACATAAGTCAGTGAGGGGTGGGGACTAGTTTGAACTGGAAGAGATTAAGTTGTTTAGTTTTGATTTAATTTAGAGATTTAGTTGTTTATGGCAGAGTTCCCTCCCATGTAGCAGTTTATGATTAGAGTCAATGATGTGACCTGGTTCATCTGAGGACACTGAAGTGATCTGCCACAGTACTGTAATGAGCACCAACTGTGGATGGGTTGAAGTTCAGTTCAAGGTTGAGACTTCAATATCAAGAGTTCAAAGCTAAGTGCAATTGGAATAAAAACAAAGTCAGTCAGGGATCATGCCAAAAGGAACCCTGGGCAGTGGCTTCAAACATAGGCCACTGTCCAGGACTTGCTTTTGTGGGCTGGCATGTATGTGGTGTACGAAATTACCAGGCTCATTTAGAGTTGCAAGGAGGAGACTGAAGTAGTTAATAGGAACCTAATGATTGGAATATATAAATAAACCTCCCAGTGAATAACTTAATAGTTTCTGAATTTCAAGAATCATATAGAACACTTGGAGATAGAAAGAATCCTAAGTATCACCCAGTTCAACTCCCACATTTTACAAATGAGAAATCTCATTTGCCAAGAAGTCAAATAATAGCAAATCTGCTATAAAACCCCAGGCCTCCTGCTTCCTAATCCATTGCTCTGTTGTTTCACAGTAGGAATCATGGATTACAGTATTTTTTGCTGCCTAGGTTCTGCCAAAGTGTTCTACATGCAAATATATGTTCTTCCCTTTCCCAACTTTTACCCTTAAATTTCTAAGTATTATGGAGAGGTGAGAATCAAAATGGAGGTGAGATGAAGAGAGTCTAGCAGAGAGAAAGAGCAAGAGATCTGGTTGAAGTTATTCAGAAATGTTTGTGCTCCAGAATCAGGTCTTCTCTATCTTACTTCTTGCTATTTACCTCTACCCTCCACATTTTTTTTCCTAAAATTCCCATAAGTTTAGCAATTGAAATTCTACTCCTTGGCTTTGCTGTGTGCCCTGGCCAAGGACATTGTTAAATAATGCTCTGTTATCAGCCTAACAGGTAAAATTATCATGACTCTCTTCACTAATTTAGGTTTAAGAAATATACTATATAAAGTAATGCATTTATAAGGTGTGGAATTTTCTCAATTCTCTCTCTGGAAGTGCTTATTCTATTGATATTTTAAGTAGACTAGAACAGGTTTAAAATGTACTTGAAGAATGAGGTGTGCAAATATGAAGTATAAACATAAATGTCTTTTAACACTTTAAAGTCAATGGAGGAAAACTTGCTTCTTGAAATAAAAAGATAGATACATTAATTAAACATAGGAAAGATACCAATAACACAAGGAGAATACAATAAAGATAGTAAAAGAGACTCGAAGAAAACAAGGGCATTTTACCAATACCACGCTGAGAAAAGAGGTATCAGAGAGAAAATAAGTCCACTAATAAATGAAGAATATGAAATTAATGATGAGTCTAAAATGGTAGAGATCATGAACTCATTTGTAAAATCGGTCCTTAACAAGAAAAATGAAGATAGGAAGTTTCAACAATTAAGTAGTAATGAAAATCTTGCAAAATAGCTGTTGACAAACAGGAAAGAAAAGGCCAATTCTGTTTTGGGCTGGATCAAAAGAATTATTCCACAGCAAAGAGGGAATTTATTCCACAGCAAAGAGGGAATTTATATGTCCATGATCACATACCTAAAATCTTATGCTAAGTTTGTGGCAACTGTGATCAGCTTTATTCTCATATTCACAACTGAGTGGAGAGGAAGAACTTATGGAGGTACCACTTGTCAGGTTTATGCGCGTGCAGGAGGTGGTAGATATGCCTAAAAGGATGAAAAAGGAAAGGTTGTTTCTGTGTTGGTTCCACCCTCCAAGCAGTATTGGTGGGCATGGTGCTGTGCTGTTAGTAGCTGAAAATAGGTCTTACATTGATTTTTTAAATGGAATTAAAAAGGTATAAGTTGAAATGTTGATTGACGATCTTACAAAGGGCAACAGAAAGCAAGGTAGGATGACATCATGATAGATTATCTTCTCTGCCCTATGAATACCTCTTCTTACTTGTTGGCGGGTAGAAGTTATATGACTGTGAAACATACTGAGAAAGAAATACAAATAGTCCCTTACTGTGGTTCCACATGAGTTTCTAACTATACAATGGTGTAAAGTGATACACATTCAGTGGAAATTGTAGTTCAAATTTTAAAATTTGATCTTTCCCTGGCTTAGTGATATGCAGTATAATATTGCTCACCAGTCAGCCATGCAATCAGGAGGGTAGACAACCAGTGCTTTATGCTATACCATGGTGCCAGATGATTTTTCCCAACTGTAGGCTAATGTAAGTGTTCTAACCACGTTTAAGGTAACCTGAGCTTTGATGTTCAGTAGGTTAGGTGTGTTAACTGCATTCTTGACTTAAAATATTTTCCACTTACAATGGGTTTATCAGAATGTAACCCCATCATAAGTTGAGGAGCACCTCTACTTGATATCCCTGCATTATTAAATCTTCATTGCTTTTTCCTGATTTACCTATGATACATCAGATACTAGTAATGCTTAAAATAAGATTCTGCCATTATTTTTCTCTTTATCAAACTGTAATACCATGCATAAAACTAGGGCCTCCCAGCCTGGGTGACAGAGTGAGACTCCGTGTCGGAAAAAAACAAAACAAAACACACTAGGGCCTCCCAGTAAAAGAGCAACAGAGAAAGTGTAGGCTCTGACGGAGCATCCTGGCAACGCATAGAATGCCATGGCCCACCTCAATGGTCTTTCTCCTTCCTCCCACCTGAAATTCTTGGACTGTTTTTTTAAGAAGTATACATCAGATGACAATGTCAACAGGAATAGAATGTGTGCTATACAGAAATTAAGCATGTTGGCAATTTTTTTTCTTTCACTGTTGCCCAGGCTGGAGTGCAATGGTGCAGTGATAGCAGCTCACCACAGCCTTGATCTCCTGAGCTGAGGCAATTCTCCCACCTCAACTTCCTGAGTAGCGGAGACCACAGGCATACCACCACACCTGGCTTTCCCTCCCCCACACCCCCAGCTTTCCCTCCCCCCCCACCCCCCGGCTTTCCCTCCCTGCCACCACCCCAGTAGAGATGGTATCTCACTACATTGCCCAGACTGGTATTGACCTGCTGGTCTCAAGTGATCCACCCACCTTGACCTCTCAAAGTGCTGGGATTACACAGTAACGAGCCACTGCATATGGCCAACAATTTTTAATTTATTAAACAAGTATTTATTCAGAGTGTGGTATATGCCACATGTATTAGTCCATTTTCATACTGCTGATAGAGACATACCCAAGACTAGGAAAAAAAAAAAGAGGTTCAATTGGACTTACAGTACCACATGGCTGGGGAGGTCTCAGAATCATGGCGGGAGGCAAAAGGCACTTCTTACATGGCAGTGGCAAGAGAAAATGAGGAAGAAGCAAAAGCGGAAACCCCTGATAAACCCATCAGATCTCGTTGAGACTTATTAACTATCATGAGAATAGCATGGGAAAGACCAGCCCCCATGATTACCTCCCTCTGGATCCCTCCCACAACACGTGGGAATTCTGGAAGATACAATTCAAGTTGAAATTTGGGTGGGGACATAGCCAAACCTATCACCAAGGAAGACCTGAAAAGGGGTGGCTGAGATTTGAGCCAGGATGTGATTGAAATGAGGAAGTCAGCCTTTCTAAGATCTGGGGAAAGAGCCAACCATGCAGAGGAAACAGAAAGTAGGAACAGCAAAGACCTTAAGGCAGGAATGAACTTGATGAGTCTGAGACTTTAAAGGACAGTGTAGTTGTATCATGCTAAGTGAAAGGGGAGAATACTCTTAGATGACACAGGAAAGGTAAGCAGAGATCATATTAGGCAGAATTTTGTAAACCATAACTAGTTTATATCATAAGCTGAGTGTAGTAGAAACCATTGGAGTATTTTATAGTAAATCACAATGCTGTTATTTTGAAAATTAGTCTCATTTTAATAAATAAGGATGACTGCATTCCAATTCAAGGGTAAGAAATACATGTTTTAGATTAAAATTTAAAAATATGCTAAATAAATAAAAACTTTAGATGGAAAATTAGGAATTACTGCCTGTTGGAGAAACTCTGTTCCAAACATATGGTGGTATCTGAGAGGTTGGTACAAGATATTGAAAGGGGTCTTGGGTTTAGGACTAAATCTACAAAAATGCCTCAGCTTGAAGCAGGTAATTCCCTGGGGTGGCAAATGAGTGGCCACAGGTAGGTAAAGTAGTAGATGAGTTTCAAGAGAAAAAAAGATGAGGGAGTATTGTACTAAAAACAACAGTAGCCTTCCCTTCAGGAAGAACTGATGAAGTTCTTTCCATATTTGCCATTTTCAATGCCAGAATTCTTCCTCGGTAAAAAAAGCACAACAGAACAATACCTTTTGACTATTCCAAATAATTCTCAGGCAGGGTAATTTCCACATATAATCCGAGAAGAACCAGTGTTCTGGAAAAATAAAATGTGGCCTGGAGCAGCAAAGTGAAAAAAGAATTCTGTCTCCTGTTGAGGGTGAATTTGATCCCAGATTCACCATTTGCAAGTCCCTTTTTTGAACCATCCTACAGAAGATCCTGTGGAGCTGCAGGGAGTAAAACACCATTTGACAGAAGAAACACTAGCATACTGAGAATACAACTGGCTGGGATGCCAAAACAATGCATATATAAAATATACTAATGAGGTAAAAATAATCAGAAACAGAGAGGAACCAGGCTGTTAACAACTAGAGAACTACACAGACACTTAGGTAAGTAGAGAAAACAATCAGGGGTAAAAAGAAGAGGGGTAAACAGAAAAAGAAAGATGTATACAGTTTTGGTGACAGAAGATAAAGCACACCTCTTTAGGGTCTTTGTGTTTGAACTCTGCTTTACAAGAAACATATTCCAAGTATAACGCATGCTTCTGCAGACTGAGTTAAAAGGCTGTTGCCACAGGTATTCAGAAGTATCTGACTATTAAACCACAACACCCTGAAAGGAAAGGAGTATTTAGTGCTCACATAGATTTTGCTCTTTTAAGAAACGGTAATCAGTCTGTGTATGTAATTTGGAGAGTAACATAAATTCAGATGGGGCTTGTTTATAATTGAGTACTAATGTGGGAGTATTGTGCTAATGAAAGAGTCAAGAGGGAGGCAGAGGCTGCTTTAATGGATGGTTTGTAATAGTATTAATAGTAAGACACAGCAAATTTGCCTAACATGTAAGCCATTGGTTGGTTTCTAAAGGCTTATTATATTTTTCTACAGCATCTTTTTAATCATGGTGCATTGGTGGTGAATTGGCCTAGGTTTAGCTGCGGGATGGATGCATGGAGTAGTTATTTCTGAGAGTAGAATGTCTCAAGAAACAGGTGCCCTAGGTGATGCCAAATATCACTACACAGAGCAGTAACAGCAGAGGGTAATTGCCTGTGTAAATGAGAGGCAGTGGAGAGATGGTAACCCTGGGGCTGCATTACTAAGGCAGCTTTTATGCACATAAGGGTCACTGTTTCTTGCTCTCTGCCTTGCCCTTGGCCAGAAGTTTGGAGCCCTGATATTGAAAAAAAATGGAATGAAATGAAAGTTGGAATTCAGTAAAGGTAGGCAATGCAGTGTAATAGAAAAAGCACAGAATTGGAGTTATAAATACTTGTGCTGGAATTCTAGCTCTGCTATGGACTAGCTCTTGCCTGTGCAAATAAAACTCTGAGCTTCAGCAATAACAGGGATAAAAATACACCATCTCCTACTATTATAAAGTTTAAATAAATTAATATGTAAAGTGCTCAGTTTCAGTTCCTAGCTCATAAGATCAAACTATTATTTTTATTATCAGCATTTTCAGAACATTTTAGATATCTCACTTAAAAATCTAGGAAGTGTACTCACCAACATATATGAATCTAAAAAACCAAGTTGAACAAAAAGAGCAAGCTGTAAATGACTGTAATAAAAAGCACGATAAAATGTGTACAGAGACCAAAAAAAAAAAACCCAAAATACTATCATGTATTATTTAGAGATTGGAGAAATAAATGGGGATAATAAATCCCAAATTCAGGACAGTCTTTGCTTCCACAGGAAGATGAAAGAAAGAAGGTGATGAGAGGCAATATGAAGTTCAACGGAAAAGTACATGTGATGGGGTGAGGCTTCCACTGTCTCTGAAATGTGTCATTTCTTAAGCTAAGTTGTGGGCATACAGGTATACACTATTTATTATATCTTTTCATAGGCCAGGTAAATTTTAAATTATTCAATTTTTTACTTCCATTTCCTCCGTGTTGTACAAAACATATAGGAAAAATACCACTGTGCATTAATATACAGTTTGCTAATATTTAATAATTTATAGATACTTGTGTGTACATTATCTCATGGGACCTATAAGCATCACCACATTTAGGCTGGGAAATATGGTAGAAAAAAAACCCACACAGTTTTAAGTTTTGCCTAGAAGCTTGGCTTTGGTGAGTCAAGCCATGTGATCATAGCCTATGTCCTTGTTCTTAATTTTTGCTTCTTAATCTATAAAACAAGAATAATGCTTACTTCATGGGAAGATCATGATGGTTGCATAAAATAGCCCATAGATCAGCATATAGAAGGCTCTTAATTAATATAAGTTCATCTCATACCTAGCTTGCAGGATCCCATAAGGACAGTATGCTATGCTGCAGCTGTCATGGGTAAATGTGGATTTGGGGGTATTTTCATATGACAAGAGGCTGCAAAATACAGTCTTTTGGAAAATCACCAAAGCAGAGGTCCCGTGGCACTGAGAAATCCAGAGGGAGAAAAGGAAGTGGAGATTCAAGGATGGGTCAGAGGATCATTACTAACATCATTTAGAAAGAATTAAACTATTATTTTACTTATGTGACATTCATGTTCTATCACCAAGAGTCAGGAACAGACAAGTATTGAATGCAGTTATATTAACAGATAAGATAAAAATCACATGAGAAAATACAGTAGCAACTCTAATTCTGAAACACAGGATTCATTTCCTTTACTCTGAGAAACCTTCCTAACTCAACAGGATGCCAGCACCAGAGAACCTAACATAATGGAACTAAGGTTTCTTCTACCTAAGCCATTTCCCCTTATCTTTCTCTGTCTTTCTCTCCCTTTCTCTCTTATTCCAAGAGCTTGTAAGAACTTACTTGCTTTTAATCCTGGACAAAGAAACACACTGGATAAGAAATCATTTGAACTTGAAATATTACACAATTATTAGACAATCTCTATGCTAATCAAAGTATAACCTACAAAAAAAGGCAAAAGAAAAGTAAAGGTAAAACCATGAGTCAGAATCTGGTTCATAAAATAGGTGACCTTTAGCTATGCCTCACTGGCATTTTCTCCTCACAAAATATGACCACTTATATAAGATACCATGAAATTACATACTTGTAATAGTTACTTTTGCTCTTTGCAAATGGAGCTGCTCAAACTAGAAATCAGAATAATATTTTGTATCTAAGTGCATGCTTTTTAAAAGAACCTAAAAGTATGTTTAAATTTTACTGCTGAGATATGACAATGAGAATAGAAAATTTAAACATATACACACGTACTCACACAAAAAACACACATATCTTTTCCTTTAAGCTTCTTTCATAGAAAATTAAAAGAAACTGGTATGTTGAATTTTTGCCCCCGATTGGAGTGATGCTGCAGACACCCCACAGGTCACCTTCATTCTTCTATGTTTTTATCTGCAAGGCTTCAATGTTTGGGTAAAAGGTGGCGCAAAAGACAGTAACTGCATTTTCTTTTTACCTGGTCTTTTAACTGAATATATTTCTTCCAGAAATGTTTCAGAGTTCTCTAAATCTCCATTTGAGTATCATCAGAATGACACTGTGTATTCTTCCAACAATATATGTTTTGACTTCTGGTTTCCAGTCTGCCTTATAAGAAGACTAGAAGTTTCCATTCCAATTTAACAAGAAGAAAAAATAAATGAAAACAAATAAACTGAAAAAAAAAATCAACAAATCCTCTTGGCTCTATCAAAGAAATGAAAATCATAGAAGAAACTGTTGGCCCCAAAATTGGAGAGCAGCAGGCAGATTCAGAGAATCATAACCTCCCAGAACAGACAGCTGTGAGCAGAAACCTCAGCAGGAGCCAGTGCTATAGTAGGAAAACCTGAACTCTAATAGACAAATTGGTGGAGGCTCAGAGAGGACACATCTGAAAGTTAAAAACTCCAGCGGTGCCCAGTTACCAGGAGCTCCCACATTTTTATGAGTATTACCTCCATGAGTTCTACCAGGTCCTCACAGTGAATATCAAAGAAAAGTCCTCTCTTGCTTCCAGAAGAAGGGAAAATTAACCATTTAAAAATATGTTGAGTATTCTGTTCTTAACAGGGCTTACCCTCAGGAGAAACCATTTTACCAAGCCTAACCTGACTAGAGAAAGGAAAATGCCCAACTGTAGCCCTCTGTATCCATCCCATCCCACATGATGCAGGGAAAAACTGAGAAGCATTGATAAAGTTCATCATTCAGTGGCACAAATTCACCAAGAGACTGAGACCTAATCATAGATCAGATCACCTAATCATAGATTAATCAGATCAACTTTCAACAAAAAATTTACAAGCCACTAAAAACACAGTTTTAAGTGATTGAACAAGCATCAGAACCAAAGTCAA
This sequence comes from Nomascus leucogenys, assembly GCF_006542625.1. NCBI lineage: Eukaryota > Metazoa > Chordata > Mammalia > Primates > Hylobatidae > Nomascus > Nomascus leucogenys. Next base: position 37,457,099 of record NC_044402.1, on the reverse strand, counting down.
ATATGGCAGAAATGTCAGAATTATCAGACCAAGAATTAAAACAAATCATGATTACTATGCTAAGGGCTTTAATGGAAAAAGTAGACAATATGCAAAACGGATAACTTCAGCAGAGACGGAAATTCTAAGAAATATTTTTTAAATGATCAAAAAGACATTGTAACAGTATTAAGCTATTGTAACAGAAATGAAGAATACATTTGATGGACTCATTAGCAGAATGGACAGAAATGAGGAAAAGACTCTCTAGCTTCAGCATATAACAACAGAAACTTCCAAAATGGAAAAGCAAAGAGAACAAAGACTGAAAAATAAAAATAAAACAAGACCAGAATACAATATCCAAGAACTGGGGACATCTATGAAAGGTATAATATACACATAATAGAAATACTAGAAGAAGAGAGAAAGGGGCAAAAGCAATATTTGAAATAATAATGACTGAAGATTTTCCTGAAATTAATGCCAGACAGCAAAGCACAGGTCCAAGAAAGCTCAGAGAACACCAAGCAGAAAAAATGCCCCCCAAAACACTTATGCATAGGAATATCATATTCAAATTTCAGGAAAGAAAAAATAGAGAAGAAGCCAAAGGAAAAAAATACCCTACCTATAAAGGAGAAAAATAAGGACTATAGCCAACTTCTCTGAAGCCATGCAAGCAAAAAGAGTGAAGTGAAACATTTAAAATGTTGAGAGGAGAAAAATACCAACCTAGAGTTCTGTACTCTGCAAAATTATCCTTTAAAATTCAAGGAGAAATTAAGACTTTTCCAGACAAACAAAAATTGAGGCAATTTGTTACCAATGGACATACTTTGTAAGAAATGTTAAGTTTTTCTGAGATAAGGAAAATAATATAAGCCAAAAACTTGGATCTATATAAAGAAATGAAGAGCATTGGATAATCAATAAAGGTAAGATAAAAACTTATTTTTCTTATTTTTAATTGATCTAACAGATAAATTCAAAATAGTAATAGCAACAATGTATTCAATTGTGTGTGTAAATATATACGAGGGGTTTTCAAAGATTTCATTAAAAATGTTTATTATGAAATCATAAATTTCAAAATTGTTTACACTAAAATAAACTTGTTTTAACTTGTTACAGCATGTCGGAACAGGATCTACTTTAAGGCACTGAGAAAGAAAATATATCAATTTGAAAAACTGAAGCAAGAACATCAAATTTATAGTGAAGCTTGGGTGAAAGAAATGGTGAAATTGTTGATCCTTTATGAGAAGCTTATGAGAACAATGCCCCCAAATACATCAGCAGTTTACAAATGGATAACGCATTTTAAGAAGGGACAGTAATTTGGAAGATGAAGCCTGCAGCAGCAGACCATCCCAATTTTCCAGGAAAAAAAAAAAATTAACCTTTTTCATGCCATCATTGAAGAGGACTGATTATTAACGGCAGAAACAAGAGCCAGCACTACAAATATCTTGACTGGTTCAGCTTATGTAACTCTAAAAAATTAAATTTGAGCAAACTTTCTACTCAATAAATGCCAAAACTGCTGTGCCCAGGTCTGCTGCAGGAAAGAGTAGGGCTTTTAATGAAAATTTTTAACAAGTGATATCAAGATCCTAAAGCATTACATCAAAGAATCACAACAGGAGATAAAACATGGCTTTTCCAGTACAATCTTGATGACAAACACAATCAAAGTAAGGGCTACCAAGAGGTGGAAGTGGTTCAGTCAAAGCAAAAGAGAACTGGTCAAGAGCAAAGTTCATGGCAATAAATTTTGAGGATTTTCAAGACATTTCATTTGCTGACTCTCTGGAGGGCCAAAAAACAATAACATCTACTAATTTTGAGAGTATTTTGAGAAAGTTAGCAAAAGCTTTGGCACACAAATGCCAAAAAAATTTTACCAGACATGTTTTCTCCACCAGGACAATGTTATTGCTCATTCCTCTCATCAAATGAGGACATTTCGTGACAGTTTCAGTGGGAATTCATTAGGCATTCACCATACAGTTCTGACTTGACTCCTTCTGACTTTTTGTTCTCTAATCTTAAAAAATCTTTAATTTTTTCCCATTTTATTCTTCAGTTAATAAGGTACAAAGGATTGCACTGATCTGGTTAAATTCCCAGGATGCTCAGTTCTTTCTGGATGAACTAAATGGCTGGTATCATCAGTTAGGAAAGTGTCTTGAGCTTGATGGAGTTTTTGTTGAGAAATAGTATTTTTTAATCTTTTAATTCAATTTTCCACGAAGTTTTTGAAGTCCCCTTGTGTGTGTGTGTGTGTTTGTACGCTTATGTACAAGTGAAATAAATAACAGCAATGATACAAAGAACAAGAAGGAGAAGTTAATTTTTTATTACAAGGTACTTGCACTGATTGTAAAGTGGGATAGTGTTAGTTGAAAATAAACTTGGATTATCTGTAAATGTACTTTGCAAACTCTAGGTAAACCACTAAAAATATTAAAAAGTATAACTGATACACTAAGGAGTAAATAGAACAATGTAAAATGCTCAGTTAAAACTACAAAAGGCAGAAAAAGTATAAGATAACAACAAAGAACAAGGGCAACAAACAGAATAGAGTAACAAGTAGGATATATATTAATTCAATGGTGTCAAAATAATTTTAAACACTAATGGTCTGTATATACCAATTGAAAAACAGATTGTCAGTGAATCACAACACAAACTGGCCAGGCATGGTGGCTCATGCCTGTAATCCCAGCACTTTTGGAGGCCGAGGCAGGAGGATTGCTTGTGCCCAGGAGTTCAACACCAGACACCAGCCTGGGCAACACAGTGAGACCCTGTCTCTACAAAAATAAATTTAAAATTAGCCAAGCATGATGGCACATGCCTGTAGTCTCAACTTCTTGGAAGGCTGAGGTGGGAGGATCACTTGAACCCAGGAGACTGAGGTGGTAGTGAGCCATGATTGTGTCACTGCACTTCAGCTCGGGCAACAGAGCAAAATCCTGTATTGGAAAAAAAAACAAAAACAGAAAAGCAAAACAAAACAAAAACAAAAAAATTCACTTTGAATATAAAGACACATGTCTATTGCAACTAAAGGGATAGAGAAAGATATACCATTATACCATGCTAATCAAAATAAGTGAAAGTAGCTGTATTAATTGCAGACAGAATAAACTTCAGAGCAAAGAATGTTACCAAGAATAAAGGGAGGCATTATATAATAATAAATGGGTTAATAACTCAAGAAGACATAACAATCCATAACATGTATATGCTTAACAACAGGGTATCAAAATACAGGTGGCAAAATAGAACTGCAAAGAAAAATGAATAAACTTAGTATTGTAGTTGAAGACTTTAACACACTTCTATCAGAAAGGAACAGATCCAGCAGTAAGAAAATTAGTAAGGACATAGTTGAATTCAACAGTGCCATCAATCAACTGAATATAATTGACATCCACAGACTACTTCATCCAACAACAGTAAAATACACATTCTTCTTAAGTTTACATGAAACATTCATCAAGATACATCACATTGTAGACCATAAAACACACCTGAACAAATTTAATAGAAATTATACAATGTCTACTTTCAGACCACAATGGAATTAAACTAAAAATCAATAACAGATAGCTGGAAAAGCTCAAAATATTTGGAGATTAAACAACACACTTTTAAATAATATGGGTCAATAATAAAATATCAAGAAAAATGTAAAAATATTATAAACTAAATGAAAATAGAAATTCAATTTATCAAAATTTGAGGGATTCAGGAAAGCAATGCTTAGAGGAAAATTTATAAGACATATTTTAGAAAAAAAGAAAGATCTAAAATTTATCCTCTAAGTTTCTACCTTAGGAAATTACAAAATAAACTCAAAGTAAGCAGAAGAAATGAAATAAAAATTAGAGCAGAAATTATTGAAACTGAAAACAGAAAATCAACAAAGAAAATTAAAAAAACAACAAGAGCGAATTCTTTGAAAAGATCAGCAAAATCATTACGTCTCTAGCCAATCTAAGGGGAAAAAAAAAGAAAACACAAACTGCTAGTATCATAAATGAAAGACTGGATTATAGATCCCCTTGATATTGAAAGAATACTAAAGAGAAACAATAAATAACATGCCTACAAATCTAATTACCTAAATGAAGTGGACCAATTTTTTGAGAGACATAATCTGCCAAAAGTCACTCAAAAAGAAATAGATAATATGAATAGGCCTATATCTATTACAGAAATTGAAGAAATAACTTTCCAAAACAGAAAGCGCCAGTTCCAGTTTCATTCACCGATAAAATTTCCCAATTATTTAAAAGAAGAGATTATACAAATTCTCTACAACTTCTTCCAAAAGACAGAAGAGAGGAAATAATCCGTAACTCATTCTTTGAAGCCAGCATTACCCTAATATCTGAAACATACAAAGACATTACCAAAAAAACAGATCAATCTGTCTCATGAACATAGATGCAAAAATTCAACAAAATATTAGCAAATCAAATGCAACCATATATAAAAAAATTATACATCACAACCAACTGGGATTTATCCCAGTCATAAAAGGTTTAATATTCAAAAATCAGTTAATATTATCCATCAACAGGCTAAAACATTATATAATATCAATAGGCATAGAAAAAGCATTTAATAAAATCTAACATTTTTATGATAAAAACTCTCAGCAAACTAGGAATAGAGGAGAACTTCCCCAACTTGATAAAGAATCTCTACAAAAAAAAAAAAAACCCACCCTAGAGCTAATATCAACATCATACTTTATATTGAGAAATGAAAGTTTTCCCACTAAGATCAGAAGCAAGGGAGAATCTCTTCTCACCATCACTTTTCAATATTGTACTGGAATTCTTAGCCAATGCAGTAAGACAGGAAAGCGTAATAAAAGGTATACAGATTGAGAAGAAAGAAATAAAACTGTTTTTCCTTATAGAAGACATGATTGTCTATGTAGAAAATCTGAAAAAGTCAAGAATGAAACTACTGGAACTAATGGGAATTACAGCAAACTTTTAGGAGACAAGGTGAGTATATAGAAAGCCAACCACTTTCTTATATGCCAGCAATGAACATGTGGAATTTTTAATTAAAAACACTTTACAATCTATATTATCACCTTCCTCAAAATGGAATACTTCAGTATGAAACAAAATATGCAGATCTATATGAGAAAAACTTTAAAACTCTGATAAAATATTTCAAATAAAAACGAAATTAGGCACAGTGGCTCACACCTGTAATCCCAGCACTTTGGGAGGCTGAGGTGGGCGGATCACTTGAGGTCAGGAGTTCAAGACTAGCCTGGCAAACATAGTGAAACCTCGTCTCTACTAAAACTACAAAATATTAGCTGGGCATGGTGGCAGGCATCTGTAATCCCAGCTACTCGGGAGGCTGAGGCAGGAGAATTGCTTGAACCCAGGAGGCAGAGGTTGTAGTGAGCCGAGATCGTGCCATTGCACTCCAGCCTGGGCCACAGAGCAACAGTCTGTCTCCAAAAAAAAAAAAAAAAAAAAAGGCAAAAAACAAAACAATAACAAAAAACAAACAAAAACCACCTAAATAAATGGAGAGAGAGAGTTCATGTTCCTGAATAGAAAGAATCAATATTGTCAAGATGGCAGTTCTTCCCAAGTTGATTTATAAATTCAACACAATCCCAAAACACCACCAAGTTATTTTTTGGGTATGAACAAACTTATTCTATAGGTTTTTATGGAAAGAGCCAGAATAGCCAGAATTAGATCAGAGGACTGACATCACCCCATGAAAGAACAGACAAATAAGTTAATGGAACAGAATAGAAAGCCCACAAATAGTTCCACACCAATACAGTCAACTGATGTTTTACAAAGGAACAAAGATAATACCACGGAGCAAAGCTAATCTTTTTGATAAACAGTTCTGGAAATATAACATACACATGCAAAAAATTCAATCTATACACAGACTTTACACCTTCACAAAAGTTTACTCAAAGGGAATCATAAACCTAACTATAATACACAAAACCATACAATTCTTAAAAGATAACATGAGATAAAACCTAAATGACCTTGGGTATGGTGATGACATATAACTGCAAAAAAGCACAATCTAGGAAAGAAATAATTGATAAGCTGAACTTTATTAAAGACTTTGCTCTGTGAAACACAACATCAAAAGAATAAGAGAAGCCACAGACTAGAAGAAAATATTTACAAAAGACACATCTGTTAAAGGACAGACATATAATTCTTAAAACTCAACAAGAAGAAAAAAAAAATGGACCAAAGACCTGAACAGATGCCTGCACTTTGACACATGAGTTTTGTCAAAACTCTAAGAATGTATACTACCAAGAGTGAACCCCCATGTAAACTATGGACTTTGGGTGATAAAAATGTGCCAATGCGTTCAGCGTTTGTAATACATGCACCACTCTGGTGTGGAATGTTGATAGTGGGAGAGGTTGTCCATACATGGGGACAGGTAGCATATGGGAACTTTCTGTATTTTCCACTCAATTTTGCTATGGACTTAAAGTTGCAATAACAATAATGTTATTAATAAGAGTAGGATAAAATTCATGGTTTCTCCCTTACTGCTTACCTAACTATAGACAATATTTCACAGATAAAATTAGGACAGTAGTTCTATGTCAATTGATGTTTACAAGTATTTTATTTTTCTTTGAAATCTAGTATTAAAGGAAACTCCTCAGTGACCACTGAATCACTAGTCTAAGAACCCTACTTATTATATGTGGTAGTAGAACCTATTTTTAGTAGTTCAGTTAAGAAAGTATAGTCAAAGAGATTGTGGCAGAAGGACGTCATAGTTATGAAGTGATTATCATACTTTCCTACCATTGCTTCAGCCTCAAGATTGCCTAGTATTTGATTGAAATCCTTCGGCAGTGAAAAAATTCTAGGTTACTCATTTCTTGCTATTCTTGATTCAATATTAGAGTTTCTTACATCCTATCAACTTTCAAGTAATAAGAAATATTTACAGTTATGAAAGCCAAAATCATTCACCTTCCCCTAGGTTAATTTGTGAACAAAATGAACTTCAAAAATAAAAGCCTCTATAAGAAACTATAGTGGAGCTATAAGAAATGCAAATATTTTGGCTTAGTATGGGCAAAGCATTACCATTTAGATTTCTACATGAGGTTGGCTCAACCTAATATTGAAAAATATGTATTTTTGTTTTCCCAATGACCTTGAAATAGCAGAAAATACTACCAGCTTGGAAACATTATTGTTTACAATCACAACCACACTGGGAACCACAGGGATTTACAAGGTCAGGATGACAGGCATGTCATGTATTTGCATCATGTTTGAAATGTTAGTGGCATATCACACACATGGCTGGCATATTCATATTGAAATATTCACCTCAGTTCTGTCAAGCATGGTAAGTACAGGCAATGTGACTCTCAGATATATGTAGTAAAAGAGCCTTCCTCTTCTAGCTACTTTGCTCAAAGACCGTGAATTCATGCCTCTAGAATGCAGTCACTTTGAAACCTTCGGTGATTCTGTGTTATAGCTCAATGTCCCATTGCTTGTCCATTTGTTAAAACCAGTGGCCATGTTTAGGAATGAACAGAAGCCTAAGTCCAATTTTTAGCCACCTATGTGGTAAGATGTAAACAGTTTATCTCTTAGCTTATTATCTCCCAAATGTATTCACCCCTACAAGACATTACGGTTTTATAGCCTGGCTCCTAAATTCTTCAGATTACCTTGCTTGGGTAATGTAACTTCATAGAGCCCTAAGAAGATAGTGTACAGGTCAGGTAGATTACCAGCTGGAGGGAAAAAAAAAAACATACTGGAGGATAAAGTGTGGTTCTGGAAGGCTGTCCCAAAAGGGATGTCTCCATGATAACAAGCCTGAATGTTCTAGACTGACTAAAGCAAAGTGAAGGTGCTAAAAGGGAGTGGAGAAATCATCAAAATGCATTTTGCTTCTTTTATAATCTTGTTGATTTTTCCAAGGGCTACTTAGTATACTGACATTTCAAGAATTCTGCAGATTACTGATTTTTAAAGCACTAAGTCTTGAACTTCGGGAATTGAAGGAGAAAACTGTTATCTTCTCTCACAGTGGTGGTAATTCATGGAAGTTCTTAAAAAGACAGCAAGAAGTTAAGTGTTTATAAATGCCTGTACTTAGTTGCTACTTTTCCTAATGAAAACACTTTCAGAGGCTCCCTTTTTCTTATGACAATCAGTCTGAATTCCTTTCTTGGCTTTAGGACATTAATAACCTCTTTCCGAATATATTTACCCTGTCCCAAATCTTTCCTCCACTTGTACCCACACAACCATGCTCAAAGTGTCCGCTACTTTCAGAACACCTTTATGTTATCATTTATCCACCAATTTTCAAGAACTAGCTTAAGACACACCTCCATAAAGCCTCCCATATCTATAAAATTTTCCACAAATTTATCTAGTATTTAATCTGATCAAATAACCTAGCCTCATAATTATAGTGGTTAACAATATAGGCTCTACAAATATGGAAAAATGCTACAATTGGTGAATCTAAATGATGTTATATGGGTGTTTACTGTATTATTCTTAGCAGTCTTCTGTAAATTTTTTTTCAAAAATTTGGGAAGGAAATGTAAGTCCAACAGCCTATTTTCCAATGCTAGTGCTGAAATCCACCCTGACATTTCCTTGAGTGAGATCTCTCTGTGCCTCAGTTCTTTTGTAAAATCAAAATTACAGTGCCTACACCAAAGGGTTCTTGTGATACTCAAATGAGATAAGGGCCATTAAAAGTTTAGTACAATATTTGCAAAATAAGTTATTTAAATTAATATCTATAATTGTCACTGTGTGTGATACAATATAACATGATTAATAATTCATTCTCTGCAGTCACATGACTATACTCATGTCGCGACTCCACCACTCTTTAGCTATGTGACTGTGCATAAATGCTGGACTTCTCTGAGCCTTGGTTCCTCTTTTTCTAAATTTTAAATACTTTCTATGGGGGGGTACTTTTTGATGATTACAAAGTTAATATATTTAGAGGATTTAGCACAGTATTTGGAAGATAAGCAATCAAAATTTGTTATCTCTATTGATCCTATAATAGTTCTTGAGAGTAGTATTTAAAACCTTTTTATCATAGCAAAGTCTAAATTCCTTTAACTACTTTACTGAGGCATAATTGACATGCACAAAGTTGTATATACTTGATGTATACAACTTGATGAACAAATTAAATTTCTTAAAGATCCATGTATCTAAATATGACATATCATTAAGTAAAAGGCAAAGCTAGGTGAATGTGAGAAACCTACTTTTTTTTTTTTTTCCTCGCTTTGTCGCCCAGGCTGGAGTGCAGTGGCACAATCTCGGCTCACTGCAAGCTCTGCCTCCCAGGTTCATGCCATTCTCCTGCCTCAGCCTCCCTAGTAGCTGGGACTACAGTTGCCTGCCAACACGCCCAGCTAATTTTTTTTGTTTTGTTTTGTATTTTTTAGTAGAGACAAGGTTTCGCCGTGTTAGCCAGGATGGTCTTGATCTCCTGACCTCGTGATCCGCTTGCCTTGGCCTCCCAAAGTGCTGGGATTACAGGCATGAGCCACCGCGCCTGGCCAAAAGCTACTCTTTTTCACTGGCATAATGAGTAACTTGCTCAGATTATGTTCTTAAATATTTATTGCAGTGAATTGAACAATTTGAAAATAATCTATTTTTTAATGGTGAGGAGAGAGGGTCAGAATAATACCCAGTCTGGGGGCAGGAAGATAACATCAACATCCATGAGGCAGGAATAACAAGTAGTTTTATTCTATGTGCCCACCATGATGGGAGGCCGTTGCCTGCTTTTAGTGCTGAAAGAGATTTGGGACTCATTAAGAAATGAGTGCTCATACTCATGAGTATTAATTAAGATAATGTTATCTGCTAGAACAGATAAACTTCGAAATTTCAGTGGCTTAACACAATTGAGGATTATTTATTGCAATTACAATGTCCTAAAATGGGTGTTTGTGACTGATGGGGATAGGAGCATAGGGCACTCACTGCCCCATGAAGTCATGGAAGGACCCAGATGGAATGGATGAAGGTTTATCCATCTTCAATATGTATCTTTTGTGCTTTCAGTGTAAGAATTATAAATTAGAAAAATCTAGAGTGTCTAAAAGCACTATGACCTCTTAGATTTATTTTTTAATTTTTATTTATTTATTTTTGAGAGGGAGTCTCACTCTGTTGCCCAGGCTGGAGTGCAGTGGCACGATTTCAACTCACTGCTACCTCCACCTCCCAGTTTCAAGCAATTCTCCTGCCTCAGCCTCCAGAGCAGCTGGGATTACAGGCATGCATCACCATGCCTGGCTAACTGTTGTATTTTTAGTAGAGACAAGGTTTCACCATGTTTGCCAGGCTGGTCTCAAACTCCTGACCTCAAGTGATCTGCCTGCCTTGGCCTCCCAAAGTGCTGAGATTACAGACATGAGCCACCATGCCCAGCCTATTTTTTTTTTTTTTATTTTTAGAGATGGGGTCTCACTCTGTCACCCAGGCTGGAGTACAGTGGCTCAATCATAGCTCACTGCAGTGGTGAACTCTCAGGCTCAAGTAATCCTCCTGCCTCAGCCTCCTGAGGAGCTGGGGCTACAGATGTGTACTACCATGCCTGGCTGGCCTCTGAGATTTTTGATTGAAGTAGATATACTTTGAGAAGATTAGTGACAACGGAATGTCTTTTGCTTAGAGTATTTTTGGCTCTGTAAAGCAGAAAACTAGAAACTAGTATAAGTAGAAGTGGCAAAAAAAAAAAATTAAAAATAATACTTCTAAGCCCTAGCTTTAAGGCCCAAGAGACACAGAAAATGAGTAAGTTCATATTTCCTTCTAGATTACGAAGTTGAACAGACAGTAAAAAGTATAAGGTGGTACTGGTGTAGAGCTTCACTGTTTTGTTGTTTCTCTGAAGTAACTTTATTGTAGTGGCCAGTGCAGAAGTTTCTATGCCCTGAGTGGCAGGCTCATAAATCAGCTTTAAATAAAGTCTCACTTTATTTGTATAGTTGAGAAATAAATTACCTTTTTTTTAGTTCTTATAACATCACAAGCACTGGACAACTTCCAATCCCTCTAGAAAATACACATAGCATCACAGAAGCCTATTGTTAAGTGAACCATTTTCAGCCTTTTCAGGCCAATGAAACAGACATTTCCTGTACTTGGAAACACTGGGAAAGTAGCTCTCATGCTTCTGCCTCCCCAGCTGACTTGCTCCTCCCTAAAGGAAAAGACGTTGCTTACCTGACTAATGAGATTAGGAAAGTGCAGACACACAGCCTTGAGCTTGAGCCTCCTGTTTAGGATAATCCATTCTTAGAGTTCCCAACATTGAGGGACAAGATGGGGTATGGGTAAGATGGCCTGTGGTTCTGACTGTGACTTGGTTCGTCATTTAATTGAGTGAAATGTGCTATAGGGAACTCCTATTATATTCATACTTTTAATCCATCTTTTCTAATTCAACTGTCATCAATAAAACCTGTATTTCAATATTTACTTTCCTGACTCTTGTGCATATTTCTCAACGGGTTCTTAAACATAAAGGGAGAGGGTGCCATTTATTGGCCCTCAATTCCAACAGTTACCAAGATTGCTATTTCTTCCCCAAATCATTTCTAGCTTATTCTATTGCTTTTATGGCTTTAAATAATAATAATAATTCTAACATCTGCAGCAACTTTAATATTATTCTCAGAGTCTCAGAAGAATGTAAAGGAAACAGGGGGAAAAGCAGAGTATTGAATATTTCATTTTGGTGAGATCCAGCAGCTTGATTTCCCTGTAGACCTATTTTCTTTTAAACCTGCAATATTAGTATTAGCAAAGTCGAGGTGACAAGGAGATATATTTAAATTCAGAAAGCTATGGTCTCTTCAGTGAGCATTCCTGAGTAGTTTCATCTTCTACATCTTCCTCATACCAAACCAAAGAGGATTAGATGAAGTGTATATTTTTAAGTTAAATTGTTGGCCTCTAGAATGTAACTTGACTCTTTGGCCTATTTCATCAGGGCCATAAGCATTGATGGAATGCAAGAAATAGTAATAAAGCCATAAGGCCAGCTTGTTTTACACATAAACACGATGATCAATTTTGATTGGTAAACTAATTAGATTGGAGGTGTAACAAGATGGCTAAATAGAAGCCTCAAGCAATCATTCCCCCTGCAATCCATCACAGGAACACCAAACTGAAAAACTATCCACACAAGAAATTACCTACATAAGAACTAAAGATCAAGTAAGCAATCACAGTATCTGGTTGTGGACATCATATAAGCAAAGAGGCACTGAAGAGAGTACAAAAGAGTCTTGAATTTTCTACAGCACCCCTCCTTCATCCTGTGGCAGCAGCCATGTGGCATGGAGAAAGAATGCATGCTTGGAGGAGGACACAGCACACGGAAGTGACTGTGTGACTTTGCATTGGAACCCAGTGCTGCCCTGTAACAGCTGGAAGCAACAGAGGGCAGAATTCAGCCAGTGCCAATGGAGAAAGCATTTAGACCAGACCTAGCCAGAGGGGAGTCATCCATCCCAGCAGTAGGAACCTGAGTTCTGGATAGCTCAGCACGGCAGGATAAAGGGCTCTGTGGTTTTAAATAAATCTGAAAGTCAGTCTACACCACAAGGACTGCAGTTCCTGGGCAAATTCTGGCGCTGTGCTGGACTTGGAGCTAGTGGACTAGGGGTACTTGCAACCCAGTGAGACACTAGCTGTGAAGGCCAAGGGGGTGCTTATGTGGCCTCACTCCCAACCCCAGGCAGGGCAGCTCACAACACCAGGAGAAACTCCTTTTGCTTTTGGAAAGGAGAGAGAAGAGTAAAGAGGACTTTATATTGCAAATTAGATACTAGTTTAGCCACAGTAAAATAAAACACCAAGTAGAGTCCTAAAGTCCCCATTCCAGGATCTAGCTCATGGATGACATTTCTAGACCCATCCTGGCCCTGAAGAGAACCTGCTATCCTGAAGGGAAGGGTCTAGTGCTGGCAGGATTTATTACCTGCTGACTAAAGAGTCCTTGGGCTTTGAATAAATATCAGTGGTAACTATGCAATGGTTACCACAGTCCTTGGATGACACCCAGTATTATGCTGGCTTCAGATATAACCCAACACACTTCCGGTGGTAGTAGCCATACACATGCTTGAATCACCCCTGCCCCCAACTCCAGGCAGTTCAGCATGGAAAGAGAGACTCTGTATGTTTAAGGGAAAAGTAAAAGAAGAGAACCAACAAGAGACTCTGATTTGTCATTCAGGGAATTCTCCCAGATCTTACCCAAGCCCACCAACATGTTACCTCTATGAGTCTACAAGAACCACAGCATTACTAGACTTGAGGGGTCCCCTAACAGAGATATGGCTGCAGTGACCAAGGACTTAGATCACAATACTCAATTCTCTTTGAACACTTGGAAAGCCTTCTCAAGAAGAATGTGTGCAAACAAGCCCAGACAGCAAAGATTAGAATAAATACCTATTTCTTCAATGTTCAGGCATTGACAATATCCACAATCATCAAGACCATCCAGGAAAACATGACCTCACCTAATGAACTAAGGCACCAGTGACCAATCCCAGAGTCACAGAGATATGTGACCTTTCAGACAGATAAATCAAACTGGCTGTTTTGAGAATGCTGAACAAAATTCAAGGTAATATAGAGAGGGAATTCAAAATAAAATTTAATGAAGATATTGAAATAATTTTTAAAAATTAAGCAGATATTCTGGAGCTGAAAAATTCAATTGACAAATTGAAGAAAACATCAAGTCTCTCAAAAGAAGACTAGATCCAGCGAAGAATTAGTAAGCTTGAAGACAGTCTATCTGAAAATACACAGAGAAGACAAAAAAACATAAAAGAAGACTGAAACATGCCTATAAGATCTAGAAAATAGCCTCAAAAGGGCAAATCTAAGAGTAACTGGCCTTAAAGAGGGAGTGAAGAGATTGGAGGAAACAGTTTATTCAAAGAGTTAATAACAGAGATTTTTCCAAGCCCAGGATATCAATATTCAAATACAAGAAGGTTATAGAACACCAAGAAGATTAAACCCAAATATGACTACCTGTAGACATTTAATACTCAAACTTTCAACGGTAAAAATAAAGAAAGGATCCTAAAATCAGCAGGAGGAAAAAAAACATATCCAATACTACAGCAGCAGACTTTCCAGTGAAAACTTAATAGGCTAGGAGTGACATGACATATTTAAAGTTCTGAAGAAAAAAAAAAAACACCTTTTATCCTAGAATATCATAAGCAGTGAAAATACCCTTCAAACATGAAGGGGAAGTAAGAATTTTCTCAGAAAAAAGGTAAGGCACTACATCAACAAGTATTTTCTACCAGAAATGCTTAGGGAGTTCTTCAAAGAAAAAGATGTTAACAAGCAATAAAACATTATCTGAAGGTACAAAACTCACTAGTAATAGTAAGTCCACAGACAAATACCAACTATTATAACACTAATTGTGGTGTGTAAACTACTCATACCTTGAATAAGAACACTGAAAGATAAACCTATCACGAATAATAACTACAAAAACTTTTAAAGACATTTCTATTTATCAGATATAAATAGAAACAAAAAGTTCAAAGCAGGAGAGCTACAGTTCAAGTACAGAATTTTTATTAGCTTTCTCTTTCCTTATTTGTTTGCTTTTGCAATCAATGTTAAGTTGTCATCAGTTTAAAATAGCACGTTATAAGATGTTATTTGCAAGCCTCATGGTAATCTCAAATAAAAAACCATGCAAAATACAAAATATCAAAAGCAAGATATTAGAACATATTACTAGAGAAAAATAAGAAGATGGATGGATGGATGGATGGATGGATGGCAGGCAGGCAGGAAGGAACCACAAGACAACCAGAAAACAAATGGCAAAAGGGCAGTAGTATGTCCTTACTTATCAATAATAACATTGAATATAAATGGACTAAACTCTTCAATCAAATGCCATAGAGTGGCTGAATGAACAACAACAACAACAACAACTCCTCCTCCCCAAATATCTGTTGCCTATAAGAAACGTATTTCATCTGTAAAGACACACAGAGACTGAAAATAAAGTGATGGAAAAAAATAGTTCATGCAAAACCACAAAAGAGCAGGAGTACCTATACTTATATCACATAAAATAGATTTCAAGGAAAAAAACTAAAATGAGACAAAGAAGGTCATCATATAATGAAATATGGGTAAATTAAGCAATAAGATATAAAAATTTTAAATATATATGCACAAAACATTGTAGTACCTAGGTATATAAAGCTAATATTATTAGTGCTAAAGAGATAGACCACAATATAATAATAGGTGGAGATTTCAACACCCAACTTTGAACACTGGACATATATTTCAGACAGAAAATAAACATCAGACTTAATCTTCACTATAGACCAAATGGACCTAATAGATATTTATAGAACATTTTATCCAACGGCTGCAGAATGCAAATTCTTCTCAGCACATGGATCATTCTCAAGGATAGAGTATATGTTAGGCCACGAAAAAGTCTTAATTTTTTTTTAATTGGAAATCAAGTGTCTTCTCTGACCATAATTGGATAAAACCAGATATCAATAACAAAGAACAATTTTGGAAACTATACAAACACATGGAAATTAAACAATACACTCCTGAAGGACCAGTGGGTCAATGAAGAAATTAAGAAGGAAATTGAAAAATTTCTTGAAACAAATGATAATGGAAACACAAAACAGCAAAAATCTATGGGAAGCAGCAAAAGGAGTACCAAGAGGAAAGTTTATAGCAATAAGTGTCTACATCAAAAAAGTAGAAAAACATCAACAACCTAATGATACATCTTAAAGAACTACAAAAGTAAGAGTGAATCAAACCTAAAATTAACAGAAGAAACAATAAAGATCAGAGCAGAAATAAATGAAATTTAAACAAAAATATATAAAAGTCATCAAAATTTATCAACGATAACTGTTTAATTTTATTAGTCTGTCTAACTAAAACAATTTTTATTAGTTTTCGCTTTGTTTGCTTTTGCAATCAGGGTTATCATCAGTTTCAAATAATAGGTTGTAAGATGTTATTTGCAAGCCTCATGGTAATCTCAAATCAAAAACCATGCAATGGATACACAAAAGGAAGTTGAAAAATTATTTTCAATTGCTCTAGCTAGGACTTCCAGTACTATGTTTTCAAAAATTTGTTTTTTTTGAAAAGATAAACAAAATTGACAAAACTTTATCCAGAATAACTAAGAAGACAGAAGACCTAAATTTTTAAAAACTCCAGAGATAAAAAGGAGATATTACAAATTAAATTTAAAGGATCATTAGACATTACTATGAGAAACTATATGCCAATAAATTGGAAAACATAGAAGAAAAAGATGTACTCCCAGACATATACCACCTACCAAGATTGAACCATGAATAAATCTAAAACCTGAATAGACCAATAGCAAATAATGAAGTTGAAGTCACTGGAGCCAAAAAGTCTCCCAAGAAAGAAAAGTCCAGGACCCTATGGATTCACTGCTGAATTTCACTGAATGTCTAAAGAATAATAAATACCAATCCTACTCAAACTATTCTCAAAAATAGAAAGGAAGTGAATACTTCCAAACTCAGAAGGTAGGCTGGTATTATGCCAATACCAAAACCAGACAAATACACATCAAAAAATGAAATCTCACTGATGAACATTGATGCAAAAAAATTCAACAAAATGATAAACATTGATGCAAAAAATTCAACAAATCCTACAAAACAAATTCAACAACACATTAAAAAGATCACTCATCATGACCAGGTAGGATTTATCCCAGGGATCTAAGGATAGTTCACCATATGCAAATCAATCTATGTGATACATCATATCAACAGAATGAAGGACAAAATCATATGATCATTTCAATTGGTTCTGGAAAAGCAAAACATGTGATAAAATTCAGCATTCCTTCATGACAAAAACTCTCAAAAAACAGAGTATGGAAGGAATATGCCTCAACACAGTAAAAGCCATATATGACAGACCTAGAGCTAGTATCATACTGAATGGGGAAAAACTGAAAGCCTTTCCTCTAAGATCTGGAACAAGGCAGGGATGCCCACTTTCACCACTGTTATTCAACATGGCACTGGAAGTCCTAACTAGAGCAATTAGGCAAGAGAAATAAATAAAGGGCACCCAAGTTGGAAAGAAAGAAGTTATCCTTGTTTGTAGATTATATGATCTTATATTTGGAAAAACCTAAAGACTCCATCAAAAACTATTACAACTGATAAAGAAATTCAAAGTTGTAAGATACCAAATCAAACTACAAAAAGTTAGTGGCATTTCTATGTGCCAACAGTGAACAATCTGAAAAAGAATTCAATAAACTAATCCTATTTACAATAGCAATAAATAAAACATTATATCTAGAAATAAACTTAACTAAAGAAGTGAAAGATCTCTATGATGAAAGCTATAATATCATAATATAATATCTTCAGGAAACTGAAGATGACAAAGGGAAAGATATTTTATGTTCATGGGATTAGAGGGATCAATAGTGTTAAAATGTTCATACTACCCAAAATAATCTACAGATTCAATGCAATCTCTATCAAAATACCAATGACATTCTTCACAGAAGTAGGAAAAATAATCCTAATTGGGACCATAGAAGACCTGGAATAGCCAAAGCCATCCTGAGGAAAACAAAACAAAACAAAACAAAACACCACACACACACACAAAAACAAAAACACCTGGAAGAGTCACATTATCTGACGTCAAATCATATTACAGAGCTACAGTAACCAAAACAGCATGGTACTGGCATAAAAACAGACATATAGACCAATGGAACAGAATAGCAAACCTAGAAATAAATCTACATATCTACAGTGAACTCATTTTCAACAAAGGTGACAAGAACATGCACTGGGAAAAGGACACTGTTCAATAAATGATGCTCAGAAAACTGAATACCTATATGCAGAAAAATGAAACTAGACCCCTATCTCTCACAATATACAAAAATAAAATCAAAATGAATTAAAGACCTCAAACTGTGAAACCACTACCTGGAAACACTGGGGAAGCTCTCTATGATGTTTGAATGGATGTAAAGATTTGTTGAGTCATACCCTACAAGCACAGGCAACCAAAGCAAAAGTTGGCAAATGGGATCACAACAAATTAAAAAGCTTCTGCATAGAAAAGGAAACAACCAACAAAGTGAAGAGACAGCACACAGAATTGGAGAAAATATTTGCAAACTTTTCATCTGACAAGAGATTAATCAGAATATATAAGGAGCTCAGCTCAAATAATTACATAGTAAAAATTCTAATAATATAATTGAAAAATCGGCAAGAGATCTGAATAGATATTTCTTTAAAAAATCACATACAAATGGCAAACAGGATACAAAAATGAGTTCAACATCACTGATCAGAGAAATGCAAGTCAAAAGTACAATGAGATATTATCTCACCCCAGTTAAAATGGCTTTTATCCACAGACAGGCAATAATGGATGCTGGTGAGATATACAGGGGAACACTGTTAGTGGGAATGTAAATTATTATAGTCACAATGAAGAATAGTATGGAGTTTTCTCAAAAAAACTTAAAATAGAGCTACTGTATGATCCAGCAATCTTACTGCTAGGTACATACCCAAAACAAAGGAAATTAGCATATCAAAGAGATACCTGCACTCCCATGTTTTTTGCAGTACTATTCACAATAGCCAAGATTTGGAATCAACCTAACTATTCATCAACAGATGAATGGATAAAGAAAATGTGGTACATATACTCAATGGAATAGTATTCAGCCATAAAAAGAATAAGATTCTGTCATTCACAACAACATGGATGGAATTGGAGGACATTATGTTAAGTGAAATAAGCCAGGGTCAGAAAGACAAACTTCACATGTTCTACTCATTTGTGGGAGCTAAAAATTAAAACAAACTTATGGAGACAGTAGAATGACAGTTATCAGAGGCTTGGAGAGGTAGTGAAGGGGGTGGGGAAGAGGGGGGGATAGCTAATGGGTTAAAAAATATAGTTTGAACAAATAAGCTCTAGTATTTGACAGCACAAAAGGGTGACTACAATTTATTTTACATTTTAAAATAACTAAATACTATAATTGGAATATTTGTAACACAAAGAAATGATAAATGCTTGAAGTGATGGATACCTCATTTACCCTGATGTGATTACACATGGTTTGCTTGTATCAAAATCTCATGTACCCCATAAATATATACATCTACTATGCACCCATAAAAATTAAAAATAAAAACTACTTAGATGAAGAACTTTGCTGTTAAGATTGCTTCTACTTAACTTTTTCATATTTGGTAAACTTAGATCCAAGTCCTTAACACTAATCTGTGGAGGAAAATAAAATTCTTCTCAAACCTATTGTGTAAACTGGCATTCACATCAACTCAGAACTTTTATATCTTTGCTTTTTCTTCATTCAACTATAAATTATCTCACATGCTCCTCCTTATACACTGAACAAATGGCACAATCTAAGAGTTTTCAGGTTGTGCTGAAAACAAACCAAGCAAGCATAGATAAATCATATATTTAAATCGTAACTGACTGCTCAATGCAGAGCCTAATGTCCCTGGAGGTGGTCACCCACCGTATTCTAGTTTGGCCTGAAAGAGAAAACAGAAAAATGTGGGATGAGGGGTGGGAGGGCAGTGAATTTCACAAGGAAGGCAATCCCTTACTCTATATTACAAAGGACAAAGTAGAAAAGCCTCCCTTTTTAATGTGAGTAACCACACTGTTTCATAGTTTCAGTTCCAAAAAAAAAAAAAAAAAAAAAAAAAACCCTCAATACATCTTTTAGCGATTGCTTTTCCCAATCCTCTAGGATTTATTTGAAAAGTAATCAAACCTAATTAAAACAATCTGCTTTACTGCCAGAGTGGCCCCTCAATGCCCTAGAAAAAACAGATTGCTCAGAAAGGGGCTAGAAAACAGAAGGAAACATGGAGCTTTGCAGCTCTTCATATGCGAGAAATTAAGAAGGAAGAAAGGTTACTGTTATTGAAGAAACTTAGAGACTAAGGACAGGTGCTAGGACCAGAGGCAAGAGTCGAGACTGTGCGAGATTGTGTCCCTGGTATTAGGGGGTCTGCTGGTCTCGGAAGATCCAGCCTGCAGCCCTGACCTATTTGCTCCGTGGGAGTGACCGTGTTATTACTTGCAGTTTAGTGTGTCAGCCTCCATGCTTACTGAACCCTAGATGCTGAAGGGTAGAGACTGTGTGACAAACCTGGATTCCTTAAATTGGTGGTTTAATTTTCCTGCTGCTCTCTAGAGAGTTTATTTCTATACTGTAGCATATTTATTATGAATATTAAGTGATAAAACTAGCTGTATTTGAGAAAAGAGTCATGCCTACTGAAGACTTCATGTTAATTAGCTGCAAATAAAGTCCAAACGTCTCTAGAAAACCAAATGCTTTACATTCTAATTCTATCAGCTGTTTGGTTTCTGTTTTCTCATCACTACACAGCCACTGGGTGAAGAAATTTCTCTATTAATATATGTAGTAATCTTTTCAAAGTGGTTCTTTATGCTTCTCCCTTCCTTAATTTAAAAACATATAGGAATGTTCTTGCTATTGCTGGGAAAAAGGCACATGTACCACAAAATTTTATGAAAGAATTAGCTTTCATTTTAACTGGTAACTTGACACTTTATCTCCAAAACAAAAGTCTTTTCTGTGATCTAGCTCAACACAAAAGCCCCAAAGATAAAATTTTACCCCGATGTAGTTATTCCACACAGTATGCCTATATCAAAGTATCTAATGTGCCCATAAAGACATACACCTCCTATGTAGCCATAAAAATTAAAAATTAAATTAAAAAGAGGGAAACAGCAAAGGACACAGTGTGTGTATGTGTGTATTGCTGTTGGGGATGCAGGGAATATAGGAGAGGCAAAGGGAAGGGGAATATGGTAAAGGGAAAGAAAGAAGTGTGTTGGAAAACACCCCACCCGGGAAAATTGCCTTTGAGTAATAGCAGTAGTCATAAACATACTCAGGAAAGGATATCACAAGTTAGATTTCCTCAAGTTCATTTGTCTTTAGAAGGGAACATCTTTAAATTAGAGAAAATAAAAGTATTCTAAATGAGACTGCACAACTGGAAAGTAAAACAGGACTTTTAAAAACGGTAAAAAAAGAAAACTAAAAAACATTAATGTGTCAGCCCTTTTAAAATCCCAGATACATGGCTGAATCGTTTTCATTCACAGAAACTTTCAGCATAAAATGTTCAGTAAGATGTACTTTAGGATTTCAGAACTCTGGATTTCTCTGGCTATTATGTGCTACGTTATAAAAAGAGTTTATTCTTTAGTCAAATACAGATTTGAAAAATTATTTACTTAACACACTGTAGCGAGAGGAATTGGTAAAAATGACTAGTCCCTGTTGGTGAGGCAGTGACAGTTCGGTAGGTAGTACTCTTCATGTTCCAGAAAATCAACCTTTTGGAGGTGTATTAATTCATTCTTATACAGCTATAAAGAACTGCCCAAGACTGGGTAATTTACAAAGGAAAGAGGTGTAATGGACTCACAGTTCTGCATGGCTTGGGAGGCCTCAGGAAACTTACAATCATGGCAGAAGGTGAACGGGAAGCAAGACACCTTCTTCACAGGGTGGCAGGAAGGAGAATGAACTCAGGAGGAACTACCAGACACTTATAAAACAATCAGATCTCATGAGAACTCATTCAGTCTCACGAGGATAGCATGGGGGAAACAGCCCTCCTAGCGGTTTCCTAATGATCCAATTACCTAATGATCCAATTACCTCCACCTAGCCTCTTCCTTGACACGTGGGGATTATGGGGACTATAATTCAAGATGAGATTTCGGTGGGGACACAGAGTCTAACCATTTCAGGTTGTTTAGCTGTTTAGTTGTTTTTCGGTTAGGTTGCTTTCACCCCTTGTTATGTAATATGAAAATTGACACAATCTCAATGCCTATGAGATTATGAGGCTTCACCTGTTTGTAGGTACAGATGAAATTACACTACACTAGAAAAACTGGTGTTCTTAATACCTACCACCTGTTGGGGATCTGGAACCCAGATCCACTTTATCATCTTTTCCCAATCTCACAGCTCCTGGTGTGCCTCAGCCTGGGCCTCTCTTCTCTGTCTTGAGGGTGTCAGGTAGCTGCTTACCATTCACTGGTCTCTGTCAGCAGTCCAGTCCTTCCCCAGCCAGGGATGGCTTCCTGTGGACTTTAAGAGCTCCCTCAGGCCTAGGCTTACCGTCCAAAGGGCTCCTCATTCTAACACTAGGTACTCCTGTCCAAGCCTTCCCTTACTTCCTCTCTTATGCGTGACAGACAGCTCTAACTTTTCCCAAGGCCTGACTGAAGCCCCAAGTTTCAGGGAAGGGAAGTACCCACAGAGCTGAATTCACAGCAGACTAGAGATGGGTGCTCTGAGAGGCCCCAGCACCAGGCCGTTGCTTAAAGTTTGCCTCTGTCTCAGTGGTAAGGGAAATGAGTTTTGTTCCCACCAAACTTCTTCAAATTGGCTAGACTCCTCAGAGACAAGACCCAAGCAAATAATCCTAAGGAGATGCGGGTATCGCCTCCTCACCTCCAGACTAAGATTTAAGATTCATTTCCTGTCTCAAAATCTACTTCATCCCAGGAAGGCAGACACTGGTGAGCTCTACTCTCATATGAACAGATTCTTACCTCACAATTTCAACAGAGCAGTCACAGGAGAACACCATCGTCCTGCTTTACAAGTGAGGCACACAGACAGCAGAGAGTGGTGAGACTGGGGAAGCCGGAGAACTTGCTTTCTTATATCCCTTGCTTCCAAGTTACCAAGAAAAATTGATTGCCTCTTTAATTTTCAAAGTTTCACAGATTTGGGGTTTCAGTCTTTAGCTTATAGCGTAGAGGGCTATTTTATGGTCTTTTCTCCAGGATAAACTGAGTGACTCCTGCATATCTTTTCTAAAGTCTCAGGGTGTCAGAGCCTGAACACCTCCAAGAAGATCCTTAATATAAGACACAAGATATAAACTGTATTCTGTAGGCATCTAAATCCGGACTTAGAAAATAAACTTTTTTTTCCAGAAGCAGCAGCCTACAGAAATGCTATTCTGCCTACGACACAAATGACCTTTTCCGTGATCACACAGAACAGTTTATCTCCTTATAGCTACAGCTTCTCAAACACCTCCTTTTCTAATTACGACCTGTGATTTAAATTTGCATAACTGAAAGGCGCACGCAATGATTTGCCTTAGAATTTAGAAATAGTCTGCATCAACACTGCGTTCAATTCCCAACTTCTAGAAAAACAGAAAAACTGCTCGCAGTTTTGAAATGATCTTTTTTGTAGGTTCTGTCACTCCCACCAATGTTTCCGATAGCTTGGGACCAAGCCTCCACCAAATTCAAGCTCATGTGCTTTTGAACAGTCCCTTCAGCAGTCTACACAAAAAGCTAGCCCCAAAACGGGAACTCAACCCTGAGGTGACAGCAGTGGATTCACTTTTATTTATATCTTTCTTCAGAAATTGCTGCCTTTTCCTTATATAGTCAGAAAGTAACCTTTCAAGAAGGTATCCGATCTCATGTCAGTTCAATAATTATAATAACAAACACGTAATAACAATTACTATGTGCCATGCCCTGTTGCAGGTGCCCCCATATATTGACTTGTTGACTTAGTCTTCAACACGATAGCATGACATATGTACTAAACACACACATATATACACACTTACATGCAAACGCATGCCTCGAGACAGTAGGGCCCATTGTATAGGCAAGAGAGATGATGTGACTTGCCCAGATCATACAGAGAGTAAAAGTGGCAGGACAGGAATTTACTAAGACTGGTTCCAGAATCCATCTCTTAATCACTCCTCCCTGCTGCCTTATGCAATACGATATCATACTATTTTTCATAGATTCCCAATTATAAAAGTGGCTATATTGACTTAAGGTGTTTCAGCCATGATCCCCCTCATTTACTTTCTCCATCAGGCTTCACAGTCACTATAGCAGAAGTTGATGGCATACCTTTTCAGGAGGAACACGAATAGTAATGCCTGTGCCCTTGTTACTGTTGTCAATCACCCCATTGCAGCCGCTGCTGTTTGTGGGGCCCTTACTGTGTCTTAGCATTAAGCTAACTGCATACGATGAACAGTACCTTTTAATTTTCCCAAGCCATAGAATAGATGCCACTATTTTCCTCTATTTTGCTGCATAGGAAACTGAGACTCTGAAGGCTTAAGTAACTTATTGAGGGTCCCATGGTTATTGAGTCGGAGAACCAAAATTTGAACCACATCATTAGACTCAATGCTTCTGACCACAGTGCTATACTATCTCCTGGTGTAATTGTTATTCCAGGAATATGATATTTGATGTAAATCATCATGGTGTAAGGAAGCCATTATGAAAAATGAAAATTCACTTTCTCTCATGCATGAGAGTGTCTTGGATTTTTTCCTGTATGATTTACTTTTACATCACTTAATACATCATGTCTAAATTTAAAAGGCGAGTCTTATGGAGAAGAAAGATACCCTGACTTAGGTTATCTGAGATATGAAAACTATGTTATTAGTTTTTCTATTTTTTGATTCATCTCATGAAACCTGAGATTGTATTCATTACCTCCTTGGTGAGAGCCCCAATTTACATGCATGCAAGCAGTCTGGTATGAAAACTGTTGTTCTTTGTTGTATAATGACTTTGACCTGGGATTCAATAAATAGAAACATGTTTATAAGATTGTGATGCTAATTTATATGAAAGTGGAAAAGTTCCAGAGTTAAAACACTTACAAAGGAAGTATAATATCAAAAATAGTTGGAGGAATCAAAATAGTATAAATACTGCTATGTTTATAATACCTTTATTTTCTCAAGGTTTTCTTATCTAAAGAATTCAAGAGAGTTTTTTATGGACAAGTATATTACAGTCCAAGGGACTTGAACATAAGGTAATAGAGATGTGCAGGAGAAAGTACTATGTATAGTGAAATAGCCCAGTATAGTGAGAAGAGCAATGGTGTCAGAGGCAAGACATTTGGGTGACATTTAGAGAAAGCAAGCCTATCAAAATCTTACAGTTATTTTTGTCACAACAGGATTGCAGAGCTTGGTTTTGCTTGTCTAAATTGGCTACAAGAAGGCAGTAAGAACAAACCAACGGTCTCAAAGAACGACTTCTTTCAAATGGTTTACAGACACACACTTTCTCCACAGCTGTTGCTGTTTCCCTGGGACCCATAGGGTCAGTACAATTACTCATTAGAACATATTTTAGTCACCTAATGACTGGAAAGACATGAGGCTGGGTTTGCTCTTTCTCCTCCCTAACTAGCTTGGTGCTCGAGATGTGGATTTTAAGCTTGCAAAATATGTACATACATACAAAAAACATCTGTATCGGATATTTAAAAATAAATCAAGTCTCATACACTACTAGTGGGAGTGTTTGACAATGTTCACTAAAGGTGGATGTTTGTATACCCTATGCCCAGCAATTTTATGCCTAGGAATGTGCCCCAAAAAATGTGTGCATATTTCACAAAATTATACATATGATTTTTAGAGTAGCACCTTTTTAACAGCCCCAAACTGAAAACCATTCAATTGAGCTTTAATAGTTGAATGAATAGTCTGTGCAGTATTTGTATAAGAGAATACTATACAACCATAAGAATGACTAAACTGTAGCTATGCAGCAACACGAGTGAATTCTAAAAATGTAAAGTTGAATAAAAGAAGGCAAACACACAAAAAGCGCATACTATGATTCAACTCCTATAAAGTTCAAAAACAGGCAAACCTGATCTGTAATACTAGTAGTCAGTATAGTGGTGATCTGTGGTCAGAAAAGCTGACTGGACTGGGTCATGAGCAGGCTTCTTGAGTATTAGTGATGCCCTATTTCCTGAGCTGGCTAATGTGTTACTCAGATGTGTTGATTTTGTGAAAATGTATTGGGATGTACACTTAAGGCTCTTGTACTTTTCTGCTTAGGCATTCAATATAAATTTATATTAAAATAATTCTATATAGATGTATAAACATTTCATATCTTCTTTATTAGATTACCTTACAGTAAGGTTTCTCAGTTTGAGCATTAATTAAAATTTTGGGCTGGATCATTTTTTGTTGTGAGAGGCTGTTTTGTGCACTGGAGGGTGTTTAGTAGCATCCCTGACCATTACCTACTAGATGCCAGTTAGCACCTCCTCCCCAAATTATAATAACCCCAAATGTCTCCAGACATTGCCAGATGTCCTCTAGGAGGTAAAATTGTCCTCTGCCTTAAACTGACTTGCACAAAAGAGTGTATTTTACCAAGGTTGCTGATCAGTTATGCTGTCCACATCATTTTCCTGTTAGTTCAATGCCAAGAAGAATTTTAATATCTGTCAAATGGAATCAGACTGGAAATTGAAATACAGAGTCACCCACATCCAAAAAACAGAATTATTTGTCTTACATGTGCAGATGAGATTGGAACAAAAGATGATTCCAAAAATTACCCCAAAATTCCTTTCTCTGAGAAAACTACACGATAGTTAGAAAATGATAGGCCATATCTGGACCTAACTCAAATACCATCATTTGGAAACGTGAATACTGGAGGGTGAAGGTGGGCAGTAGACCGGATGAAGAACACTCTTTTTAGAGCCTCCTTGGTCGCTGCCATGTGTCAGCAGGTACAGAGGTCCAACGAGCAACATCAAGTAGAGTTAGGGCAGGAAATCCTGCTAATACAGTTGGGCACCCTTTCCATTGCAAAACAACTGAAACCAAAACTTGTTCCTCTGTCTCTGGCCTTCAAAAAGTAAAAATGTAAGGATGTGGTTTCCCTGTCAGACTGCCCTTGGCTTCGAAGCTCTCACCACCTCAGTGAACTTCTCTACCACGGAACAGCTCTCTAACCTATCAGAGAACAGTCTATAACAGCATTGTCCAGGAGAAATACAATGCAAATCACACATGAACGAATGAATGAAATATAATGCAAAACACACATGAATGAATACATACGTATTCATTCCAGTTGCCACATAAAAAAGGTAAAAATAACAGAACAGGGGGTGTCAATTTTGACAATATATTTTATTTAACCTAAAAAAATTCTAAACTCTATTTCAGTATATAATTAACAGAAAACATTGAGTTTTTTTCTCACACTAAGACTATTTGTTCCTTTTATAATAATATATTGGCCCCTTTTATATAGCTTTTTGCATTAGAATCTTTTTGTGTAATGTTGTTAAACACTACCTTTTTATTAGCATTTGTTTAAAAAGCATTTTACAAATCTTAATTTCATTGAAGTTCAACTTTTTTATCATTATGTTTTATATATATGTCGAAAAAGCAATGTACAGCTAAATAACTTTAATCTGAAAGTTTTTTAAACTTTGACATCTTTAAAAATTATAATTAGTGTGACTGTTGATATTGTTGGATTTATTTTGCCAGTATTCTTATTGTGCTTTTTTCATCATCACGGTTTTTGGGGGTTTTTTTGTTTGTTTGTTTTTAGCTTGCTTTCTTCTTTTCTTGCCTTCTGTAGGACTGATTATTTTCATTCACTTCTTTCTACTAATTGCAAAATTACATTTATATCTACATGTGTGGTGATTATTCTTAAACCATTATCACAGAATCTCCATTTTGAGTGTAAAATTAATTAACAATTCTGGTTGCCATTTGTAAAATAAATATCCACAAAACACTTTAATTATAGCCCTCCTATCTTACCTTATTTTGTCTATTATTTTACTTTCTATCTAGCTTTTTTTTATTCTCCCCAAATTATTATTATGGTGGTGGCTATTGTGAACATTAAATGCTTTGCTGGTTTACTGATTTGTATGATTTACTCATTCTTTGCTCAATCGCGCTTGTTGTACTCCACTTTTTCCACTGAGATCAATTTTCTTGTTTCTCAAGATTAGGCCTTTTGTAGTTCTTTCAGTGAAATATCACAGTCTTCAATACTTTTACTTCACCTTTTCTCTGCTATGATACTTTATTCTTGTATATAATTCTAGATTGGTTATTTTTTGTTATCACTACAAAGACATAATTTCCTTCATTTTTTGTCCTCCATTGTATACTCTGTCAATCTAATTCTGGTTTCTTTGTAAGAGATCTATCTTTTCTCTCTAGTTGCTGTAATATGTTTAAATCTTTGGCTATGGTGTTTTGCAATTTCACCTCAATGAGCCTGGGTATTTGCTTTTATTAATTCTGTCCATTTAAAAAATATAAATCCGGGGATATTTGTAGTCATATTCTTTCTGAAAATTGCCTTACAGTAATTATCTATATTCTCTTGTGATGAAACTCCTCTAATATATGTTGATCCTCATTGTGTCCTACATATTCCCTTAACCTTTCTTTTCATTCTCCTATTCTTTTGCTGTTTCATTCTAGGTAATTTCATCAATCGCCAAGTTCCTTGCTCATTATTTAGTTGTGACTAAATAGTTGTTCAATATATTAATTTTATTTATAATTTAAATTACTAATATTTTCTAAATCTGTTATTTCTTCAGTCCTAGGTCATTTCATTTGATTTTATTTCTTAATTTAACATCTTAATCATTATAAATATACTAATTTTATTTTCTGCATAAGGCTATAATCATTCCATAATCTAGTCATAAACATAAAACTGACAATTTTTTAGATATTTTATGGTTTGTGACATTATTTTATACAGGTTCATATTTTCATTGGAAACACATGTAGTCTGCATCGTAGAAGTATCCCTCAAGAATGGTTTTATGTTTGTTTCTAGCAGGACCTCAGTAGCATTACCAGCCAGGGACCAATTTTTATTAAAATTTGAGGGGCTTTTTTTTTACAAGCTGTATGTGTAACAAAAATTCAGACCCTAAATTGATTTTTGATTTCTAATCTCTTAGTGAAAGAGGAAAGTCTCTATCTTCTCTGTTCCACTGGGTAAATTTTATCTAATTTGAAAACGAAGCCATTCATGGGCCTCAACTTCATGAAGGGATATCATTATCAAATACCTACTTTGAAAGGGCCCGGCTCTGTTCTTCAAGTGGGATGAAACTGAAGCTATTTTTTCTCTGGTGACAATGTCTTTCGAAGGCCCCAACTTTTTGAGGGGATTTCACTACCAAATGCCTAGCTTGAAAGGCGCTAATGCTTCACTTCTGTCCTTCAAGTGAGGTGAAATGAAAGCATAGTTTACTAGCTGTTAGCTAATCACTCTATTCAAGCTCTCCTCCAGAACGACCACAGATTCAACACATGCATGTAATTCTTGGTTTCAGTTTTACTTTTGTTCTTAGCATCTAGAGGTTTTTCTTTTTTATTGAAAGTTAAGCTATGCATTAGAGAAATGGTTTTTTGTTTTGTTTGTTTTGTTTTTACATTTATCCGACAATTCTGGTTGCCTGGTTATCTTGGTCTGCCACGTTGTTAGAATCCTAAATATACTTTAAAATGTTTCTGTACTTCAACATTCATGAGGGTTATGCTCCTATCCATAATTGTTATTGATTATAAATTACATCCATACAGGAAACGTATATTTACAAAGACCCTCTCGATCTTTGATGGGCTCACGATTCACCTGGTGAATCTCATTAAAAATGCAGATTTTGATTCAGGAAGTAAATCAGGTGATGCCAAGCTACTGGAGGCTCATGGCTCACAGCTGGGCCATGAGACCCAAGGAGGTTCTGATATGCATTCGTTAAGGAGGTACCTTCACACCAAATGCCTGCCAGTTCCAGGTCACTATTTAAGGAAAAATATTTATGGGTACACTCAGTGTTGATGACCAGATCAGTCCACCAAAATGTTAGTGTATCTCTTTAATAACACCATCTAGTTTACTCCTTAAGTTTTTGATGTTGTTTCTTATTATTTATGTTTTTAAAGTCTGACTTCTAAACTTACAAAGAGATTTATGAACATTGATTATTTAACTTATTTGCTGTGTGCCTCACTTTCCTAAAATCCTGTAAGTAAATTCTTTAAAGATAAGTTCTGTATTTTCTGCATTCTTAATTTTGTCTACTTGGGGAAGACCACACAGAAGACACTCAATACATGATTACTGATAACCAAAAATGAGCTAATGTACATTATCCAGAGATAGACTCACTGCCCTTGGCTTTTTTCTAGTTTTATGAAAAGAGAATTGCTTACCATCAGAAGACTATTTCCTGTCCATTACCAATGCTGGGCACTTAAAAAATGAGGCACAGTCTGGAAAGGGGACTGTGGGGACTGAGTCTGCTCTCTTCAAGCATTGTCTGTCTTACATTCTTCAAGGTGAACATCATTGCCTAGAGGGGAGCATAATAAATTGCTTCTTAGCTGTGATGTTGTTTAAGGACACGGTTTCTGAGTCTACTGGCTTCATTACTGTCTAACTTGGTTGGGGAGGAGACCTCAAAAGGGATTCTAATGGAGCTCTCTTTATCCTTTTATATATCCTAACATACATTACTGATGGTTCCTACAAAAAAGATTAAAGGGCAGAAATAGACTTGGTACACATAGCTAAATGTGGGCACCCATGAATCATGTTTGCGTCCATCTCCAAAGAAGTACTTGAATAGTTTCTCACCTTTTTGTCACTTCATCTCTGAGCTCAATTTATAGTGCTGGAATACTTTTCAAAGATTCTTTTTTTCTTTGTGTGTGTGTGTGTGTGTGTGTACTCTATATGTAAACAATATGTACACACATACTTTTAAGAAATATTCCTTCACTACAAATTGGACTCAGTGGTGAAGTGACGAAAGAGTGAAAGAAACTATCCAAATACTGCTTTATATACAAAGAGTGTGCATGTACACACACACACACACACACGTGTATCTGTCTATCCCTCTGTCGAGAGAGAAGTTTAAAGAAATTAAAATATCTGGCTCTCATTCCATTTCTTCATTCATTTGCATTGTGGCACCTTTTGGTACTTATGAGAAAGTATTTTAGATCACACATACACACAATAAATCCATAAAGTACCCTGGAAAAGCCCGTGTAATTTATGTTGTATTTAGAACAATTTATTGCTACGTGCTACAAAAACTGGGATGGAATGTAACTAACAAAGAAAGTGGGGAATCAGAAAGGCTGCACCTGGGTTCTCAAATGCCCAGTGGGCCATAGTTGTATCAACAACGTAGAAAGTCGGAGCATCCAGAGGGAGCTCTCTAAACTGCATACTCTGTGCCCAGTGTCTCCCCATACTGTGCTTCTATTGTCTATGTCTAATTTCAGCGATATCCTAAAGTCACTTCAATAAGAATAGCCCAGCATTCTTCACAGGAAGAAAGTCTCAGAGGATTTTATTCACCACAGAGGAACTCTAAGCTGTATTGGAGTTGCATTTCGGTGGTGCAGAATGTACTTAAAGATGTCCACTCTCTAAATAACCTAGCCAGAAATGTGTTCATATAATGCAGAGTTGGTTATTTCTTCTTACTCCAGTCAGCATTTCAACTTTTTCTTACTGTGACTCTCTCCCAGTGGAGACAGTTATGATCTGTAACTGACTATTCCAAAAAGAGATGAAAATCAAAAAGAAAGTTCAGAGTCTTGGCTGAACAAAGAATATTGGTTCCTGTAACCTGAGAATTAACCTATTGACCTTTATGGCTTTATTTTCACAGACAGCCAATCCTATGTGCCTGGAGACAAAAAGAAAATGGAGCACTGGCATATGAATGATTCTCACATCTCACTCCAGTCAATAGTTCCTACCAAAGCCCTTAACAGAAGAAAAGCAAAGTGATGGATGGAATGCAATCTCCTCTTCCATCCCACCATATGGTGGAAAATCTTGAGAGAGTGGAACTTCCCAGAGGTGGACAGGCCCAAGAACAAGAGATCAGAATGCACAGAGAGAAAAAATGCTTGCTATGCTACCAACAACAGACTGCACTTTGTGTGCACTGAAGTCTGAGGTCCTGGCATGGTTCAGCCTACAAGAGAACCCACTTAGCAGACAGCTCCATAAAAACAAATCCAGTAGACTGTATGCTCCCAAGGGCAGGGATATGTCTGTTTTAATTTTACCTCCCTACCTGACACATTGTCTGGCACATGTTAAATACTCAACATACACTCAACCTAGTTTCAAAGAAGGAAAGAAGAGAAGGAAGGAAAAAGAAATGAGACATTTATGAGGTTAGACATTAGATGTTGCAGCCTCTTATTGATGGAGCAGCATGATGAACTCTATTTTTAACTTCACAAAGCTGCTGGCATTTATTGAACATTGCAGTATACTCTTGACTGATCCTTTATCACCATATGCCCTAGTCACCCATTGAGGTCTGAATTGGCAGTTACTCAGTGTGCCCTGAGTATGAGTTTGTGACCACAGGAGCCAGCGTTTTCTGTAATTACGCTCCTGGGCTGTGAAATCTGTTCCCTGTTGAGATTAAGAGAGGAGCATCTGTTGTAGAAATTAGGTTAAATAAAGGAGGTACATCTGACATCTTTAATCTTTACTATTGTTTTCATTTGATTTTCTCTGTTCACTGCATCACCACATGATAAAATAATAATAATTATAATAACAACCAATACTTACATAATCTTGCCTAGTGCCAGACATTGTTAAATCCTTATATAAGCTGTATTAGAGGTGTTAGTGTTAAGTTTTATTTTACAGATGAAAAAAACTGAGGGACAGAGAGGTTAAGTAACTTCTCTGTGGTCACATAGCTGGTATGCAGCAAACAAGATCACTTGAGACAAGGAGTTTGAGACTAGCCTGAGTGATACATAGCAAGACCCCATCTCTACCAAAAGTTTTTTTAAAAATTAGCCAAATGTGGTGGCACATATCTGTAGTCCTAGCTACTCTGGAGGCCGAATTGGGACGGTCAGTTGAGCCTAGGGGTTTGAGGCTGCAGTGAGCTATGATTGCACCAGTGCTCTCCAGCTTGAGTGACAGAGTAAGACCCTATCTCTAAAAAAGAAAAAAAAAATGTGTATCAATATATATCATATATATGGGTATGTGTGTTGAATGTGTAATATGTATAGTTTGAAATTAGATAGCACTATAAGTTTGAACAATGACTGATATTCTTGGATATTGTATTTTATAGCAATATATGAGCAATTATACAGCAACAACCACCTCCGTGTATCAGGCACTTTGTTGTCTGTTTTATACATTATATCTTAATCCATACAGGAGAGATTCCATTTTACAGAGTAGATCATCAATTTGTAAGGTACTCTTCCAAGGTATCATGACATTGTCATGAGTTAAACCCAGGCTGATTCCAAAGCCACACTTTTAGAAAATAGGAATGTGTGATAGAGTTTAGTCATACAATACTTAAAACCTAAGACTCGTTGTTAGGAAAGTGAGTTGAGTGTTGACAAATTGGAACATATTTTGACAAACATAGGCTTGGGGTCTAGTCTCAGATTTCTTCAACTCTTCATGCACAGTCTATAGTCATCTCCATATATGTACTAATTACTACGTACACACACATACACATACATGCACACATACACACACATGCACACACACAGAATCAGGTGAAATGAATCCCCAAAAGTGACAGATTATAAGCCCTGAAAGGAATAGAAAATGAGGGGCTTTGGAAAAAGATTATCGAGCGTCAACTATTGGGAGTGCCTCTACTGCATATCACCCTTTGTCTTTACCTTTTTCAAAAATTGGATCTTGGCTACAGAAGTATTTGATAAGTCTGAGAAAAGGGGTTCCAGAGTGCCATACACTCTGGCCAAGTATTGTTCAGAAACACCTAGCCTTTGATGATGTTCAATCTGGTTCAACAACCAGGAAAGCTCACTGTTTATATATATTCTTTTAAATATAGACTGAGGGGTTGTTAGTTGAAGTGCTTCTGAAATGATATGGGACTATGTATAAAGAGATGGTAGTTAGAAAGAAGCCAGCTTCCCAAATGAGGCTTGATGGAATGTACACTGCATAGACAGTTTCATTGCCATTGGGTGTCCCCAGCAAGAACTCTGGAAGGCAAGAAAATCTAGGCTGAGATATTGAACATCTGCATCTATCTGAACTCCATTCACTGCCAAGCTTTTAACTTTTTTTCACTTTTTTTATTAAAACTTTTTATTAACTTTTATTGTTTGTAACTATTATTTTTAACTTTTCATTAGTTAATTCAGAACTTAATTTACTACTCAAGAGGGTGTGTGTATGTATAGTTTGTTTTAGCCAACAGAGACTCTTTCAAATAGAGGGAACAAAAATTTCAAAGGCCTTGAGGGGTGGGAGTATTTGGCTAGCTTGAGAAATAGGAGATTTTGTGTCTCAGGTGGTTGAGCAAATAGAAGAATGCAAATGAAGGAGTAGAGAAGGTAAAACTAAATAAGAAGGCTCCAAGGACATAGCTTCTTAGCTTGTGTACATGAAGCTAACTTTCCTACTGCCTTGATAAAGCAGAATTTGGCTACATGATGATCTTTCACCAGGAAGCGGAGCTCCAGTCATCCAGCCCCGCTGTGTCACAGGGATGTTACAGGGGGACTGCGTGTTACAGGTGTACACATATTAAGAGGTCTCCTTCCTTTTTAGATGGGGGAACACAGAGAAAGAACACTAAATAGCTTTTCACTTGTGCCATCAGAAAGCTCAGAGCTATAGCTCAGTGGAGATGGGAAAACAATGATTGAAAAGGAGTCCAGTGGCCTGATTCTATGTGGGATCAAGGAGATACCCAGATGAGTCTAAAAGGTGGTTCTTACTTTTCAGGAGTTCCCAGACTTGGAAGAAAGAAACACAGAGGCCCAAAATTCCAATTCCTAGAAATGAGAGAGATGACAGAGAAGGATCGGAGGAGGGGAGCCAGTGAGTGTCCTCTGGGTAGAGGTAGGCACTTCCAGGTAAAGATGTCTTTGCTTTTGTTTTTTAATCTGTGTAGCGTTTTCTGTGACCAGGACATGGTAACTGATACACAGAGGAACCCTGTAGACTTGAAACCTACAAAATTAGAGGGATTGAGTTTGTTTTGTGTGTTTGTTTCGATTGCTTTATTGAAATATAACTGACATGATAAACTGAATATATTTAAAGTGTAAAATTATATGAATTTGTTATATGTGTACACCTGTAAAACCATCAAAATCAAGATAATGGACATATTTATCACCCACAAAAATCTCATGTGCCCATCTGTATCCCCTCCTCTCTCCCCTCCCATCCTCTCATCCCCACATCCCCAGGCAATCACCAATCAGCTGTCACTACAGATTAGATTTTCTAGAAATGTATATACATGAAGTGAAAGTTTTATTTTTTTGTCTGATTTATTTCATTCAGCAAAATTGTCATCCATTCTGTAGTACATATTGGTGGTTCATTCCTTTTTAACACCATGCGGTATTCAATTGACTGAGTATACCACATTTACTTATCTGTTCATCTGTTGATGGACATTTGGGTGATGTCTAACATTTTTGCTATTACTTTCATGCATACTCTTCTAGCTCCTGCTGGTACATATTGGCTAGGTCCTACAGTTTATTCTTTTTTTAGCAGGTCTAGCACTTCTCTAGTAAGATTATGCTGTGACCTCATCCTAGCTACTTGTCTAAAGCTAGAATCGTAGGTGGGCTATATCTTGGTTAGTCCATGTTAACTTGCAAGCTGCACATCACTCCGTTACCTCCAAGCAAGGAAAAATTGTTCAGTTTTGCAAGTTCAGAGACTGGGGAGTATCTGAGGCTTTAAGGATTTTGAGTACCTCAAACATGATATTCTCATCTTTAAGATTCTACTCCTTTCCAGCCAGGACCTTGACCTGGGCATAGCAGATTTGCTGATACTGAAAATCAACATTCTCTGGAGTTTGAATTTACAATTGAATCCTAATTCTCAGCTTTTTTCTACCCTCAGGCTGCAGGAGATAAGAATGTCTTAATAGGCTGCCAAAGAGTCCCTTCCACTTTCACACTTTGCCTTGAATTGTTGATTAATCATCCTTACCCTTTCATTGTCTTTCTCCCATGCTTGGATAGTATTAAGTAGCATTCCTGGGTTCTCACTGTCCTTATAATGCCTACTACCCTAGAATCTCTCAGATGCTTGGGATATTGCCCCTGTCAATATATTCCTTTTATCAGTATCCCAATCCAGTTTATCATTGGTATAAGTTTTAACAAATTCCACCACTGTAGCATACCAAAGATTATAAGAGCTTCACTCACTACTAGTAATGGGTACCCCATTGTCAATGAAACTGTGGCCAATCCAGCCCCCAACTCCCATTTTTTGAGTCTATTCTTAGGACCACACCTGTCTGTCACAAATTGTCTTGGGTCACATTACCCAGGAAATGGATTCTGAGATGGAGATGCATATGCAGGAAGTTTCTTGGGCAATGATCTTTGGAACAATAGCTGTGAGGCAGTAAGGGAAGCATGCCTGAGCAGAGGAAAACGTTGAACTGAGATACATTCACAAATGGAAATCTAAACTGCTCACAATGGAAGTCTGAAGTTTAAATTGCCCTTTATAGTTTTCCTGAACTGAGCTAAGGTGGACAGGTTTTGGTACCAAGTCATTGAACTCCGGCTGCTCTTGGGGAGAAGGAGCATAACCCCGAGCAAGGCACCTCCCTTTGCCCAGGTCAGTCCCCAGGAAATTACTAAATTGTGAGTTGTCAACAATTGTCACTTCTACTAGTTGAAGAAATGAATCCTGAAGCAGGGATCTGAGTAAACCATTTTTTTTTTAACTAGTAGATGGTAGAAACAGGCATTGAAACTAAACTACCTCATTTTATGTTTTTAATTACTGCCTCCTGCATCTCTGATGCATTTTGTTTCCATTTCACCCTGTCATAGTCAGGACCTTCATTATGTCTTTCCTGGAATATTATGCCATGATAAATAGTAAGTGAATCAGTGAATCAATGTGACTTTCTTTCTCTCTTCTCTAAGTACACTCTATGTGTCCCATGAAATTTTTATGTAAATACAATCAGTTTTATAGCAGTCAAACACACATTGTCCTTCCAAATATCTTTCTAAAGGCTTGATTCTATATAATGATAATTTAACCTTTTCTGTGTTCAGTTTTTCTTTTCCTTCTAGCTGCTACTGGCCTTTAGAATACATATATAAGTTAATAGGACAAGTGAAACAGTCAACAGGTAAATTAGATAGTAAGAATGAGGTCAAAAAAAAAAAGAAAACTGCTTATTGCTAATGCCAGCCATGTCACCACAAATCTTAAATACCACCACACTTGTAAAATCAGTAAAGCAGACAAAAATGCATTTTCCAAATGCATTTCATCATCCAAAGATAACCACAATTTTTCTGTTACTGTATTTTCTTCTGGTCTTTACATGCATTCGCATATACTTATCTTTACAAAGTGTGAATCGTACTATGTATAAAGTTCTATATACTGCAATTTTACCTACCATTTTGTCATGGTCATTTCCTCATAACTTTCCAAACATGAATTTTGATGAATACATAATTTTCCTTTGTGGAGTTTATATTATAACATTTTGATTTTCTAAGCTCAAGAAGGCAAGTTATATTGAGAATGAGATGGCTATCTAATACCTACTAGGATAACTCAAGTGTGTCAATTATTACCT
This sequence comes from Nomascus leucogenys, assembly GCF_006542625.1. Classification (NCBI taxonomy): domain Eukaryota; kingdom Metazoa; phylum Chordata; class Mammalia; order Primates; family Hylobatidae; genus Nomascus; species Nomascus leucogenys. The sequence continues at coordinate 37,419,368 of NC_044402.1, read as the reverse complement.
GAAATATAGAGAATCAAAAGGAAAAGAGAAATGTTGAATCTAAACACACAGATCTTGAGGTTTTTCTCTCTTCACAGAAGGAATTTATTGGTTAGCATTTTGTTGATCTTAAATAGTGAAGAAGATTTTAGCAAGTTACCTAAAGGTCTTAAATTAAGGATTGATTAATATTTCTATATAACTTTTCCCCATCTCATTTCATCGATATGGCACTTTAGGCCTTTTCTCTCTTGCATCATTATGCACTGACCTTTCCATTGTTAATGCATCTATTCTATGCCTGAGTAGAGAGAATTTTTTTCCCTCTTTTCAGAGATTAGCTGCAAAGAAAAATTATGTGACATTCAAAAGAATTATTTTCAACCTACCCTTTCAAATGCCTTTCTGACATCTAGTGATGTAATTGAGCTGCATTAATTTTAGGAAGCATCTGTATTTGCATAATAAAAAATTATTTTAATGTACTTCAAAATTAATGCAATATTTTTTGCAAAGAATACTAAACCATATTTAATTTTGTTACTCTGTTATTACAATATACTTAGCATTTCACGTTTTATAACAATTCACTAGAATTGTTATAAAATTCTAGTTGATGTCAATATTGTAAATTTTAGTCCTTCTATCCTGTCACCAATATGCACATTTGCTCATAAAAAGCCATTTTTTGCTGTTCAGGGCACCTAACACCACCAAAAATATTTTTAAATAGATTATGTAAAAATAACATTCTCTAAGCCCAAGCTTCTCGGTATCTGTCTGTATAGCTGTAACTACCTCTTTAAGATAATGAAGAGAGTTATGTGAAACAGGGATTTTTTACCATAAGTTGGGATAAGACTAGGATTAAAAATTATGTTCCTTTACTGATAGTACTTCTTGGAGCCACTAAAGGAATAATAGAATAGGAATACAGAAGAATAGGGAAGATTCACTTTGAATCTTAAAAAGGAAGCAGTACTCCCTCTTCTCCAGCTATTTACCAGGAAACATTTTCCTGTATCATCAGACTGATTATTCTGGAGTACAGTGGTCTAGGCACATCTTTACTATTTAAAACAACATTTCCATTTTTAAGTTTTCAGTTTGATTTTATGGATCCCAACTGACATGGTAAGACTTATGTGTGTTATAAGAGAAAAAAGTAGACCGAGACAGACTAAAACTGTGTCGTCCAAATGTGCATCAGGGAAGAGCTTTTGGCTAGGTGTCCAAAGATGGCTGTGTCACGTGCCTCTCTATCCCACATGTCAATCCACGTGTTTCTACCCAAACCTAGTTTGAGACAGTTTCCACTTTAGAACAACTTAAGACGTTTTTCTCTTCTTTGAAATGCATTCGACATTGTATTTTGAATCTATTTCTTGTCACTTCTTTCCCTATAATTCTAAGCCCAGCCACCATCATTCTCTAAGTATCACAACAATAGTCTTTTAGTAGGTCTCTGGACTACCAACATTGCTGTCTAGAACCTATTCTTGACATGGCAGCTAGAGTTCTTTGCTTAAATGTAAATCAGATTTAGTCTGATCCTCTCATGTCTTAGAGTAAAAAGCAAAACCTTTATCATAACGTAGAAATACATATATGATCAGCCCTTGCTCTCCCCCAATCTTATCTCCTACAAACATTCCTTCTCAGACTTACCTCCTCACTATTCCTCAGGTATGCCAAGCATGCTCCCATCTCTGTCTTTGCATGTGCATATCTCTCTTCCTACAATGTTCTCCGTGCAAATATCTGCACTTTTTCACTTGCTTCTTTAGAGAGTAAATGAGTGAATAAATAACTTTTAAAAAATATACAGTTTTATTTCCCATGAGGGAAGCTGATCTGTGTGTTGGAGTTGATAGCACCAATCTGTTTGGTCTTAACACTGTATGACTATATAAATTTAAAAGTAAGAGCCCCGCCTACCATCCTCCCAAAAATTCCAAAAGGTAACTCTCATGTGAATATAAAAAATATTTAGGGCAACAAAATTAAATGGAAAAAAACTAAATATTCTATTCTTCATTTAGAATTATATATATACATACATATATATTATATATATATATATATCATGATAGGCTGAGAGACAAATATAAACATTCTTCTGTTTTTCTTTTTCTTTTGATTCATAGAATTCACTGTGTTAAGCCTAGAAATGATCCTGGAGATCATCTACAATAACCTCCCCATTTTCAAAGTAGACCGAAATACAGAAAATTAAGTGATTTCTAAAAATTCTCATAGCTACTGTTAGAAGAGTCACCACTAGGATGTATATTTTTTACCTTCCATTCCAATGCACTTGCCACCATCCCAGACATTTTACAATTTGTGCTACATAACAAGATATTCAGAGGTTCATGCATTGGCCACAGGACTATAATGATATCTTCAGGGTAGAAATGAAATGAGTATTTGGCTGGATTTCTTTATTTAGGGCTGAGAAGGAAAAACTGCTAAGCTGGGTATTCTCCTCCTTGCAACTTAAGAAAAATCTTCCAAAATGGATTCTGGCTTTGCTTCACTTCTGCAAAAAATTAATCTCAAGTAGAAAAGCATATGAAACTGTTGAAGAAACTCAAAGGTGTATCTTTTTCCACATCAATATTCTTTATGAAATTTGAAGTTTTATCAAAAGTCTATACATCCCTCTTGCAGAGAATACCCAAAATTTCAAGCCCCCTTTCGTGAATAATTTCTGAACGTAGAGCAGAATATTTTCATGTGTGAGACACTCTTTAAAGCAACAGGCAGTTTTAAAGACAAGAAAAAAAAAACATTTTGTTTCTGAGCAAATTTGTGGTTATTTTTGTGTACCTCCTCCCATACTCCCACTGACTCCCATTGATTTGATACTTCAGCTTTTAAGAGAGCACTCTGAAACATAGCTATAAATGTTCTTGATTTTTAAAAAGCTACAGTGTACTCAATCATATACCATATAAGCCTATTGTAACATTCTTTTCTTCTCTTAGAATGCTTTTAAGCCCCATTGTCAAGTACACAGGCCATCTCATATGCTACCCAGGTAATGTAAGATAGAAAAGTCTCAGAAGTATAAACTTGAATGACTCTTAGCAGAGGCATTTATAAATAAAAACAAACTTGAGGGCATGGTATAGTCTTATGAAAGAAATTTTGTTGAATTCTATAAATAGCACAAAAATATTCGTTTCATTTATTAGAGATCATCACTGGATTTTCAGTTAATGGTACCTTTCTCCTTCCGTTTTCTCTGTTTCAATCTGTTCTGTAGGATTATGACAAGGAAGAATAAATTTTAAAGTAATTGCAGAAGGGACATGCCTAATCGTATTGATCAACTTGCACATAAGCATGTAAATTTTGTTTTCAATGACCTACATTAATATTGGCTTCCCTATAAAATGTTCATTGGAGTGGGACAGGGGAGGGGGGCATTCGGCATTATCAGCATTTCCATCCACACACCAGGTAAGCTAAAGTAGCTACTTACGTGGATAATCAGTTGCAGTTGGAATGAGGTATATCCCCTGCTGCCATGTTAAGTTTCAGTATGCCCCTACGGCACCATTTGCAACTTATTTTGCTCTACTTAGCAGATCTGTTATATTGCTATTCCTTTGTCATAATTGTTAAATCTACCTGGTTCTACTATAATTCCATTGCTTTTTAAAAAATATTTGTTTGCAGTAAATGTAAATAGAATACCTGCTATGCATCCAAGAAACATACACAATTATTACTGGAGGGGCTAAGGTAAGATGATTGTAATTTCACATATATATGAAAAGACATACATAGACATACACAAATATACATACATACAACTATTTGGTCAATACCTGGGAATTTCAAAGACAGCAGACAGGAGTGATGACATCCTTCCTCAAAGCCAGAACCCAGGAAAGAGGCATGTGTCATTTACCAGAAGGTCTTTCGTTTGTGCCTAATTACGAACTCTAAGATTTTAATATTTACAATCTCAGTTGAGAGGGTAATGTGAGAATCGAGAGGGGTCAAATCCTTTAATTTTGTTTGTTTTGTTTTGTTTTTGAGTCAGAGTCACTCTGTCACACAGTCCGGAGTGCAGTGGCTCAATCTCGGCTCACTGCAAACTCCACCTCCCGGGTTCAAGTGATTCTCCTGCCTCAGACTCCTGAGTAGTTTGGATTACAGGCATCCACCACCACACCTGGCTATTTTTGTATTTTTAGTAGAGACAGGGTTTTGGCATGTTGGTCAGCCTGGTCTCGAACTCCTAGCCTCAGGTGATCCACCTGCCTCATCCTCCCAAAGTACTGGGATTACAGGCATGAGCCAACACGCCTGGCCTAATTTTTTTTTTTTCTAATAATTGCTTATTTTGAAAGAGGCACTGCTTAGTATTAAAATTTAGAGTATCAAGAAAAAGGATCAACATTTGGGAAAGGGTCCTATAGGACAACTGGAAATCTGTGGAAGTGTTCCACAAAGAATGTATAAAATACAAATTATAGTACAGACATGGACTTTGTGGTTTATGTTTCCAGTTTCTCCCACTTGTTCTTTTCTACTTCCTCATTTTCTTGGTCCATTAGTGACAGCTTTTCACTTCTCTCAAATAAGAAAAATGTGCTTATCTCTTATTTTTCATTTCCAATTTAGCCAGAAAGGTCATGAAGACATTTTAAAATAGCGCTTTCTGGCAATATTTTAGGGCTGCTAAAATATCTTAATTCTCAGAGATTCCACTAGAATTACCACATTTTGTATTTGATGACTATCTGCAAGAAGAAATACCATTTCCCTTTTTCTTTCCATTTTTATGCAAGAGGGAAAAGTGTCAGAGAGAAGAAATGGGTTCTGAATGATCTAGGTTAGGATTCTGCAAGACTACAAACACCGACACATGATAATTTGTTTCAGTTATCAGATGAAATTCAGAAAGGGGTCACACAGTTCAAATATAGCCTTTAAAACTAAATCAGAAGGTTGTCCCCAACACTTTCTGGGAAGAATTATATTTTATCCTGGTTGCATGTTGATCCATCCTGTCTGCTAAAGCTGCTTCATTTTTCTCTCTGGGGGTTTCTTCATTCTGGAGAAATTACTGCAGACTTTAGGTATCTTCCCTGATCTCCCTCTTTCATCCTTGAAATTCATTCTTTGGCTCTGATCTGTGGATGGGCAAACTTAATGGGGTGAGGTTAATTGGAGTGAAGCTTTTGAACATCTTCCCCAAAGATCTTTAAATCCTCCAACTGTAGTACAAATAAGTGATTCATTTCTGTCTTCTCGAGCTCACCATCTGGATGGCTTATAACTTGTGGCTTGAGTGTGAGTTTTAAAAAGAAAGCATCCAAGTGTCATCTTTGTTTTTGTTTGACTTTGTTTTTACTTGTTTCTTCAATAAACATTTCTAATTGCTTTCATGTTATGCTACTGTCCCCACTTTATTCCTTTCTGGTGACCTAAACGATGAAAACTATCAACAGGGTAATGTAACTGGGATCATTGTTGCACTGTCTCCTGCATTTCTTGGCTGAAATTGAAGCTGGTCATTCTGTACCAGTCAGCTACATACAACTACTCTGTGGGCACAGCAAGTGGTAGAAGCAAGAGGGAAGGGGAAGGACTCTTTGTTAAGTTCCTACTGTGCTAGGCATTGTGATCCCTGTATTATATGTGGTATTTAGTTTTTAAAACAACTCTTTGAGTTAGATTATCATTACAAGTGTTGAAATTCAAGATCATACCAGTCAGCATGATACCTGCTTTCTGCACACGGCAGAAAGCCATTATTTCAACAGAAAGGAGTTGTTATGGACTCTTTGTTTTCCCCAAATTCCTATGATGAAGCTCTGACGCGCAATGTGATGGTATGTGAAGACACGGCCTATGGTCGGTAATTAGGCTAAATGAGGTCATGAGGTTGGAGTCTTCGTGGTGGGATTAGTCCCTTTATAGGAAGGAATACTAGAAATCTTGCTCTTTCTCTCTCTCCCCTCAATCACACAAAAGGGTCATGTGAGGACACAGCAAGAAATCTGCTGTCTGCAACCCAAGGGGAGAGCCTACACTGGGACAGACCATAGTGGTACCCCGTTCTCAGACTCCCAGCCTTCAGAGCTGTGAGAAAATAAATTTCTGTTGTGTAAGCCATCCAGCCTATTGTACTTTGTTATGGTAACCTAAGCAAACTAAGACAGGGAATTTCCTTAGTGTTCTATTTAGAAAGTGTTGGAAATAATCTGTGAGAATGGAATTCTATTCCTAAAAATATGGAAAATGGTACAGGGTAGCTAAAAATGTGAAAGAAAAAAATACTTTGTAAAATATTTTTAAATTCACTGATTTGCTGTCAGGACATTAAAAGCAATTCACAGAGACTAGAAATCTGGAAGGCGGAAGCTAGAGAGGTATGAATGCACCAAAGAAGGATTCTGCCCGTGGTATCTGCCAATTCTTGATGATCTAGAGATGAGTTTTTACTGAAAAACTGAAGGGGCAGTTTAGGGCCCACTCAAGGAGGAAGGTTAGAACTCAGAGACCTGAGACTACGGACTCAACATAAAGCCAAAACTCTTGAAAGGAAACAGGTAAAGAGGGTAAACTTAAAACACACACACACACACACACACACAATTTAGATGAAAATCATGGGAATAATTACTTATCTTTACCTTGGCTCTGAGTGAAATTGGGAAAAAAACATGTCTGTCCTGAAAATTCTTAAACAGAAACCTACCCTTGTGCAAGTGGAGGCCAGAAATGCTATTGCCTGTACAGTCTTCACTTTTCCCTGTCCAACAAAAATACAAGCTGGGAATTGACTTTAGAGTGGTTCTGACTCAAGCTTTAGTTTACTTCTGTGGCTGTTATCAAGGTTCTTCATGCCAACCCTTGGCAAGCTGACAAAAAGTCATAGAACCAGTCTGTACACCTGGGAGAATGAGTGAGGGAAAAGTTGGATGGAAGGAAAAGGTAATGATCTCAATAATATACTAGATGTTTTATGCTCACTATTCTATTTAATTCTCATACCCACCTGTGACATAAGCATTGTTGTCTTCATTTAAAGATTAGGTCACTGAAATTCAGAAGGGGTAGGTGACTTGCTAAGGTACACACAGAAACTACACGGTAAAGCCATAGTGCTAGCCCAATTCTGAGGTCTCCGAAGTCCTTCAATTACTTACAGCAAAACCATGTCACTTGATAACAGTTATAACATGTAGATTGAAGCCTGGTGAATGAAAAGTGTATATTTCACATGGATAGCACTAAGATCTAAGTGGGGTTTGTTTGTTTTTGTTTTCCTGCTATATTGTCCTCAGGCAATACTGGAAAAATCTTTTAAAATTCCAGGTCCTCAGGAGGTCATTTTAGTGGTCTTGGAAATTGTAAAACAAATTGTTGTGAACGGGCTTTTTAAATTGTTTCTTGGCAGGAATGGAATAATCAAGTGCAATCAATTTAATTGATTACAGAAGAATGTTCCTTTCAGCTGACGCAGCAACTGTTTTTGGTCTGTCTGTGGCTTAAAATGTGAATTGATATAATGACTACCAATGTTAGGCTTTACTATTGGAAAAAATCTTCAGTGGGAAAAATTGGAAATGCTTGATGTCAATTGTTCTTAAACAATGTCTTTCAATATGTAAAAGTGATTATCTGCCTGTGGCCTCCCTACTTAAACCTTACCTTAGTTCCATTTTCTCAATCTGGAATTTGATTCTCTTAGTGGAGACATGATTAAAACCATACCAGTGCCCATTATTCTGCCACTAACTGGATGCATGAGCTTCCATCATTTTGCTGAGCATTTCTGCCTCAGTTCCCTGCTTTCCTTTTATTTTCCTCTTGAGGCAAAGTCTCTGTTGCCCAGGCTGGAGTCCAGAGGCATAATCACGGCTCACTGCAGCCTTGACCTCACAAGTTCAAGCGATCTTCCCACCTCAGCTTCTCAAGTTGCTAGGAGCACTGGTGCAACTCACCATTCCCAGCTGATATTTTTCATTTATAGAGACAAGGTCTCACTATGTTGCCTATGCTAGTCTTGAACTCTTGGGCTCAAGTGATCCTCTTGCCTTGGCCTCCCGAAGTGCTGGGATTACAGGTGTGAGGCACGGCCCTTCTCCTCTGCTTTCTAGAATGAGGAAAATGATAATTCCTGCTTTTATGTAATGTTGTAATAACTAAAGAAGTATCTTAATATGTTACCTGGAACATGGCAGGTGGTCAGTAAATATTAGCTAATACAGGAGTCCCCTCTTATCCATAGTTACATTTTCAATGGTTTCAGTTACCAGTGGTTAATAGCAGACTGAAAATATTAAGATATTTTGAGAGGAAGAGCAAGGGAACACCTTCACATGACTTTAATACAATATGTTGTTCTATAATTGTTCTCTTTTATTATTACTTATTGTTAATCTCTTATTGTGCTTAATTTGTAAATTAAGCCTTATCATCAGTATATACATATAGGAAAAAACATCAGGTATATAGGGTTTGGTACTATTTGTAGTTTCAGGCATCTACTATAAGACTCAGAACTTACCCCCTATAGATAAGGGGGGATTCTTGTATTATTAGTAAGAGTGAAAATTTTCAGCATCTCTTGGGTGTGATGATAACATCTGATGTTACTGAAAATTTGAAGATATTATCCTTGGACTGGCTAGTAGTAATTCTTCGAGATTCATAGAGAATGAGAGAAATTATAAAAATTGAAAGTAATAAAAAGGAAGAACACAGAAAATGATATTGTGGCAAGCTTGATGTGAATACCTATCTAGACAATGTCTGGAGCTGTCACTGGATCAGCACATGCTATATGCGAATTTGTCTGTCCCGTCTTCCAGTCTATTCAGCTTGGGGCCTGGCATTGTGTTAGTTTGCTAGGGTTGCTATAACAAAGTACCACAAACTGTGTGGCTTAACAACAGAGATTTATTGCCTCACGATTTTGGAGGCCAGAAATTCAAAATCAAAGCATTGTTAAGGTTAGTTCTTTCTGAGGGCCATGAAGGGAGGATGTGTTCCAGCCCTCCTTTATGGCAAGGAGATGGTTATCTTCACATTTGCATAGTGTTTTCTCTGTATCTTCAAATTGTAACCCCTCTGTGCATGTCTGTGTCCAGATTCCTCTTTTTTATAATGACAATGTCATATTAGATTAAGGCCAACCCTAACGGCCTCATTTTAACTTGACTGCCTCTATTAAGATTCTCTCTTCAAATAAGGTCATCTGTAACACACTGCTCTCTGGCTGCCCCCACATTTGTGTCCTTCTCACGTGCAAATATATTTACCCCATCCCAACATCTTCAAAAGCCTTAACCCATTTCAGCATCAACTCTAGTCCAAAATCTCACTTAATGTCATCTCAGTCAGGTATGGGTGGGACTCAAGGTTTGATTCATCCCAAGGCAAAATTTCTCCCCAGCTGTGGACCTGTGAGTACAGACAGCACACTGTCTGGCCAGGGACCAGAGAATATATGTACAGAAATTTATAATGCAAGCATTGACCCATAAGGAAGTCATGTGCCATGATTTTTGGTTAGATTTTGGAGACTATAATGAACATATTGCTTTATTTCTCAAGACATTGATTATAAAAATTGAAGACTGGAGAGGAGGGGACGAGGGACATGAGAAATTATATTCTGAAAAGCCTGATGTGTATACGTAGAAAAATCATTCTGCAATGGAATATGAAATCTCAAAGACACATGAATCTCCAATCAAAGGCTGGGTGACAAAATTTTGAAGGACTATAGATACAGGGTATAATTTACATTGAATAGAAGAAACGATCATGTAACTGTAAAGTACCTAAAACCTAACTCACAGCCCTTCTTTCTATACAATACAATTTCTTACAGAAAGCGCTAAACTACCTAATATACAATTTTGCCCACATAATCACCCTGAAAGCATTTATGTAATCAAAAGAACCTCTGGGAATGGAAACTGGAATCTGGAAGTGAAACTCAAGAAAGATTTCATCACTGCACAAACAATTTCAAATTAAGCACTAATCAGAGGGGAAAATTAGGTTTATTCACAGGGGCCATTCAAAATAACCCTCTTAATAATGTAGAAATTGGCTGTAGCTAAAGCCCTACAAGTCTAGACACAAATACATTTAAAATACAGCAAAGCCAGTCAATATAAAATGTAGCAAATACAAGACGTCAATGTAAAATAGATTTCCCAGATATGAGAAACATGGCTCCAGGACTATAGGCAAACTGCTCAGGAAGGAAAAAATAAAACTATCATTTAGCAAAACTTTAGATTTATAAGAAATATATTTGCTTGTATTAGTGTCCTAATAAAATGTCTTTAATACTTCTCTGTTACTAATCAGAAAAAAATGCCGACCAAAAACTAAGCAGTCACTAGACTCTCAGGTCATATTCATCAAGCTAAAAAAAAAAAAATAGTTAGAAGAAAAGGAGAAAATAAGAAAAAGAAAGACACAAATTAGTAGCTGGTCTCCCTGAGGGTGGCATTAAACTCACCTGAAGTTGAATTCTGATAGATTCTGGAGGATACATAAAATTAGCTGGCATCCCCTCCATCTTTGCCCCCAGAGCCACACCAAACCCTGAGATACAAGCCTCTGTGGCTGATTAAAGTAAAGGTTTTTCTGGTAAGAGAGTCTATCTTCCCAGGAGTAGATAACTAGAGGCAGAGCTGTGACTAAGATCACTTAGTACATTCGCACCCTTAATGTGGGTATTCTGACTATCCCTTCTCATTTATCTTCCTTCTTCTTTCCTACTATCTCTTTTCACACTCCTTCTTTCCCTTCTCTTTATGCCTTTCCCAGGCTCAAGACCCTTGCACCAACATTGTTTATTCCTGCAGATGGCCAAAGAGTTTGCTGACCTCCGCCTTCACTCATGAAATTTTCAAATATATCTGCCCCTATGACTTGCAAATGAGCCCTATCTGAACCTCCAGTCACACTGGGGTGCCCTGCATCCCTAACTAGAGAATATCTAGTCTCCAGGCAACTAGAAGGAAGCATTCTGTCTTTAGAAAAAACACTAAGTATTACTGGCCCTGAGAGCCCTCAAAAGTTGAGGCGAAGGGTTTGGAAAAACTTGAACCAAACTTTGCAAGTTGGATCAAATTTCTCTGTTGATAAATGATTTTTTAAAAAGAAAAAAAATAAATGAGCTAAAGAGGTTATCAACTCTCAATCACCAACATCTGAATAATACATATAATGTTAGAGATAATCAGTTGGTCTAAAGATGCTCTGGCCAATTAGTCAAGTGTGGTTATTCAACTTTAAATGGAATTAAATTTAAAATGCCATTCCTCAATCACACTAACAACATTTCAAGTTCTCAGTAGTCACATGTAGTTAGAAGCTACTGCATTGGGCAGTGCAAATGTAGACTATTTCCAGTTGTCAGAGAAAGTTCTGCTGGACAGCACTGGAAATCAGAGAGAGAGAGAAGAAAGGGAAATAAAGAGAGAGAAAGGAGAAAAAACAAGAAGAGAAAAGCTAGACAAAGAAGAAAGAACAACTAATAATTGAAAGAATGAAACTGGAGGTCTGAAATGGAGACATTTTCCTCCAGGCTCGAGTCACTCTCTGAGAGTCATGTGAATTATATATTAAGAGAAGTACACTTTCCCAAGTGTTGATTTTAAGAGGCTGTCTTGAGTCTAAGCAAATGAGTGTGGGGACTTACCTACATGGGAGGTTAGAGTTCTTGCAGCAATTAGCTGCTTTGACCTGAATCTACTTATTTTCACTTAGATGTTTTTCTTGCAGCCTACCAGTAAGCATCCTGGATCACTTCCCCACCTGGTCCCTCTGAATCTGGGAATGATTATGGCAATGAGGCTGGAACAGCACATGTATTAGAAGTGAAGAGCATCACTGAGAATTTAGAGACGGTGTCTAGTTTGGAAGAACCCAAGGGAACTTCAAAAACGGTAATCAGAGTGAGTAGGGATGGATACATAATGCAAAGTGTTCCCTCCAGAAATTTTACTTCAACAAGAACAAGAGCATTTCCCTGAAGGACATGAGTAATGTGAAGTGGAACTGTTCACCATCCTTCTCCAAGGCACCAAATGGGCTTTTAAGCCACACACTCCTGGGGGCTTAAGAATGGATTCAAAATGGAAACTGTAAATTTGTTCCTTGTCTTTCTAAGTTTGCAATGAGGAGCAGACAATGTTGGGGTTGTTGTAAAGGCTGCCTTTATTAGCTTATAATACAATGGGAGTTCTATTTAAAAATATATATATTAGTGACACCTCAGAGGTTTTGGTATTCTTGACCCTCTAGTTCATGTAGTCAACCACAGGCCCCAGAGCAGACTCTGGCAGCCTTTGAAAATATCTGCAGAATACACTGTGGAATGTAGGCTTACCTTATGATAAAACAACAATAATAAATATATAATTTTCATTTATAAGCCTTAGGAATTAATGAGCCTATGTTTTAGCCATTTCCTCAGAAGAGAGAGCAGGACAAGGTATAAACACTCTATGAAGACAAAGAAGATCGCTCCAAATATGTCCAGATACTACTGTAAGGAGAATGAGCCTCAAAGTTCTTCTGCTTCACTTCGGTACCTCTACTTCTAAAACACCATTTTAGTTCCAATATCCTCCTTCCCTATTATTTTTCAACAAGGATCCCTGTGAACCACCAGTGGTCAACAGAAACCTCTTGCTGCAGACATAACTGCTTTCTATTATTCCTAGCCATAATAATTTGCCCTGTTCCCACTATTTTTGGATCCTGATCTCTTAACATCTTGAATGCTGAACATCCAGGCCAGAAAAGGCTGGAGTAGAAATTCTGCAGCCTCACTCCCTGGGTGTGAATTCTTTGTTCTGCCTTATCATGTGTGTGAGCTTCAGCAAGTTATTTAGTCTCTTTGAAATTGGGTTCCTCCTCTGTAAAATAAAGTTGTTAGGAGGTTTAAATGAGTTAATGTCTCTATAGCACTTAGAACAGTGCCAATAGTTGATTAATTGATAGATAGATAGATAGATAGATAGATAGATAGATAGATAGATAGACGGACAAACAGATGGACAGACTGACAGGCACTTGGGAAGTGTAGTCAAAGTCTGGTATTTATCCTTATTCATTCATTCATCTGCTACATGAAAGACACTAGAGGATGTGAGAATAGCTAAGACATAGTCCATGAACTTAAGCAACTCAAAATTTAATGAGAGACAGACACTTATAAAACATTATAACGGCTGCGGTAGAGTCAGAGACTAATTCCTTTATAAGTACAAAGAAAGAAGTAATTAATTCTTCCTGAGGGTTTAGGGAAAGATTCACAGACAAATCTGTGCTACTCTACAATTTCAACACACATCCAGAAGCCACTGGGTATGATGTCAAGGGAAAGGTGAGTGAGAATTAGATATGACATGTCTATAGATTATCCTTCTCTTAGTATAGTCCCCGCTACAAGATTACTCATACAGACCTCTGCTCCCCAATTGAATGGACACTTTGCCCTCTCTTTGCCAACACTGGAGGAGTTAAACCTCCTCTGCAGCCCTACTGCTTTGAAAGTAGCCATCATTTCTCTGTTAAGCAGTAAGCAATCATTAGAGCCATGAGGAGCCACACCCTCAGGTGTGTATGAATACACACATGTATAGGTACATGCATGTCTATATGCATACACGTGTATTTTAGTAAATAATATACATATACATACATGTGTATTAAGAAAATAGTCAAATATATTGAGCATCTGAGTGGTGGGCTCTTTATTAGAACTCAGAGGATAAAGATAATTATAAGATGCTTGCTCATAGAGAGTTTGTAATATAGTGAAAGACAGTACATGCCATAAAGAGCATAGACACTGTACAAAAGGGAAAAGAAGAGAGGGGTTGGATTTGTAATTCTTTAAACCACTGTCATCAATAGATGATTTTAGTAATCTCTACCTGTAAGCACTATTACCACTAAGTAGCAAATAAAAATGTAGCAGATAAAAAGGTACACAGAAAAGAGAAAAACTACCAGAAATTGTATGGTCTATAGCTATACACATCCTGTGACTACATTGAAGCCACATTCTCTCAGCAATGTCACACTGAAGATCTGTGATGTCTCCCCTGTCATATGCATTCTAAGAAAGAACAGTTTTCTATTTAGGGTCCATGAGTGTAGAAGAGAAGTCTTCATTTAAGGACCAAAAAATCCACATTCTAGACCAAGCATGGCTACAAAACTAGTCGAGTGTCTTCTGCTATTTCATACCTTTTTTGTTGTACTATCTAAAAATGAATGGATTGGGCTAAATGATTAAAAAAAGAAAAGACTTCCAATTCTGATGTTACCCTAAAGACAGAAGGCAAGCATTCCTGGGAGTGCCACCCAAATTGCACCTTCTTTGTTTCTGTGTTCCTCTTTTTCTTCAGCCAAAGTATCCTTGTTTTACTGCATTGCCACATAATTCAAACTACAGATCCTCTTGGGAAGTTATCTTGGACTTTTAAATTGTTCGCCAATTCAAAATATATTTATGTGTTTACTTTCAAAAAATATCCTGGCAAGGAAACCACAAAAAGAAAAGCACTTTTCCAAGGAAATTTTGGCAAGCTGCAAGCAATCCAGATTTTAGTTGATTAGAACTCATATTCAAGTTTGTATGGCTTACAATACAAGGATATTCATAATATTCCATTGGGACATTTCACAACTATATATATCAACCCTAAATTTACTACTGGTCATGTTCCCTGAGTGGGATACTTCAGTGGACAGAGCCTTTATCTAGTATGAGTTTCACAGAGGCCTCTAGTCCTCCACTGATATTAAACTAAATCTGCCAAGGCCCTTGCATTCTTTTGTACTTTATACAATATGGGGTTCTAACAGCCAATGTGATTTGGAGTATGTCATTTTCAGAATCTTTGCACTGTATCTTCTCTCACCTCAAACCACCCACCAACAAGAAGTGGTTTCTGCCAATGTTCAATGTCACATCAGGCATGAAACGACAGATATAAAATATTTGGTTTGGCTTATGTCTTTTTCTGTTAGCAAAAAGAATGATCTCCATTGCTTTGTTCTCCGACTGTGTCTCTTTCCAGGTACCTTTGATATGGGGAGGCAAGAGGCATGACTAGGAGAGTTTGCTAGGCGTCGGAATCCATGGTATGACACTAGCCCAGATGAGGCTTTTGTGTCCACTAGTTCTCTCCAACCTAGCTAAATGGTGAATTCATGGTTAGCCAAAACATCCATTCCTTTCTTATGACATATAACTTAGCATTTATCAAAATGTATGTCGATGGGGGTTTTGTCTCATTTAGATTAGGCTTTCTATAGCAACAATCATTAGCAATAACAGTTATGATTGTTCCCATCTTTGAACACCTACTATGTTCCGCAGCCTGAATCAATTACTTTTCAAGCAGTATTTACCAAAGTCTTCTTAATGTTTTTTTCAGCTTGACCAAACTTTATGCAGTCTATTTCCTGCCTCTGGGCCCTTGACCTCCCTTTCCATAGAAAACTTTCGTTATAAAACTTGTAATCGTAAATTCTTTCTCTGTCCCTTTGAGGTGTAAATATTTTAAAAGGCTTCTTACCAGGTATGCAACCTAGGAATATCATTCTCAAGTTTCTGGGAGCCATCCCTTTGAAATATAAACCTTAAGGATGGTAAGACAACAATCTGTTAATATCTCCCAGTTAGAGACAGGAGATAGGAGCCTAACTTTGATTGGTACCTTGCACCAATTTGTAAAATTACCTCCTGTCATGAAGATACAAGAAAGTTTACTTTTACCTACAAGTAAAGTCAATCAGCAAACCCTGATGGCCTATAATAACCCACCCCAGCATTTAAAACTCTCTGGCCTCTTGCTCAGCAGAGTTGAGCTAAGTCTTCTATTGCAAGTCTTAAAGTCTTCCTTGTCTTTTAAACTTTTTCCCATACATTTTTTGTTTTAATATTATCTTTAATATTTAAAATATCATTTTATAGGTGGAGAAACTGAGATTCAAAGTAGATAAATTGCTTGCTCAGGGTCATGTGATGTACAGACTTGAATCCAGGTCAGTGTGACTCCACTGCAGCATGCTTCCCACTACACTTCACTCTACTAATTCTCCTCAGAACACATTAAATGTTAAATCTTTATTTCTCTGGGCTTGAAATCGTGGCTCTCTGGAATAAATCTAGCTGCCTATATTGTACATATATGATCATAATACCTGTTTCAAAGCCTGGGTTCATACTTTTAAAAATGCATTGAGGTCAGGAGATCGAGACCATCCTGGCCAACATGGTGAAACCCTGTCTCTACTACAAATTTAAAAAATTAGCTGGGCGTGGTGGTGCATGCCTGTAGTCCCAGCTACTCGGGAGGCTGAGACTGAGGCAGGAGAATCACTTGAAACCAGAAGGCAGAGGTTGCAGTGAGCCGAGATCGCATCACTGCACTCCGGCCTGGGCAACAAGAGCGCAACTCCGTCTCAAAAAAAAAAAAAGCATCGTTTCTTAAACTGTGTTACTGATTCTATACTCTAGCAATCTTTGTATTTGCCTAAAATTCCTAAACCATTATTCTACAAATGTCAATTTCCCAAAAAGGAATTAACATTTCAAAACTGAACTCTTGAACTTTCTCACCAAATGTCCTCTACCCACATCACAATTGATGTCAAATGTACACAGCTATTTAGACCAAAACTGTTGGAATCGCCTCTGACTCCTCTGTCTCTCACTCCCCACTTCTAATGCATTAGCAAATCCTGTTACGTCTTCAAAATATACCCATAATATGACTATTTCTCTCCATCTCCACTGCTACAACCCTGGTCTAAGCCATCAATACTTCTTACCTGGATTATTGCAGGAATCCTAACTGGACCTTCCATCTCTACAGTCACTCCTCAACGCAGCGACCAGAGTGATACTGTTAAAAAATAAGTTAGGTCACATCATTTCTTTGCTCATAAACCACCAATGTCTTCCCATCTCAGGGTAGGAGCTAAAGTTTTTACAATGGTTGCAAGGCCCTACATGATCTGGCCCTGGGTTACCTTCTACATGACTTTATTTTCCTCTCCTCTCTTCTACTCACCCTGCTTTGGCCACACTTACTTCCTGACTGTTCCTGAAATAGAGTGATATGCTCTCCCCTTAGGGCGTTTGCATTTGCTATATCCTGAGGCTGCACCACTCTTCCCTTACCTCCTTCAAGCAATCACTCAATGGTCATCTACACTAAAGGAAACTTTATCCCACCGTCCACCTCCTCACATCCAGTGCATCCCAGGTCCACTTTATTCTGTTCTAATATTTCCCCAAAGCACTTATTACCGTCTAACACTACGTAATTTTAAAATTATGATTATTATTTATGGTACACTTCCTCTGTTAGCGCATAAGCTCTACAGTGTTAGGAATTTTGTCTTTGTTCATTGATCACGAGCATTAGAACAGTATCTGGTTTGTGATAGATGTTATGGGCTGAATTGTGTCCTCCCAGATTCATTTGTTGAAGCCCTAACCCTCAGTACCACAGAATGTGACTGTATTTGGAGATAGCACCTTGAAGGAAATGACTAAGATAGGGCCATTAAGGTAGGCCCTAATCCAATCTGACTGATGTCCTTATTAGATTAGGACATAGAGATAGACACCAAGAGGATGCATGCAGAGGGTGATATGTTTTGAATATCCTTTCCAGTTCTCATGTTGAAATGTGTTCCCCCATGTTGGAGGTAGGGTCTGGTGGGAGGTGTCGGATCATGGAGGAAGAGCCCTCACGAATGCTTTGACGCCATCTCTTGGTGATGAGTGAGTTCTAATTCGATTAGTTCACAGGAGAGCTAGTTATATAAAAGAGCCTGGCACCTCCTCCTTTCTTTCCATATCTCTCACCATGGGACATGCCTGCTTTCCCCTCACCTTCTGCCATGAGTAAAAGCTACCTGAGACCTTCCCAGAGGCCAAGGAGATGCTGGTGCTATGCTTGTAAAACCTATAGAACCATGAGCCAAATGAACCTCTTTTAAAAACAACAAAAACAAAAAAAAACAAATTACCTAGTCTCAGGTATTCCTTTATAGCAAGGCAAAATGAACTAATACAGAAAATTGGTATTGAGGCATATGGGGTGGGGCTATTAAGCTACCTGGAAATATGGAAGCAGCTTTGGAACTTTGTGTCAAGCAGAGATTGGAAGACTTTGGAGGGCCCAGAAGAAAACTGGAAGATGAGGGAGAGTTTGAAACTTCTTAGAGACTTGTTAAATTATTGTGACCAAAATGCTGACAGGCATACAGACAGTGAAGGCCAGGCTGAAGAAGTCTCCAGTGGAAATGAGGACCTTATCGAGAACTGGAGCAAAGGTCATCCTTGTTACATCTTAGCAAAGAACTTTTCTACGTTGTGTCTCTAACCTAGGGATGTATGGAAGTTTGAACTTAAGAGTGAAGACTTAGGTCATCTGGCAGAAGAAATTTCTAAGCAACCAAGCCCTCAAGAGGTGGCATGTCTGCTTCTAACAACCTAGACTCAGATATGGGAGCAAAGAAATGGCTTACAGTTGGAATTTATATTTAAAAGGGAAGCAGAGAACAACAGTTCAGAAAATGTGCAGCCTGGCCCTGTGGTAGAGATGAAAAAGCATTTTCAGTAGAGGAGTACAAATGGGCTTCCAGATGCTAATATCCAGAACAATGAAAAAAAGGCCTTGAAGACATTTCAGAAATCTTTGGGACAGTTCTGCCCATCACAAGCCCAGAGGCCTAGGAGGAAAGAATGGTTTCAGAGGTCAGGGCTGGGCCCTCTTGTCCTGCTCAGCCTTAGACACTGCTTCTCCCATCCTGACCTCACTAGCTCCAGCCTCAGCTCAAAGGGCCCCTGGTACAGCTTGGATTACCACTCAGAAGGGCACAAGCCATAAGCCTTGGGGGCTTCCAAGTAGATTTCAGAGGATATATGGGAAAACCTGGATGCCCAAGCAGAAGCCTGCCACAGGAGTGGAGCGCACACAAAGAGCCTCTACCAAGGCAGTGCTGCTAAGAATAACCAAGTGAAGAGGTAGCAAGAATATGGCCATCTTCAAGCAAAGAGAGAGGCTTCAGAGGAACCAGCCCTGCCAGAACTGTGACCTCATGCTTCTAGCCTCCAGAATGGTGGGGAAATTAATTTCTATTGTTTAAGCTACCAGGTCTCTGGTATTTTGTTACAGCAGCCCTAACAAACTAAGACACTCAAAGAATGAAAATGAATTAATATCTTCTGAATCACAGATTCTTTGAACAGCACAAGTCTGTGTATAAAAGTTTGACAAATTACCAAGGAGGCCAGGAGACAGAAATGCCCAAATAAATGATTTCAGAATATAGAATGGTCCACCCACCTGCCATTTATACTTAGAATTATTTTCTTGCCTTTATATAGACGAATACCACATCATCAATTCAAATGATCACTTTTGAAGGACCAAAAATATCAGAATAATTAGACCTATGTAGAAACCTGTCAAATGTATGAGTTCTCCTAATGTAAGAACTGGCTACTTTGTAAGGTACTCTTAACTATAAAAAAATATTACAAGATGATCTGATTTGGTGTGCTTTAAAATCCCCTAAGAAAACCTCTCCTCCATAAGTACAACTTTTTTTCCCCCTCTGGCAAAGTTTGTTTTAGCAAGTTTTATTCAGACCATCTGAACTAAAGCACAGTTGTGACTTGATTGATACTTACTTCCAAGTAGAAACCACTGCAAAGTTTCTTTCGCATTGATTAGTGTCTTTCAGCTGCCTAAAAACCCACAATGAATTCACAATGCATTAGGGATCACATCAGGGGGTTATTTATGAGTGAGAAACAGGATTATCTCTACCTCTATTGTGCTATGGATATGCCAAAGGATCAGAGACTTATTATAGGGGCATTCTTGGGCATTATTCCCACCCAGAGTGAGTGGCTGGTTTTGATTAGTCTTAAATTAGCTTATCTGCAATTTATATTTACATAGGAAGCACTCATTTGCTTTCTTATAAATAAGAGCTTACAGTTATCCATCACCACGTCTCACCATAAATTTAAGCAAAACTGCCTGTGGGCCCAATCTACAGCTTAGTCACCAGCATTAATGGGTTACCCAATATGCTCATCACTGAGGTCTAAACTCAATCAGTCTCTTATCTGGATCTCCCACAAAAATAAGTAATAAAACTGCTAAAAATAAATGGAGCCATATCTTATACAAAATGTTATCTGCATCTGCTGAGGAAGAATACAAGGGGATCTGCTTTGTTGTGAAGTGTTTTGTGGTTTGAAAAGTGATGGGGTATTATGCCTGAGAAGGCAACACATTCAGAAGCCAGCCATCCAATATCTGATTGGAGTTTACATAATGTGAAGGATGGGTGAACTCCTGAGTTTTAGCCCAGAAACAGTCCTGCGTTTTATTATGGGTATGGTGATTTTTAATGAATGGGGATGGATAGGTGAGTCTAAATGTAGGAAAAAAATGAATCTGAATTAAACTGAATGTCTGTTTTCTGAAAGAAAGTATTCTATTTTCCCCAAACCAAGATATGTGGCTGGTTTATGAGTGCTATGGGGTAATCAATAATCAAAAGCAGAAATACTGTCAATTCCAAAAGTTTCTAAAATAACAAGAGAGGGAGGGAGGATAGATAGTAGAAAATAAATGGAAAAATTGAGTCAAATTCTATTTTAAAGTGGTTCTTAAATGCAACCTTCCCCAATGGGGGCTGACTGCCATATTGAGAGAAAAAATAAAGAAAAATAACAATAACAAAAACATACACAAAAAATTATTTTGCTTACATTTTCTAAAACATACAGCTTTTCCAACTACCTTCTCTTTGAAATAGCTATAGTAAAGTGTCTCTGAGTGTATACATTCAATCTAGTGCATGCATTTTAGTAATTCTGTGCCTTTTATTTCTGTTGGACTTGGGGCTATACAGATATCCCTCTAGGTTAATATCTCACTGTCAAGGATGGTGCCCCACAGGGAAGTTCCTCCACTTCTTTCAGAAGTTCTTTCAGATCCTACCACTCACTGTCAAAAATTGTGGCATCTTCTATTGGTTTTTCATTCCCTTTTATGTACCTTCTTTTTATTGTTTTTTTTTTTACTTCTTCTTTATATGTTTTCCCTCTCTCTCCTCCTGCTGTTCTTATTATCTCGAGTCCCACAGGTTCTCAGCTGTAGTCTTCTTTATTTTCTATGTTTGCCTGGTAGCTCCTTTGACTCCTTCTCAGTATCTCTCGGATTCTCTTTCAGCACTTGCTTTCCCTCTAATCAATGCCTTTCTTGTTTAAAGCTATGGTGGTCTTTGGTTTGTCCTGTGAGCTATTTACCTTATTGTGACAAGAAAGATGAATTGTCTTCTGCTTTTCCAGCAGACCTAAAGTGCTGCCATCCATCAACTTGGAGATGATTTCATGTATTTAGGATGTCAAGGGCTGGAATGATACTAAATAAACAGTACTAGGCTGAAAAGTCCCAATGAGATTATGCTTATTCTCTGTGGAGCCCCTATCACTAGCTAGTAGTATCTGTCAACAGAGAAAACGAATTTTAATAAGCTTTGTTATTATAATTGTAATCTTCCAAACATTTATGGGGAATGTGGATCTGCCAATGTTTTTCAAAGTACCAATAGGAAAAATATGTATTTATAATATTATTTTATATAAATTAGCTGAGCTTTCATTCATGTGCCTGTATATAATTGGTATGACTTAGAATTCTCTACACAGACATGTGTGACATAAACTGACTTTATTCCCAAAGTTAGAAAATATTATTCTAATCCTTCAACACCCAAATTGCTGAGATGAGACATTTTCTTTATTTGATCAATTTCCAATCAAATACTGAACTAGTTCAATTATTTCTGCAACATAACTTAGTTCTGAATATCTCAGTCTTTCTCAGTAATTATTCAGTCAAATTAAATTATAATCACTTATCAGTCAATGATCACAGCCTACGCTCTTATCTCTTCTTGGTTCACCTCTGACCCTAAAACCCCCAAGGGGCCTTTCTCACTCTCATCACTCCCCTTACCCCCCAGAAGCAAGAGCAGCGTGGAAGGAAGATTCTGCTTGTGCAACTAAAATGTTGTTGGTAGTTAAAAGATATCTCAGTCTTAATCTGGTTCCATTTCATATCTATCACCTCTCAAAGGTGAGCCATGCTCCACTCTTATCTTTGTGTGTAAGTCTTACGACACAATTTAAAACATCCAGTAAATCAGATGTGTGTCTTCTTTTTTACTAACCTCCTCTCTGCAAATTCTGAGAGCCAAGAGGTAACTGGAGTGGGCATCTCCTTCTATTCTTTTTTTGGACACAGTAACCTGGGCTTCTTTATGTCCTGCTCATTTGGGGCACTCTAGTGAGCTCCTAGGCTTCAGATAAGAAGGTGCTAGTCTCTATATTCAACTATTCCAAACTCCAAAAATATATGCCTAGTGTCCAGAGGGCACTTGTAAAATAAAAATGCAGAATGTCTTGTTCAAAAATTATTAATAACTTCATGATGGCTATCATAGAATATTAAACCACACTTCTGAATGCAACCCCTGTGTGATTGCATAAGTAGCACACCCATGATGCCAGCTCTGCCACAGCCCCATTTCCTGCATTATCTAGAAGCTCCTCCAAAGAGTTGCTCTAAGAACAGCCCCTCACATATTCTTTTCTAGCCCGTCTGGTTCATCCTCTCCCAAACCTGGACTTCATCTGAATATTTCAAATGACAAACTGAGATTTCTTCGAAGTTGGATGGTGGAAATTAATGAAACTTGCTTTCAGAAATACACAATCTTTATCTTGGGTATATTTGAAATACCTGACCATTTTTGTTGTTGTTGTTGCTGTTGTTCAGTAAGCTAGTTTCTCTCCTTACTCCCTGGATACCATTACAGTCTCAGGATGAGGTAGAGGCAGATACCATTTCAATAAGCAATATCCTAGCCCTAGGGCAAAAGGAAGGAGGCAGACTATCTTTTCTAGTCCCATGGTTATGGGACAAAAATGGATATATATAATATATATTTTATATAATATATAAAATATATAATATATAATATATAAAATATATAATATATATTATATATTTTATTATAATATATATATATATTATATATATATATATAATATATATATATATTATATAATATATAATATATATTTTATTATATAATATATATATATATTATATATTATATATATTATATATATTATATATTTATATATATATTAATATAAAATATATATTATATATTATATATATTATATATATTATATATTTATATATATATATAATATAAAATATATATTATATATTATATATTATATATAATATATATATATATATAGAGAGAGAGAGAGAGAGAGAGAAAGGGGAATAGTCATAAGTATGTTCTAAACTCCTCTTTCCAGGTTTGCTTCAGAAATAGGAAATAGACTCTTTTGCCCTGTCCACTGTTTGGAACTTGGGAACGTGACTGCTGTGTAGAGCAGCCCCACATACACTAGCATAATCAGGAAGGAGGAGTACAGAGGTAATAAGACATAGTTCAGTTTGCATACTGCGTCAAATGTGACTTCTACGTGGTGTGAACTTTAAGAGCTAGGGGACTTGTCATTGGGCTGAATATGATGGATGTGTGGGGAAAGTGGTGAAGTGATCCTGTTGCAGAGGCTAAGGTAGACAGGTAGGCCTTATGCCACACAGATGACATGGAAGGGACTCTGAGGGGCTTGTAGTGGCCAGAAGAGAATAGAAAAGGCTAAATCAGCGCGGCAGGTCCATTAGGCCCTGATCAAGCCAAGAAAGAAAGCAAGAGTTGATTGTCATCAGGCATCAGTAGTAGATGACAACAGTGTGCCATGTACAAGATCAGGTTACTGTCTCTAAGGGGATATGAGCCAATACCACACTGAAGGAGTGGAAGCAGACTGTGGATCAACTGTCCTTACTTCTGCAATGTCATATAGGCCTTTTTCCCACGAACTAAGAGTCTGCTGTTAGAAAGAGAAGGGGGACAATATCTCAGATGCTCCCTTAGCATTTTGCCTAAAGAAACTGAGTTATTCAAAAGAGATGCATTATAGTAGTCCTGATAGGCAGTTACATTTTAAATAGGATAAACACTGAAATGAGCAGGAACTTGTTTAAACTAGCATAAAAGGGGATATTGCTACTTAGCGCCAGTGCAAGGTACATCTAAATAAGGAACTATACAAGGTCAGGGGCTGAGACATGAAAATATGTATAGGAAAAATATTTCAAGCAGAGAGAAGAGCAAGTGCAAAAGGTCCTGAGATGGGGGAAATGACTGGAATGATCAAGAAATAGCAAGGGGGCTCAAGTGACTGGAGCAGGCTGATGTGAAGGAGTAATAGGAGATAAAATTAGGGAAACAACGGGAGAACCCGATTCTAAAAAGCTTTGTGGGCCATTTGAGGAAACTGGATTTTATTCTAAGTGAGAAGGCAAAACACTAGATGACTGGTTCATAGGGGTGACATGATCTGACTTTACGCAGTAGGAGTTAAATAAGGAAAGAAGGAAAGAGATAGTTTAGGAAGATACCACAATAATCCGAATGAGATATACTGGTGGCTTGAACCACGGTGATTATGATGAAGGAGGGAGAAACTTAACTTTGGGTATTTTAAGCTTGAGGTGCAGATCATGCATTCAGGTAATGACACAAATCTGAGATTCAGGAAAGAAGTCTGGAAATCTTCAACTTGCATATGGGATTTGATGCCATAAGACCACGTGAGATTATCAAGGGAGTGAGTATGAGGAGAGAAAAAGGAGGCATCTAAGGACAGAGCCCTGGAGCAATTCTCTGTTTAGAAGCCAGGGAGATGAAGAGGAATCAAAGAAAGAGACACATAAAAGGTGTCCAGAAAAGTGAAAAGAAAGCTAAGTGGAAGCTGGTGTCTTAGAAACCAAGTAAAGACAAACTTTCAAAGAAGAGAAAGATGGTATGATGCTGACAAGTCCAATAAGATAAAGACTAAGAACAGATTGTATTTAGCTACATGGAGGCCACTGGCAAACTTACCAAGATCAATATTGGTACACGGCTGGAGGGGAAATAGAGGAGAAGGATTGGAAATGGTAGGTATACATCACTCAAGATATTTTGTTCTAAAGAGCATCAGAGAAATGAGGCAATAGCTAGTTATACATATAGAGTCAAGATATGGTTTTATTTTCAAGATCAGAGAAATGATAGCATAATTGTATGTTGATAAGAATAATTCAGTAGAGAGGGAAGTTTTTATGATGCCAAATAGAGAGAGGAGAATTGCTGGAAAGGATGAGAGGAGATGGCATATATTGTATAAGTAGAGGAGTTAGCTGTAAAAAAAATGCCCAGACAGTTCATCTACACAATGGAGAGAAGGCAAGTCTTGGCATGTTCGCAATTTTCCAATATTCTATGAAGTATAACAGGAAGAGCCAATACTGTCATTTTTGTTATCAAGGTGAAGAAACCTGTAATAGTGATTTTCAAAGACCAAGAAGGCAATTTAGCATTTTCTCTAAGAGCACAGATTAAGTCAAAGAATGAGTCCAGCTCTGCCATTCTAAGCTCAAGTTTCTTGACCTGCAAAAAGTCATTGGGAGAATTAAATGAGATATTGAGAGAACTAAGCATAGTGTGGCAGAGCTCACGATGCATAATTGTAGTTGCTCAACGT
Source organism: Nomascus leucogenys (assembly GCF_006542625.1). NCBI lineage: Eukaryota > Metazoa > Chordata > Mammalia > Primates > Hylobatidae > Nomascus > Nomascus leucogenys. The sequence goes on along the minus strand of NC_044402.1, from coordinate 37,393,648 downwards.
TATCCATGTCCTCTCTCGCTTGGCACAGTGCTTTCCTGTGTTTCCCAGCCATAGTTGCACATACATAGGGTCATGTGACTGAGCTCCTTCCACGTGAGTGTAAGAGGAGTGATAATCATCAGTTCTGGGCCTGGCCCACTGAAACCTCAATCACATTCTTCTTCTCATCTGCTGCCCTTATCATTCTGCCAGCTAGATGCAGGGGATGGATTGAAGTAGTCTGAGGCACTGGAAGATGGCAGAGCCACCAGTTGGAAATAGGTTGGGTGCCTTCTGACTTGATGTAAGCAAGAAATAAACTTTTATTACCTTAATCCACTAAGATTCTTAGCTTATTAGAGGGACAAGAATTAATTCCTCTAATTAATACAATGAGCCCCTAGTAAATGTTAAATATCCCAATTAATGCTTTAGCCCAATACCACTTTAATTAATGATGGAGGTTCACAAACATCTAAGTTTTCCCATTCCTAATTTAGTGCTTTTCTATATTATGTATTAGATTATCTATTTTTTGTCCACTGTGCACAAGAAGCCATTATTCCTTTCAGATTACAAGCCCTACTGTGTTAAAAAAAAAAAAAAGGAAAAGCAGAGTTATATCTTGTCGGAAACTCTATCTATAAGCCATCTTAAGCAGCAAATGTTGTTGCTTTGACTCTCTTCTTTCAAGTTGAAATGTAACTGAAAATAAATAATTGAGGTTATGTATCGCTGAATAAATCAGTTTATAAGTATCTGATCTATTGATGCAGAATATCTGGTACTCCGAGATTTATATTGCAACTAGGTCACAAGTGAAAACATTTCCAGCTACCATCTCTAAACTTTATGTGGACAGACGGTGATCGATATTTTTCCATAGCAAGATAGTAATTGCTATCTTAGAATTTCCTTAATTTCTTCAATTCAAAAGGAATCCAATTTTCTTTTTTATACCTTTCTGTTCATTTAATTGGAGCATAACATTAGGAAAAACTCTTTAATATTCAAGAAGCATATCTCAAATAGCATCATGTCATGAATATTCCCCACTGTAAAGTCATACTTTTGCTTTGACCTTGTTGTCATTGTTTTGTTACATAAATTATTCAGCCTGGTATGTCTTATAGATTAAATACTCTGGAAACAAATTAAAAAGCATCCCAGTGGCTTAGAAATGTCAAGTAACGCTTCTTTTCTCTGAATACCTCTTGGAAAATGGGATAGTAAAAAATAACCCCACAAAAGTAGGCAAGATGATTTGTTAAGAGATCAAATTGCCAACTGAAATAAGCATCTCTGCTTCTTAAAACAAATCTTATAACTCACTTTTCATTGTTGAATTCGAACAGGGATATGCAACTTGCCCATTGATGTGTAGAGAGAGAAATCCTCCTTCTCCTGACCCAATACCACAGGCCTTTTATAATTAGGAAATGAGGCTGAAAGAAGACACATTTTCCCCAGGAGGTAGAATGCTCAAAGCTTCGTTTGCCCACGGAAGAGACTTCCCAGGAAGACAACAGAGTTCCTTAGCAGAGCTTTCCAACTATAGAATGGACTGCTGTACTATCAGTTATGACTAATGGAAGTTTTCACCTAGAAGCTATTAATAGATAACCAATCATTGCAGAAGGTAGAAAAAGACTTCTTAAATAGAAGGCTTATTCACTTGTTTTTAAAAATCCTCTATTAAGCAACTAATCTGAGAATACTCATTGAGAATACAAATATAAAAAGACAGTATCTCTTGAGAAGCTACTAACACTCTCAGAATATTTTCCCTGTTCCAGGGGTTGTTCCGATTTTATAGGTATTAACTCATTTAATTGTCACAACAACCCTATAAAAGTGGTCTTATTATCATATTTATTTTATAAACGATAAAACTGAGGCCCAGAGAGATTAAGAAACTTGCCTGAGTCACATAGACTGCACATGAGAAGGAGTTTCAATGCAGGCAACCTGACTCCAGAATTTGAGCTTCATACCCTGCCCTCCTCTGTCCATGAGGCTCCAGGGCCCAGCAGTTTACCAGGAGTGACAGCTGAGACATCCACAATTACCCTTTGATAAGAGCAAGAGCAAAAGCATGCACAAAGTACAGGCATACACCTGTTGATATGGTTTGGCTCTGTTTCCCCACCCAAATCTCATCTCAAATTGTAATGCCCAGATGTCGGGGTAAGGACCTGGTGGGAGGTGACTGAATTCTGGGACAGACTTCCCCCTTGCTGTTCTCGTGACTGTGAGTTCTCAGGAGATCTGGTCATTTGAAAGTGTGTGGCACTTCTCGCTTTTCTGTCTCTCTCCTGCTCCGTCATGGTAAGATGTGTTTGTTTCCCCTTCGCCTTCTGCCATGATTATAAGTTTCCTGAGGCCTCTTAGTCATGCTTCCTGGTAAGCCTGCAGAACTGTGAGTCAATTAAACCTCTTTTCTTCATAAATTGCCCAGTCTCAGGTAGTTCTTTATAACAGCATGAAAACGGACTAATACACCTGTCTAGGGTGTATTTTTCAGGGTGCTTTTAAATCTGTATATTTAATTTTAAGACAGACTGGCTACAATATAGAGGGAACAAAAGATAATTGATTTTTGACTTATGCAATTTGTTCCAGACTTATAAGATAGCACTGTTCTTGAATAGAGGAGATCCCAAATAGAGCCCCTCCACATGTGAAAAAGGGTATCCAGCCTTCTCACCTCATAACGCCACTCCTGTATTTTGTAAAAGCATGTTATGGTGCAAAAAAGTCTGTTACGAACACTGACTGGTGCCAGTCAAGCCAGAGCTCTTTCCCCCAAGATAAGGAGAAACAGGGCATGACTGTAGGATTAAAAAAAAATAATAAAATAATGAGTTTAAGCTTTGGGAGTCATCTTCACATTAAAATGAATTGACGTGAAGATCACAAAGATCAGTCATATAGAAAATGACCTATCAGATGCTCCAAAAAACTGATTCTTCTAAAATCCAGCTGATTCTGAGGTTGTTTATGACTTCAGCATGCCTGCAAAAGGTAAAATCTGCAAAGCCCATCCAATAAGTGCAGCTTCAATAAATATTTCTAATACACTTATGTTCCACCATTCTCTTTTGCAAGCCCGTTATATACCCTGATAAAGATTGACATGTATTATTCAATTCTTTTAAAAGCTGGTTCCATTTTAAAGGTGGCTCTGGGTAGTTTTGATGTACAGGTATAGGTAACAAGTTTGTTGGGCTTTTTTTGCTTCACAAATAAACCTTTCCATTTAAGAATAATAATTACCATGGTAACCCTAGCAGCTTAAGAATCATTCAGGCATGCAGTTCCTAGGGAGAGAGAAAAAAAAAATCTCAGCATTTCTGAAGCTTGTTTAACCCTTCAAGATTCAGTGTCCATTTCTTTGGCAGTCAATTTGGTTTAACCTTTCTGTCAAAATATGTAAGAAATCTTTTCACTGGAGGCATCAGGAGGAGATGAAAATGAACAGAATCAGAAATGATACATTAAATATTAATCTAATCTCATTTAAAGAAGTACACACCAAATACTGCATTTGAAATAGCGTTTGCCTCCGACACAGGCATTACTCTCTTGCATATCCCAGTTCTGAGAGGAGGGTATGACTAATGAACAGCACTGTCATTATACAGTCAATGGTGATGTTGTACTGAGAGCCATTCAGACTTTTCTTTTTCCTCATGTAGCATAAAACTCAGACCATGTAGGAATTGAACAACCTTGATGGCATAATTTGCCTGTAACTGTAACTCAGGAGCAGAAGTGTGAAGATGGACCAGGTTTTGTGACTTTTCTGTCTGCGTTTTCTTCTTGCCCCCCTCTGCCCAATGGCATTTTGCCTGCAGTGCCAAATTTGAGAGCCAAATTAAAACCTGAAATGTATGCAGCAAGTGCACTTTAATTAGGAGCAAATATATACCTCCTAGAAAAGTACGAGTCATACTGAACAAACACTGAACTGGGTTTTCACAACCATATCAAAATAATGAACTCTTAGGTTACCCAATAGGCTTACACAAAATCTTAGGAAATACTTCTTGCTAGCATTGCTTTTTAGTGGTTAGGAGGAATTCTTACTCTAAATCTCTCCCTAGTAAATACTGCATTCTGTTGGTACATTTACTAAATCAGAGTAATATCAGAGGAAGAAATGGAAAATTATACTGCTCATGTACAAATGCATTCGTCTTGCCTCCAAGTAAACCTAAGCTTGATTCATGAGCCTGTGATTAATATCTTAGAATACACACACACACATTTATATATTACATTAATACATATAAATGTATATATCCATAACTATATATTCATTTATTTTATTCCATTATTTATAATGTTATTATATAATTTGCAGGGTATTGTCTATTATCTGTATAGCTGATCTGGTGAATTTTTTTTCTGTCAGGAGAATTACTTCTTTTCATATGTCCATTAAAATTTTAAGAAAAAGGTCCACCGCTTCGCAAGCCAGCGGTACTTTCAGAATTATTTAGTCCATATTCCTCATATCGATGGAGACAGGAAAAGGGCAGGTAAAAGATGGAGAAATCCAATATGAGTTCACTCTTCTAACAAAAATTTGATGATGATGATGATTAATGTTATTATCATTACTAGTATTATTTCCTGAATATCCCCTTCCTCTAGCTATCCTCTCCAGGAAAGAAAGAGAAAACTTATGAAGAAGAATCACCAGGCAATTTCCCCCCCACAGCCCCTTTATCTTCCCATCAAATCTTGATGCTCATATAGAGCAATGAGCCTCTGAAAATAATGGTTTGCGGCCTTGGTGACTGAAGGCAATAAGCAATATAACCATTGCCGAATCTCATCATGGGAATGAAATAAACTTCTGTCACTACCTTTTATCTTTTTTTCCTATTCTTTTATACCTTCAAATCATTCTTCATTTTCCAGCCTTTAGCATTGCACTTCATTACTGTTATTATTATTTTCCAAAAGTGTTGTGCCAGGTCCATAGCCAGAGGAAAAGTCTGCAGTAAACTAAAGAAGATTCTTTTTCAAAGCTGTTTTAGGTGAGCTTTTTTGCCTTCCATTGGTTTGGGTCTAGGAGGTTTAAATGGGACCGCATACATGATACCATCTCACACAGTATTAATCTCCATATTGAGATGAAGATGTCTAAAGCAACACCTTCCACAAATGACCCCAAGATGCCTTTAGGTGGTATTCAATTTTTCTTGCCAACTCTTAGCCCTCCCCTACATGCATCTAGCTTGAATTACCAAGAAAGGTGGTGTTTTCAGATTCCCTTTTCTTCTCTCTGTCATAGTGCCTTGACTTCCAACATTAGAGGTCCATTCTGAATATGATACCATTTTTTACGGCAAGACTTCATTTCTTTAAATGTAAATGTCCCAGACAGATAAAAAGGCATTAAGCTAGTTATGTCTGAGTCCACATGAATGGCTCCATCTGAACTCATTTTCCTCTCCTGACATACGGCTTAAACAGAGCACAAGGGAATAGTATTTTATTACTAGAAAAAAAAATAGGAAGGCTCTTGTGGCTATTTTAGAGCATTGGGCATTTTCATGGGAAGGCATGGTTAGGTAAAAAACCTTCATGAGAACAACAGAGGAATTATGGAGATGATATTTATAAGCAAAGAGAAAAGAGGCCCAGAAAGGAGATGAGAGACGGAACTACAGAAGCTCAGTTTCTTATTCTATTACCGAGATCCACAGGATACTTCAGGACACTATAGAAAACCTTTGGGAATGTAAATTTGAACTAAAACTATTTTGTGCCCTTTAAACCCCTTAACCTAATAATCACATCTCTGAAATGATTTCTAGCTTATTGGAAATGCAAGTCTATTGCTATGTCTTAGGGCATGCATTAAATATGTATAATAACTGTACCATCATACTGGCGTTGAGGATTTATCAACTTTTTCTTTTGTCTCCACCTGACCGGCTTCCCTGAAGTTAAGGGGGAGGCTACATGATCCAATGTTTTCTGCAGGCAAAAAGAAAGTCAATAATCAGACCCAGATAACTTAATAATTTTCTACTCTAGGGTAATCATTTAGCTTTCTTCAACTGTGTACTGAAGAGATGATGATGGTACAACTGAAGCAAGTAATAGAACATTATACTATCATACAATCTATTCCTTTTGAGGATAGTTGTGGACACGCATTCTGATAAAACAACTGGATAAAAATACATTTTAAAAAGAAAAGGTAAGAAATTGGGTAAACAACATAAGGAAACTCCTATACTTTCTCTGCAACTTTTCTGTAAACCTCAAATTAAACCAAAATAAAAAGTTAAAATCTCAGGAAAGAAGGAAAATAAGATGGAGATGGAGACATAAGAGAAGGAAAGAGAGACCACGGTATTAGGGTGAAAAGTGAGGAAGCATGGGTAATGTTCAATGACTTCTCACTCTCTGCCAGGCACTGTTCTGGCTACCTTATAATTTTTGCTCATTAATTCTGACATAATTCTTATGAGTAGATATTATTATTCTCATTTTTAAATTAAACTCATTAGGATTCTAGAGGATAAAAAATGTATCAAGACTAAACAAACAGGAAGGGCCCTAGCTAGAATTTGACTCAATTTGTCTCCGATTTCAAATACTCTGACTTTTCCTGTGGTCCATTTTCACCTGTTTTTACCCCCCTGTGGACTTTTCTTTTGACACACAGCTTTTTGATAGACAGGTATTCAATCAAATCCTCATCCTATTCAGTTGATCTAATTTTTTCTATGACATAAAATATGCTGTCCTTGTGAAACACCCAGGTCTGTGTTTAACTTTGTAAGGCAATGAGTTCAAGAAAAACCCAGCTGAGGTATCCGATGCTCAATGCTGTGATAGTTGCATTTTATATCAAATAGTCCTCTAATATTCTCTTTGACAAGTAGAATCCACACTCCCTCATGTTAAATTGTTAATGGCTTCCCTTGTGGTTGGCTGTTCTGATTTCATCATAATTTAGACTCCTCATTTTATGTTGGCAAAATTGTCTAGAATAACATCACAGCCCTTGGCTATAAGCCCTTGATGTGCCCAAGAAACAAAAGTGTATGCTCCCATAAGGACATCGCTTGCTTTCTTGCTTTCACTCTTTTTCTCTCACTCTCTGGCTGTTTGGTTTTTGTCATGTTTTCTCTGGCTTTTCTTTTCCCCCATTCTGCTTGTAATGTTTCTATTGTTCCGTAAAGCATACTCCTAGTCAGTAACATATCCATGTTATTTTTTGGCAGATATTCCAAAAGGATGTATCTGATCTGAAAATCTTTAGTTGCAATTGAGTTATGTGTTTCATTTTAAATTTGTACATCTTTGTTCTGTAAATGTTAGGTATCTCGATCTTTGGAAACAGGGAAAAATATCAACACAATGCCTTTCCCTTCTGGTGCTGTAGTTTTTTTGTTTGTTTGTTTGTTTGTTTTAATGCTTGAAGGATTCTGTTTAGACCATGATCTTGTTTCAATTTGAGTATACAAATTCGTCCACTTTTCATAACAAGCATCCATACTTTGGCGTGACCTTCTATAAAATGCAGCACAGGAAGTATTATGCATTCCTTTCAACATTCTTTCAAAGGTTTAAGTTCCTGAAGTTTTTGTTGTTGTTGTTGTTAATCTTCAGATGTCCTGGTAACTACTGGAGATGATGCAGGGAATTCTAATATTCTGTCCTTTTAAAACACAGATTAACAGTGTTCTTCTCAGACCCAAGATGTATAAACCCACATGCCATACTTAGAAACAAAAATAAAACAAAACAGAAAAACATAAAATAAAAGTAGAGGAAATTTTGCTGTTCCTTCTTTCAACCAGTCTATTTGTGACGATCAGAAATATTTCCATCAAAAGACCCCTCATATCTATTTCCCCACAGAAATTCATGTTGTGGAGTTCTGTTTAATAGCACACCTAGAAGGGCATAGGGCAAGGCCATGGTTAATTAGTCCTATAGGTAGGGTGACCTTACAACTCATCCTCCAAATCAGGACATTTTGACAGTAAAACTAAAAGTTATTAATAACAGGTGCCAGAAAAACAAGGAAAACAAGTAACAAACTGGGATAAACATCCAAGTAGGCTGAGATGTATTTTCACTTCATTGTCTGATGTAATTATTAATACTATCTCCTTTCACTCTCAAATTGTCCCCATTCTGGGTAATACGAGTAGTTCCCAATCAGTTTGGTCTCAAGACTACATTACCCTATTAAAAATTAGTTAGGACCCCAAATGGCTTCCATTTATGTGGGTCATATCTCTTAGTATTTACATGTTATAAATTAAAACTGAAAAAATTTTAAAATGTGTATTAACTTTTTAGCAATAAAATTGCTGTATATGCTCACATAAATAATACATTTTACAAACTTTCTTTCCCAAAACCAACAGTGAGAAGGGTGACATTGTTTAACATTTTTGCAAATCTCTTTAATGACTGACTTAATAGATAGCTGAATTCCCGTGTTTGCTTCACACTTCAATCTGTTGTGATAGAATGCGTTACGCAGCTTCTGGCAAACTCTCATCAGAAAATGAGAGTAAAAAAAGCAAATAACATCTTGGTATTATTGTGAAACAGTTTTGGCTTCACAGATTCCCCAACTATACTTTGAGACCTTCTGGGTTGCACCATCTCTTCATTCAGAAGTAAGAGAACACTTTTTCATGGAGCTTCTGAGAGCTGGCAAAACAACACCTGCCTTTTCTCCTTGTTTTCTCTGTTTAGAACACACTCCTGCCTCATCTTCAGTGGCTACATCGTTTTTATCTTTCATGTTTTAATTTTAATGTCGTTTCCTACAGATAGTCTTCCCTGAGCCCCTGGAGACTAAGTCAGATTTTTTTTTTCTTTTTTTTTTGAGGTGGAGTCGCGCTCTGTCGCCCAGGCTGGAGTGCAATGGTGCGATCCCAGCTCACTGCAACCTCCATCTCCCAGGTTCAAGCAATTCTCCTGTCTCAGCCTCCCAAGCAGCTGGGACTACAGGCACATGCCACCATGCCCGGCTAATTTTTGTATTTTCAGTAGAGACAGGGTTTCACCATATTGGTCAGGCTGGTCTTGAACCCCTGACCTCAGGTGATCCACCCCCCCTCAGCCTCCCAAAGTGCTGGGATTACAGGTGTAAGCCACCACGCCCAGCAGGCTAGGTGAGATTCTTTTGCTATTTGTTCTAAAAGAGTATAGTGCTTTCTTTATTGTAGTACTTATCATAATTCAATGTCATTGATTGTAGAAATATCTGTCTACTTCATTCACAGATGGTAAGTCTCAAAATGGTGAGGATGCATCTATGTTTCTAAATACATACTGTGTTCCTACTACCAGAATAGTGCTTGACACAGAAGAAAAACTTAATAAATATTTGATGTTCAACTTGCTTGTTGAATAAACCAATTAAGCATATTCATAACATTTATACACTTAAAGGCAGAGCCTCTGTTTGTGACTGGCCAGAGATGAGGCTACTGTCTCTAAGAGAATAGAATCAAATGTCTGGCATAGATCTCATAATCTTAGTTTAAATTGCACTGAAAACTGAGAAACAGATATAATTATAATTAGTACAAATAAAAGCAGCCCAAAGACTGAAACAGTGATAAGACCTGTGCTACTCCAGAAACTTTTTATGAATATAAAGCAGCTTGACTGTAATATGTGCACATTATTTGTCTCATATGACATGGTCCTTCAGCATCTCATCCTCAGTGAACTCTTCCACTTCTGAATTTCTATACTACTGAATGTTTTATAAATGTAGGGTCTTTTTCATAGTGACCATACACTGTCATTATGTTTCATGATCTCTGTCATATTCTTTATTAGATGATAAATTTGAAAGCTTATACTCCATGGCTTGTAACTTTTCCTCTTCCCATAAAACCTGTGTAGGGCAACATCTTGCACATAGTAGGCACTGACATGTAGGTGTACATGATGTGGAGGTATGTATTAGAACATTAATTGCCTCAATTTTACCTTATTAAAAAAAGCAAAAACTTTTTTTATGTAGAGTACACAAAAGTTCGAAGGTAAAAAAACCTAATCTTGAAACCTTGCCATGTCTCCTGACTGGAACCCTTTGTGATGAATGCCTAACCTTTAGCAACTTTGATACCCATGGGTATTCACGAAGGAACAGAGCTCCAACTGTACGGTACATTCTCAGCCTCAGGGTTTAGCCCATCTCATCCTCTTTGAGTTATGGGTCCCTGTTCTTTTACTCAGATTTATGAATTCAGAGAGCATCATAGGAGTCAGGTACAGCACATAAATCAAATAACACAGGCACATAGGACAAGCTGCAGAATTATCATCATCCCTTTCTACACTTCACAATGTCAGCGAGGATATGTCTAGTAGCTTAGTAGCTTGAAACAGTTAACCTGACTAAGTGCTTAGCTCATTGTGTGGGTTTCATTTGGGCACAAGAAAAATACTAGCTTCATGTATTTCTGCACTCGATGATAAATTTATAACCTAAATGCATAATATATAACATGTGATTCTATTTGCTAGAAAATGGTGTTGGATTAGACAGTCTCCAAGGTTTCTTGTAGTTCTGAAATTCTATAATTCAATGAGCTTATATTTTAAATGTTTTATATTGTCTGATAACAAGGACCCTTTTAATGATTTTTAATGTTTGTGATGAGATCATTAAAAGCATTTTCTCCCAGCAAAAAACAATGATATTTAGTGTTTTTCAATTGGTCTCTAAAATATCAATCTTCACTGTTCACGGAATAAACAGTGATGTGTCAAATAAATCGTTATCTTTATATTAACAGATTTTAAATACTCTATATCAAAATAACTCCATATAAGGGTAACACAAGTCACTGGTTTTCCAAAGACTTGTGCTCCCATCTATGGGTTTAGAGCAGTTGCTAGGAACTAGTTTTACAGACAGTGTTTATAAATCCAATTTCCCTTTGCATCAATATGGGGGGGGGGGGCGCTAGTAAAATTTGGACATAAAGGACATATATCATTTCTAGTACTAGCCAATGTGAAATGCCCTGTTTCTTAGAGCAATCGCTGAAACCACACAATGAAGATAATGAAGCCACCATTATCCTGGGGCCCTTGAATGGAACAGAGTATTCTTCCCTTTCTATCAACAACCTGTCCCATCCCAATAATTAATTATTAAACTTTATATGAATGGGAAGTATGCTTCTATTTCATAAACCACTGACACTTTGGAATTTATTAGTTATACAGCAGGTATTACTAATGTAGCCAGTACAATTGAGCTTACACTACTTCTTTCAAAACAAACTACTACTTTCAAAACAAACAGACAAAAAGCACTATTTTCTTTAGAACTTTAAAGAATGTTTTATTTCTCCTTCCATGAATCTTGACAGAGAAACACATCTATATAAAGCAAAAGGATGTGTTTTGGTTTAAAAGTGTGAAATTTTGTTTTTGTTTACTATAAGTGCCTAAAACATATTTTTAACAGTCTAAACATAATTTAATGTCTATAGAAAATGAGGTCATATAGAAATAGGTATTCTACCCCATCCATGATAATTTAAAAAAAAAAAAAAAACCCTTAGCAGAGTTAGACACAGAGTAGGTCTCGTGCACTCTGAAGTGACTACATTTCCCCCCAGGATCTTTGTTATTTCAATTAAACCAACTGATATTTCCAGGTTGGTAAAAACTGATATCTAGGATAACAGTTCCCCTTGTCACATTTCTCTTATAAAAGGTGAAAAATAACTTTTTGAATGCTCTATTTTTAACTGGACAAAAATGTTTACACCTGCCTGGAGAGGTGAAGACCCTCCTCAATTCTACCTGGGTTCAAGTGCCTGCACCAGTACTCGCCATGTTTTTCCTCCTTTGCTGAGGTTGTCTTGAGCCCACTGTTACAGCTCTATAGTAGTTCCGCTTCCCTCTACTTTTATCCCCACTCAAAATTTCCCAGGAATGATCTACCTTCATATTTGTGGATTTTCTAAAGGAAATTTTCTAAACACATACTAGTCCTCCTAACAAGCCAGAATCTTTGGGATTTAGTACTTCTTTCATTTGAGTTATTCTTTTACAGAATTTTATCTATACTCAATTTTATCTATACTGTCATATTTGCTTTATTACCTTCTAATCTCAAGCTCACTTTTTTATTGGCTGTACTTTATGGTGCAATTTATAGAAAATAAAGTCACTACATAGCATTGTTACACCTCAAGTCAATAATTTTTTTTCTTGTGAGCACTTTGTTATTCTTATATCCATATCATATGATAGTGTTAAACTACACAGAGTTTCTTCTGAGAACACATGGGACAGTTTGTCAAATGTTTGAAGAAATCAATTGTTCTACAACATGTTTTCCCTGAAATATCAACCTGTTAATTATCTCTCGAAGAGAAACTGAAGTTGCTTTTTTTTTTATTTTATTGTTATTATACTTAAAGTATTAGGGTACATGTGCACAACATGCAGGTTTGTTACATATGTATACATGTGCGATGTTGGTGTGCTGCACCCATTAACTCGTCATTTAGCATTAGGTATATCTCCTAATGCTATCCCTCCCCCCTCCCCCCACCCCACAACAGTCTCCAGTGTGTGATGTTCCCCTTCCTGTGTCCATGTGTTCTCATTGTTCAATTCCCACCTATGTGTGAGAACATGCAGTGTTTGGATTTTGTCCTTGCGATAGTTTGCTGAGAATTATGGTTTCCAGTTTCATCCATGTCCCTACAAAGGACATGAACTCATTATTTTTTAGGGCTGCATAGTATTCCATGGTGTATATGTGCCACATTTTCTTAATCCAGTCTATCATTGTTGGACTTTTAGGTTGGTTCCAAGTCTTTGCTTGGAATAAACATATTTGCCACAATAAACATACGTGTGCATGTGTTCTTATAGCAGCATGATTTGTAACCCTTTGGGTATATACCCAGTAATGGGATGGCTGGGTCAAATGGTATTTCTAGTTCTAGATCCCTGAGGAATCGCCACACTGACTTCCACAATGGTTGAACTAGTTTACAGTCCCACCAACAGTGTAAAAGTGTTCCTATTTCTCCACATCCTTTCCAGCACCTGTTGTTGCCTGACTTTTTAATGATGGCCATTCTAACTGGTGTGAGATGGTATCTCATTGTGGTTTTGATTTGCATTTCTCTGATAACCAGTGATGATGAGCATTTTTTCATGTGTTTTTTGGCTGCATAAACGTCTTCTTTTGAGAAGTGTCTGTTCATATCCTTCGCCCACTTTTTGATGGGGTTGTTTGGTTTTTTCTTGTAAATTTGTTTGAGTTCACTGTAGATTCTGGATATTAGCCCTTTGTCAGATGAGTAGGTTGCAAAAATTTTCTCCCATTCTGTAGGTTGCCTGTTCACTCTGATGGTAGTTTCTTTTGCTGTGCAAAAGCTCTTTAGTTTAATTAGATCCCATTTGTCAATTTTGGCTTTTGTTGCCATTGCTTTAGGTGTTTTAGACATGAAGTCCTTGCCCATGCCTATGTCCTGGATGGTATTGCCTAGGTTTTCTTCTAGGGTTTTTATGGTTTAAGGTCTAACATGTAAGTCTTTAATCCATCTTGAATTAATTTTTCTATAAGGTGTAAGGAAGGGATCCAGTTTCAGCTTTCTACATATGGCTAGCCAGTTTTCCCAGCACCATTTATTAAATAGGGAATCCTTTTCCCATTGTTTGTTTTTGTCAGGTTTGTCAAAGATCAGATAGTTGTAGATATGTGACATTATTTCTGAGGGCTCTGTTCTGTTCCATTGATCTATGTCTCTGTTATGGTACAAGTACCATGCTGTTTTGGTTACTGTAGACTGGTAGTATAGTTTGAAGTCAGGTAGTGTGATGCCTCCAGCTTTGTTCTTTTGGCTAAGGATTGACTTGGCGATGTGAGCTCTTTTTTGGTCCCATATAAAATTTAAAGTAGTTTTTTTCCAATTCTATGAAGAAAGTCATTGGTAGCTTGATGGGGATGGCATTGAATCTATAAATTATCTTGGGCAGTATGGCCATTTTCACAATATTGATTCTTCCTACCCATGAGCATGGAATGTTCTTCCATTTGTTTGTATCCTCTTTTATTTCATTGAGCAGTGGTTTGTAGTTCTCCTTGAAGAGGTCCTTCACGTTCCTTGTAAGTTGGATTCCTAGGTATTTTGTTCTCTTTGAAGCAATTGTGAATGGGAGTTCACTCATGATTTGGCTCTCTGTTTGACTGTTATTGGTGTATAAGAATGCTTATGGTTTTTGTACACTGATTATGTATCCTGAGACTTTGCTGAAGTTGCTTATCAGCTTGAGGAGATTTGGGGCTGAGACAATGGGGTTTTCTAGATATACAATCATGTCATCTGCAAACAGGGACAACTTGACTTCCTCTTTTCCTAATTGAATACCCTTTATTTCCTTCTCTTGCCTGATTGCCTTGGCCAGAATTTCCAACACCATGTTGAATAGGAGTGGTGAGAGAGGGCATCCCTGTCTTGTGCCAGTTTTCAAAGGGAATGCTTCCAGTTTTTGCCCATTCACTATGATATTGGCTGTGGGTTTGTCATAGATAGCTCTTATTATTTTGAGATATGTCCCGTCAATACCTAATTTATTGAGAGTTTTTAGCATGAAGGGTTGCTGAATTTTGTCAAAGGCCTTTTCTGCATCTATTGAGATAATCATGTGGTTTTTGTCTTTGGTTCTGTTTATATGTTGGATTACACTTATTGATTTGTGTATGTTGAACCAGCCTTGCATCCCAGGGAAGAAGCCCACTTGATCATGGTGGATAGGTTTTTTGATGTGCTGCTGGATTCGGTTTGCCAGTATTTTATTGAGGATTTTTGCATCAATGTTTATCAAGGATATTGGTCTGAAATTCTCTTTTTTGGTTGTGTCTCTGCCAGGCTTTGGTATCAGGATGATGCTGGCCTCATAAAATGAGTTAGGGAGGATTCCTTCTTTTTCTATTGATTGGAATAGTTTCAGAAGGAATGGTACCAGCTCCTCCTTGTACCTCTGGTAGAATTCGGCTGTGAATCCATCTGGTCCTGGACTTTTTTTGGTTGGTAAGCTATTGATTATTGCCTCAATTTCAGAGCCTGTTATTGGTCTATTCAGAGATTCAACTTCTTCCTGGATTAGTCTTGGGAGGATGTATGTGTCGAGGAATTTATCCATTTCTTCTAGATTTTCTAGTTTATTTGCGTAAGGTGTTTATAGTATTCTCTGACGGTAGTTTGTATTTCTGTGGCATCAGTGGTGATATCCCCTTTGTCATTTTTTATTGCATCTATTTGATTCTTCTCTCTTTTCTTCTTTATTAGTCTTGCTAGCAGTCTATCAATTTTGTTGATCTTTTCAAAAAACCAGCTCCTGGATTCATTAATTTGTTGAAGGGTTTTTTGTGTCTCTATTTCCTTCAGGTCTGTTCTGATCTTAGTTATTTCTTGCCTTCTGCTAGCTTTTGAATGTGTTTGCTCTTGCTTCTCTAGTTCTTTTAATTGTGATGTTAGGGTGTCAATTTTAGATCTTTCCTGCTTTCTCTTGTGGGCATTTAGTGCTATAAATTTCCCTCTACACACTGCTTTGAATGTGTCCCAGAGATTCTGGTATGTTGGGTCTTTGTTCTCATTGGTTTCAAAGAACATCTTATTTTCTGCCTTCATTTCATTATTTACCCAGTAGTCATTCAGGAGCAGGTTGTTCAGTTTCCATGTAGTTGAGCTGGTTTGAGAGAATTTCTTAATCCTGAGTTCTAGTTTGATTGCACTGTGGTCTGAGAGACAGTTTGTTATAATTTCTGTTCTTTTAAATTTGCTGCGGAGAGCTTTACTTCCAACTATGTGGTCAATTTTGGAATAGGTGTGATGTGGTGCTGGAAAGAATGTATATTCTGTTGATTTGGGGTGGAGAGTTCTGTAGATGTCTATTAGGTCCACTTGGTGCAGAGCTGTGTTCAATTCCTCGGTATCCATGTTAACTTTCTGTCTCATTGATCTGTCTAATGTTGAGAGTGGGGTGTTAAGGTCTCCCATTATTATTGTGTGGGTGTCTAAGTCTCTTTGTAGGTCACTCAGGACTTGCTTTATGAATCTGGGTGCTCCTGTATTGGGTGCATATATATTTAGGATAGTTAGCTCTTCTTGTTGAATTGATCCCTTTACCATTATGTAATGCACTTCTTTTTCTCTTTTGATCTTTGTTGGTTTAAAGTCTGTTTTATCCGAGACTAGGATTGCAACTTCTGACTTTTTTTGTTTTCCATTTGTTTGGTAGATCTTCCTCCATCCCTTTATTTTGAGCCTATGTGTGTCTCTGCAGGTGAGATGGGTTTCCTGAATACAGCACACTGATGGGTCTTGACTCTTTATCCAATTGGCCAGTCTGTGTCTTTTAATTGGAGCATTTAGCCCATTTACATTTAAAGTTAATATTGTTATGTGTGAATTTGATCCTGTCATTATGATGTTAGCTGGTTATTTTGCTCGTTAGTTGATGCAGTTTCTTCCTAGCCTTGATGGTCTTTACAATTTGGCATGTTTTTGCAGTGGCTGGTACTGGTTTTTCCTTTCCATGTTTAGTGCTTCCTTCAGGAGCTCTTTTAGGGCAGGCCTGGTGGTGACAAAATCTCTCAGCATTTGCTTGTCTGTAAAGTATTTTATTTCTCCTTCACTTACGAAGCTTAGTTTGGCTGGATATGAAATTCTGGTTGAAAATTCTTTTATTTCAGAATGTTGAATATTGGCCCTCACTCTCTTCTGGCTTGTAGAGTTTCTGCCAAGAGATCAGCTGTTAGTCTGATGGGCTTCCCTTTGTGGGTAACCCAACCTTTCTCTCTGGCCGCCCTTAACATTTTTTCCTTCATTTCAACTTTGGTGAATCTGACAATTATGTGTCTTGGGGTTGCTCTTCTCAAAGAGTAACTTTGTGGCGTTCTCTGTGTTTCCTGAATTTGAATGTTGGCTTGCCTTGCTAGATTGGGGAAGTTCTCCTGGAAAATATCTTGCAGTGTGTTTTCCAGCTTGGTTCCATTCTGCCCGTCACTTTCAGGTACACCAATTGACGTAGATTTGGTCTTTTCACATAGTCCCAAATTTCTTGGAGGCTTTGTTCGTTTCTTTTTATTCTTTTTTCTCTAAACTTCTCTGCTTGCTTCATTTCATTCATTTCGTCTTCCATTGCTGACACCCTTTCTTCCAGTTGATCGCATTGGCTACTGAGGCTTCTGCATTCGTCACGTAGCTCTCTTGCCATGGTTTCCAGCTCCATCAGGTCATTTAAGGACTTCTCTGCATTGGTTATTCTAGTGATCCGTTCATCTAATTTTTTTTCAAAGTTTTTAACTTCTTTGCCATTGGTTTGAATTTCCTCCTGTAGCTTGGAGTAGTTTGATCATCTGAAGCCTTCTTCTCTCAACTCATCAAAGTCATTCTCCATCCAGCTTTGTTCCGTTGCTGGTGAGGAGCTGCGTTCCTCTGGAGGAGGAGAGGTGCTCTGCTTTTTAGAGTTTCCAGTTTTCCTGCTCTGTTTTTTCCCCATCTTTGTGGTTTTATCTACCTTTGGTCTTTGATGATGGTGACGTACAGATGGGTTTTTGGTGTGGATGTCCTTTCTGTTTGTTAGTTTTCCTTCTAACAGACAGGACCCTCAGCTGCAGGTCTGTTGGAGTTTGCTAGAGGTCCACTCCAGACCCTGTTTGCCTGGGTATTAGCAGTGGTGGCTGCAGAACAGCGGATATTGGTGAACCACAAATACTGCTGCCTGATCCTTTCTCTGGAAGTTTTGTCTCAGAGGAGTACCCGGCCATCTGAGGTGTCAGTCCGCCCCTACTGGGGGGTGCCTCCCAGTTAGGCTGCTCGGGGGTCAGGGACCCACTTGAGGAGGCAGTCTGCCCGTTCTCAGATCTCAAGCTGCATGATGGGAGAACCACTACTCTCTTCAAAGCTGTCAGAGAGGGACATTTAAGTCTGCAGAGGTTACTGCTGTCTTTTTGTCTGTGCCCTGCCCCCAGAGGTGGAGCCTACAGATGCAGGCAGGACCCCTTGAGCTGTGTGGGCTCTACCCAGTTTGAGCTTCCTGGCCACTTTTTTTTACCTAATCAAACAACTAACTTGGCAATGGCGGGCGCCCCTCCCCCAGCCTCGCTGCCGCCTTGCAGTTTGATCTCAGACTGCTGTGCTAGCAATGAGCGAGACTCCATGGGCATAGGACCCTCCAAGCCAGGTGGGGGATATAATCTCCTGGTGTGCCGTTTTTTAAGCCCATTGGAAAAGCGCTGTATTAGGGTGGGAGTGACCCGATTTTCCAGGTGCCATCTGTCACTGCTTTCTTTGACTAGGAAAGGGAATTCCCTGACCCCTTGCACTTCCTAGGTGAGGCTATGCCTCGCCCTGCTTCGGCTCGCGCACGGTGCGCTGCACCCACTGTCCTGCACCTACTGTCTGGCACTCCCCAGTGAGATGAACCCGGTACCTCAGTTGGAAATGCAGAAATCTCCCGTCTTCTGCGTCGCTCACGCTGGGAGCTGTAGACCGGAGCTGTTCCTATTCAGCCATCTTGGCTCCTCCCCGAGAAACTGAAGTTGTTTTAACTTGAACTACCAACTTTGAGATTCTTCTTTTGTATCTTAGAACACATGTATTTATTACTATTGATCACCATATACTTTTTTGAAACCTGTTTACTACCCAATTAATACTGAATTTATGTGCCTGCATTTCTATATTTTGCGTGTTAGGAGATTTGGATATTTATCCATTTCTAGTCTTCTGACACTGTTTCCGTTTTTCATTTCTCGCCATAATTAATTCCAATGGCTGTGAAATTATATGCAACTTCATATAAAAATTAATCTGAATTCAATGTTCTCTTCCTATATTTGACTATCTAGTCAAGAATTCCTTGTACCTATATCCTGACATTATCTGAGCAACAATTCGAAGGCCTGATTCTTAGATGAAAGTAAGAATTTGAGTGAGTTGTTTCTCCTCCTTTTTTATCATCTTTCCCAACAATAAGCCTATTTTTTCCTTGTCAACCTTCCTGGTTGGATGATAACTGTATAAAACACTATTTTGGATTAATGTTGATATGGATATTAAACAGGTTATTTGGTGTTTTAGCCAAATGTACATTATTGTGCTAGTTTCAGAATACTTTTTACATCCTTTGTTGTTTATGGTTTTTTTCTACCAATTGTTCATATGCTTTTAAAGTTTCAGTTCATGTGAAAGCTTTTTTTAAAAAACCATTATACTGATTTAATGAAGAGATTTTTGGAAGCCTAGAAGTTAAATGACAAAATAATGCAACAAGCAAAGCTGTGTGTTTAGAATGCCAAAGAGGGAAAGAAATCCTTTAAAATCCATTATCCTGACCCTTGTTTGGGTTTTACTTGTGTCCTTCTTTAAAACAATCTCACTCCATATGTGTTCACATAAGTATTCTGTGTGGTTATGCCCACTAGTGTGCATACCTGAGAATTTCAGGAGTAAAGGTGAGTTTCAATTACAATGGTGCTTGATTAGCACCTACCTGCTTTTCATTTTCCTTGCCTTTTTTGGTTTCCACAAAATTTCTACCATAAAAGTTTACCTGATTTCGGATCAAAACCTTGAAAAAGATTATGTTGTAAAGTTTCTGAGGTAAGCTTATGGTCTTTAAATTTGATACCTTTCAAAGATCTTCCCAAGATCTAGAATATCTCTTCATTGCAAAAGATATGTTCCATAAACAGAGGAGTTTTCAACTTTATGGCTTACAGTTTCATTAGAACTATATTACATTCAAAAGCATGTTTTGATTTTGATTTTGGTTTCACATTTATACCAGGATCACTGTTCTCTGTTAGGCTACGTACACTGTGCGAGCTCTTTCAAAGTGTCTGTGGAAAGGGAAAACGCCTTTCAAGCTTTAAAAAAAATTAATTCTTAGAGGGAAATGAATACTGAAGCCTGTAGATACAATGACTACAAGAATTTTTTAGTCGTTGCTCCAGGCCATCATAAAAAGAAAAAAAAACAACCCAACAACAACACTGGCCTTTGTGATTTTAGCAATCTTCTTTTTCATTCCTTCCTACTGCTGTTTACACACCTATTTTCACTTGTGTTGGCATCCTCTTTAGAACAACCAAAAAATCATATTGCTTTCCTCATTTTGTCCAATATGTTAAATAGAGAGTTGGTTTCAACAAATTCATATAAAAATAAGAATAACTCTACGTTTCTTCCCGAACAGGGTCCTAAGGAAGCTCTAAGCATGGCAACAATTTACTCACTAATTATATATTAACTGTGAAAGCAATATTAGAAATTTCTTTTCATTTCTCTAAAACAGACTGCTTCCAGGCTGGTAATTTATTTTAATTGAATGCTGAGAAAATTGTTCACTGAGAAACAGAAAAACAGTTCATTTGGGTCTAAAAAATATATGAAAACTCAAATGCTCACAGGGGTCAGGCAGATAATATAAATGAGTGAAATGGACAAACGGATTTATCAGTGGGCAGGAGATCTTTAGGCCTTGTCTAAGGGGGTACTAAGAACAGGCTAGCGGGCAAGCACCTTCAGGACCAAGGCTTCTGTTTCCAGGTCTTCCCATTTTTAAAGGGATGCCTGGAACTTAGATTTTCATTTGAAACATTCTGCTGCTTTTCAAATCTTGGCAATCAATTAAAACATATTTTAAAACCCTCTGCATATCAGAGGAAAGAAGGAAGAAAGGAAGGGAGGAAGGAAGGAAAGGAGAGAGGGAAGAGGGAGGGAAGGAAAGAAAGAGAAAAAAACAAAACACACTTACGGATAGGCTGGACACAGACATCACCATTTTACAACCTTTGCTCTAGGTGGAAAAAAAAAAACTGAGTTTTCCTCTAGGTAGAAATGATCTTTAGCTTTTTGTTATGACTTCATTCTATTTTGTTGCATCTTTTTTTCATTGTGTCACTATTGAAAAAGTTCTTGATAATAAGAAAACTTAAAAGTGAAATTAGTGAATTACATATATATATGATGTGTGTGTGTGTGTGTGTGTGTATACACACACACACACACATACACATACAGTGCATATGTGGAGGCCAAAAAAGAGAGGAAAATAAGTGCTTACTTTCTTAGAAATCCTGAAGTAGGAAAATTGCCTGAACTTTTAAAAGGTAGTTACATTCAGGAGACAAGTAGACTTAAAGTTCAGCACAATCCATCATTCTGAAGGAAGCCATCAAATCTGAGTATGTGTGGATCTCCTTGTTTATTTATAGTAGGAAACTTACAGCATTGGATAGGCTCTGATTAGTTTGCACTGTACCATGGCAATTTATTCCATTGTGGGATTCAAGATAGCTTTCTGTATTGTTTTTCTCTTCAAGTCCCCATTTCAGAGATTTTCTAATTATGTGATGGTGGTATTATTTTGTGTATGTGTAAACATTTTCACAAAGCCCAAATAAGATTACTCTAAATATCCATAAATCTAATTGATTCTCATTTTTATTTTCTAGTATTACAAATTATGTATTTACTATGTGCCTCATATTATTGAAAAATGAATTAAATTTGCAAATTAGAATTCTTTATTCCTAAGTCGATTTCTTCTCTCAAGGCACATATAGAATAAAACAAGAATATTAATATCAGTTAATTAGATGTCCACATTTTGAGACATTTTAGTTGGTTTTAGATTCATTCTTCAGATTGCAAAGTAACTGGCCAATTTGATCAACTGATGCTATAAAAGAATTTTCAGAGAAAAATGATCATCCAAGTCAGTTTTATTTGGTACTTATCAATTAATTATTATAGTTCATACCCTTAAAATATTTTGGATAGTATAAGTACAACTCCATGTATCAAATGATCAGTTGGTAAGTAAAAACACATCTATAAATTGGTTTAAGTTAAGCAGCTGTTTTTATTAATAAATTATTGAATTATCTTATTTTCACGAAATAGCCTTAATTTTGTTACATCTAATTTTAAATATTAAATTTAGCACTTGTAGAGATAATTATCTTCCCATATATATTAATATTTTTATGTTTTAATTTTATTTAATTTCCCTTAGTCTTTTCTTTGATTTATTCTTTTTCTTCTTAGGATCATATTATTGATGAGTCTTACAGCTACTTCCTACTTAGTTATGATAAACAATCATCTGCCCCCTCCACCTCAGCTACTTACTATAACTTGTCTCGAATTGTTATTTACTCATTTATCAACACCCAGAAGAAAACACGCATACATCTTCACTACCTTGAATTACTTAGTGGTTTCTTAAAGATGATAGCAAAAGTGATAATAGAAAAAAATAAATTAGACCTTATACAAGCTAAAAACTTTTGTGTTGCACACAATGCCATTAGAAAGTGAAAAGATAACCCACAAGTTGAGAGAAAATATTTGCAAATCATATATCTGATAAGGAACTTGAATCTAGCATATATGAGAACATGTCACAAGATATAAAGAACTCCTATAACTCAATAATAAGCAAATATTCCAGTTAAAAATAGGTAAATAATTTGCAAAGACATTTCTACAAAGAAGACACACATGTGGCCCATAAGTACATGAAAAGATGCTCAATATCACTAGCCATTAGGGAAATACAAATCAAAACAATGATGAGATTTCATTTCACACCCTCTAGGATGGCTATAATAAAAGAAGATGGAGATTAACAGTGTGAACTGGGATGTGGAGAAATTGGAACTCTTATACATTGTTGGCAGGGATGTAGAAAAGATGGAGCCACTCTTGACTCCTGACTTAGCCCCAGGAATTTTTAAGATTCAAGTGCAATTAACAGAAAGTGAAAATGGGGAGGGGAGATATCATGTTCTTATATTAAGTTGGTAATAAGATTAAGTCCCCAAGCTGAATTTGACAGTTACTCAATGCATTAAGCATAGATTCATCATATGACACAACAATTCCGTGACTAGCTATAAACCACAAGAAATGAAAACCTAAGTCCATCCAAAATGTTGGACAAATGATCTTAGCCAAAAAGTGGAAGCAACCCAAATTTCCGTTAATTTCATAATTTTATATTCCATTAATTTATGAATGGCTGAATAAAATGTAGTATGTACACACAATGAATATAGAACGTTGAATATAAGTAGTGAGAGCAGGTATCCCAGTCACTTCCTGATCATTGGGGTAAACAATTCATTCTTTCGTGTTAAGTATTTGTTAGCTATTTGTTTTCAGTTATGAGGTTCAGTATTCTTATTCTAGAGCAGTAAATATTCTTTGTGGAACATGATTTCAAATTTTATTATCATTGTGGTGTATATACTGGAGTGAAACCCACATGGTTATTTGTAGTCTGTGGAAGCAAGGAGTCTCCTTTGCCTCAGAACCAAGACAACTACACATGCATCTTCTATTACTTTCTTCTCACTGAATTTAAGATGGAATATAACTGATGGAATACAACTGATAATTTTTTTCTCTATTAGGTATTTTGCTGCAAAAACTATTTATCATTCTGCTATATATATATTATATTTTATATTTTATTATATATTTATATTTTATATATTTTATATTATAGATATTATATATATTTTATAATATATAATATATATTTTATAGTCTATATAATATATATTTTATAGTCTATATAATATATATTTTATAGTCTATATAATATATATATTTTATAGTCTATATTATATATATTTTATAGTCTATATAATATATATATTTTATAGTCTATATAATATATTTTATAGTCTATATTATATATATTTTATAGTCTATATAATATATATTTATACTATATATATTTTATAGTCTATATATATATATTTTATACTATATATTTTATAGTATATATAATATATATATTTTATAGTCTATATATTTTATAGTATATATAATATATATATTTTATAGTATATATGTGTTTGGTGAATCCTGAACTTGTTGCTATCTGAGAGCTGAACGCAGAAAATTAAACAGGTCTGGCTTCTACCCACTAAGAGACTGTAATCATTTACTGATATGAGTGTAGGCATTAAATTTATTCTGCAGAATTGGAATGTCAAGGAATGAAGTATGGATTACAGAACTTCACCTAGCAGTCTGGCAGAAATGGCACTCTTAAAATACTGGTAGATATTGGTGAAAAACCGTCAACTAAATAACTGTAAAATGGCTTACTTGTTTTTATTCTACATTAGTTAAGAGACGTTTGATATTTGAAATCACGCTCTGAAGATGACATAATCTGAGAAGCAACGTATAAAAGATACACACAGATGAGTATCTTTAAAGAGGTGGAAGACTCCTATTCTTAGTAATGTGGTGCTTTTAAGAACAGGGTAAAAAGATTTGTTGAATCTGGAAATTCTGCATGGGATAATTAATACAGCAATGTAAGTTTCTGCTACTGTTCACATACGAATTCCCTGCAAAGCTTTTGTTGTTTTGGAACAGCAGTAATCATACTTTCAAATGAGCAGCATCTAAAGAGACAGAAACAATTAAATAATGTTAACCAATTATAAATTAGTAAAATAAATGCATAACTCCAGTTGAAACCACTTGTGTGCTAACGATTTCAACTATGGGATAAATTGGTTACTAACATTTTGCATGTCTACTCTGCATATGTTACAGAAAATGGTTGTCAAGATGTCTAAGCTGTTCAAACAAACAGATTTGTGGTTCAAGGAGTGAAATTTGAGAACAGAGTTGGTAGAGAGCAGATTACCATAGAGACCACTCTGCTGGGCAAACCCCTCAAGTTCAAAATCTGCAGCTGGTTAGTCTCATGATGATAAAATAGAACATTCCACTGAGTAGCTAAAAGCAATCTACTTGGCTCCAAATGTGAGAGACAAAAGACCTACTTGCTGAATTCTGAAAAATGGAAATTTTCAGTTCTGAAGGGAGGCTGACTTGAATGAGCTTAAGCCACTGAGTAAGAAAAAAGAAGAGAAAATTAAAAGCTGAACATGGAGAGACTCGCCAAGCTGAGGAAGAGTTGCCAACCTTTCCAAACTCCTGACTCCTGATTTAGCACCAGGAAGGTTTAGGATTCAAGTGCAATTAATAGAAGGTGGAATGGGAAGGGGGGAGGGTATAGTGGGTTCTTATATTATGTTGGGAATAAGATTAAATCCCCAAGTTCATCAAGAAGAGGTGACAAAGATGTATTTAAAATTTGCAAAACTCTTGGGAAGATAAAACCCTTTAAAAATATAAAAGAAATATGAAGGATCTAGTTCCTTTTCCTTTTCCTCTAAGAAAAGGATGAGTGCAGTTTATTACCCTTAATTATTATTGTCATTCTCCCTTTATTCACCTGGCAACAAATTGGCTTATTACCCAGGGACTATTAGTTGTGTATTAACATCAAGTTAAACACTGTATCAGTCTTCAATAAGCTCATTGAATAATAACTTTACATTTGAACAGAGCTTTGTAATTTAAAAACTATTTTTCACATTTTTTTCTTTTTTTCCTTTGTGACTGAATTGACAAACTATGGCCCACGGACTTAAATCCAGCCAGCCACCTGTTTTTATCAATAAATATTTATAGGGATAAAGCCATGCTCATCCTTTTACCTATTGTCTATGACTGCATTCTGTGCTCTAAAAGCAGAGTTGAGTAGTTACAGCAGAGATTGTATAGCCTGTAAAAACAAAAATAATTATTATCTGGCCTTTTAAGAAGTTAACTGAGCCCTGCCCTGTGTCTCTGTATTGGTACCCTCTTTAAGTCACTTACGTTACTGGCATTTGTTTTATAATGATATTAGTATATGTAATACTATTTCTAAAGTACAAGCTACTTGGAGGCAAGAGCTGTGTTTGATTCAGTTTTTTAATTCACCGGAATACTTTTAAAAGTAAATAAAAAATAAATTATTTGATTTCTCTTAAAAATTCTACAAGATTACAATCCTCATTTTTCAGATATGGAAATAAAGTACAATAAAGTAGTGGTTTCCCTTATTCTAACATGTAGCAGGTTTTTAAAATGATATTTGAATACATTAAAAAGTGTATTATTTCTTTGTTTTCAAACATCACTGAACACAGCATGTTCTTTATGTTTTAAGACAATTTGTTGGTAGTGTTGTACTTTGTGTCTGCAACCAGCACTTACAAAGTCAATGTATAATCAATATTGCATTACCACTATGCACGTGGATACTGTTTCTCTGGTTTATAGCTGTAATAATTATTTCCAGGCTTTTCTCTTACTCTATATATGCACCAGTTAGACTCTTTAAAACAAACCCTTGTATGTTTAGTCATTACTAGCAATGATTAGTTATCAGTAGACTATGTCAACACCAACATAGAAACTACAAGTTCCCAGTAAAGTTGATCTTCCCACCTGGGCCCCATTGAAGATAGGCTGTCGCCACCAGTCCCATATTTCTCTCCACTCTCTGCCCATCAGCACCTAAGGGCTCCAGGCAAAGCATATCCAAAAGGGAAATGAAAAAAGATGGAGAACAGTTCTCCATAATCTCTTCCAGAAAATAAAGGCAGAGGGAATACTTTCTAACTCAGTCTATGAGACCAACATGACCTAAATAATAAACCTAGAAAATACGTTAGTAGGAAGGAAAATTGCAGTCTAATCTCTCTCATGACCATGGATGCCAAAATTATCAGCAAAATATTAAACCAAGTCCAACAATGAATAAAAGGAAATATACAACATGACCAAGTCAAATTTATTTGAGTATACAAGGCTGCCTCAATATTAGAATAACTATTAATGTAATTCATCAAATCAACAGACTGAAGAAAAGTTATATTATCATATCAATAGATGCATAAAAAGAATTTGACAAAATCCAATACACATTCATGATGAAACCTCTCAAAAAACTAGGAACAAAAGGAATCTCTTCAACGTGATAAAGAACATTTACAGAAAAACTAAAGCTAACATTATACTTAATGGTAAGAATCTAGAGACTTAATCCCTAAGGTTGGGAATAAGACAAAGATGTCTCCTCTCACCACTAATATTTTCTGTCATATTGGAAGTCCTACTTAGTGCAATAATAAAATATAATAAAAGATATATAGATTAGGAAGGAAAAAAAAACAATTGTATTTGTTCATGGACTATATGATTGTCTATAAAGAAAATCCAAAAGATTTTTGGATTTTACTTGTCCACAAGTAAAATCATTGAACTAATAGACAATTCTAGCAAGATTACAGGATACAAGGTCAACATAGAAAAGTAGATTTCTGTCATATATATATATATATATATATATATATATATATATCCTTTTTCTTTTTTTTTTTTTTTTTTGAGACGGAGTCTCGCTCTGTCACCCAGGCTGGAGTGCAGTGGCGCGATCTCAGCTCACTGCAAGCTCCGCCTCCCAGGTTCACGCCATTCTCCTGCCTCAGCCTCCTGAGTAGCTGGGACTGCAGGTGCTTGCCACCACGCCTGGCTAATTTCCTTTTGTATTTTTAGTAGAGACAGGGTTTCACTGTGTTAGCCAGGATGGTCTCAATTTCCTGACCTGGTGATCCTCCCACCTTGGCCTCCCAAAGTGCTGGGATTACAGGCGTAAGCCACTGTGCCCGGCCTATATATTATCAATAACTAATTTGAATTTGAAATTTAAAACAAAGTTCCATTTACATTAACATCTAAAAAATAAATTAGGTATAAATCTTTTAAAAAGTACAAAACCTATATAAAGAAAATCATAAACTTTAATGAAATAAATCAAAGATCTAAATAAATGAAAAAATACCATACATTCATGGATAAGAAGACTTATTAAAATGTCAATTCTCCCATATGGATCTATAGATTCAATGCAATCCCTATCAAAATCCCAGCAAGTTTTTTTATAGATATCAACATAAAGGTTCAAAAATTTATATGAAAGGCAAAAGACCCAGAATAGCCAACACATGAAAAAGAACAGTCAGGAGACTGATATTATCCAACTTCTACACTTACTATAAAGCAGTAATGATCAAGACAATATGGTATTTGTGAAAGACAACACATAAATCAATTGAAAAGAATAGAAAGCCCAGAAATAGACCCACACAAATATAGTCAACTGATCTTTGACAAAGGAGCAAAGCCAATTGAATGTAGAAAACATAGTCTTTACAGCAAATGATTCTGGAATGACTGGACGTCTACATGCAAAACAAAAACTAGTATAAATACAAACCTTACAACTTTCACCAAAAAAAAAAAAAAAGCTCAAAACAGACCACAAACCTAAATATACAATGCAAATATCAAATTTATGGAAGATAACACAGGAAAAACATGTAGATAACTTGAGTTTGGTGATGACTTTTTAAATAAAATACCAAAAGCCTGATTCATAAAGGATAAAATTGCTAAATTTGATTTTATTAAACTTAAAATTTTCTGTTCTGTGAAAGACACTGTTGAGAGAATGAAAAAAACAAACCACAGGCTAGGAGAAAATATTTTCAAGATACATATTTGAATTAAAAAAAAAAAAACTTGTATCCAAAATATACAAAGAACTTTAAAAAAACTCAGCAAAAATGAAATAGTAAATGGGTAAAAGATCTGAATGAACACCTCACCACAGAAAATACACAGGTAGGCTGGGCACGGTGGCTCACGCCTATAATCCCAGCACTTTGGGAGGCCGAGGCAGGCAGATCACGAGGTCTGGAGATCCAGACCATCCTGGCTAACGTGGTGAAACCCCATCTCCACTAAAAATACAAAAAATTAGCTGGGCATGGTGGCGGGCACCTGTAGTCGCAGCTATTTAGGAGGCTGAGGCAGGAGAATGGTGTGAACCCAGGAGGTGGAGCTTACAGTGAGCCGAGATCGCGCCACTGCACTCCAGCCTGGGCGACAGAGTGAGAATCCGTCTCAAAAAAAAAAAAACAAAAGAAAAAAGAAAAATACATAGGTGACAGTTAAGCATAAAAACATGCTTGCCATCATATGTCATTAGGAAATTACAAATTAAGACAATAATGAGCTATTACTGTATACCATTACAATGGCCAAAATTCAAAGTTCTGACAACACTGAATGCTGATAACGATGTGGAGCAACAGAAACCCTTATTTATTGCTGGTGGAAATGCAAAAAAGTACAGTCACTTTAGAAGACAGCCTGGCAGTTTCTTACAAAGTTAAACATAGCCTTATCATAAGATTGAGTAATTGTACTGCTTGGTATTTACAGAAATGATTTGAAAGCTTACGTCCATGCAGAAACCTGTACATTAATGTTTATAGTAGCCTTATTCATAATTGCTAAAAATTAGAAACAACCAAGATGTTCAGTAGGTGAAAGGATTAAAAAACTGTGGTATATTCATACGATGGAGTAATGTTCAGCAATGAAATGAAATGAGCTATCAAGCTATAAAAAAAAGTGCAAAAAACCTAAACGTATGTTGCTAAGTGAAAGAAACCAGTCTGAAGAAGCTACATATTGTACAATTCCAACTATATATGACTTTCTGCAAAAGGCAAAAATATGGAAACAGTAAAAAATCAGTGCTTGCCAGGAGTTTGGGGGAGAGGGCAATGGATAAATAGGTTGAGTATAGTGCACTTTTAGTGCAGCGAAACTATTATATATAGTACTGTAATAGTCAATACCTGACATTAACTATTTGTCAAAACACACTTTTGTCAAAAAGTGAACTGTAATGTGAACTGTGGTCTTTAGTTAATGCCAATATTTGTTTATCAGTTGTACAAATCATATCACGTTAAAGCAAGATGTTAATAGGAGAAACAATGGGGGAAAGGATATGAAAACTCAGTACTTACTGCACAATTTTTCTATAAATATAAAATTGCTGTTAAATAATATTTATATTTTAGAAAAATACAGAAGAGTTTCTTCTCTAAGATCAAAGGTCACTTACACTAATAAAATTAGCCCCGAATTTTGACTACCCAAATTCTGTCCTTGACAACTTTGACTTTCTGTACTGATTCCACCAGAAGTGGATATTTTGCCTTATAGCCTGGAAAACTTTTCAGCCCTTTCCCACCTTGCCAAACATCAGTCTTGGCCTTGGGCTCTCTTCTCTAGATTTGTCTGGATGATGAAGAGTCATGACCATCTTGCTATACCTCAAACTTATGGCAAATAAATATGATCTGCAGTTCTGCCTTTTAGACACTTAGGTTATTGGGCACCCAAAGATGTCACTGAACATACAGAAAGAATTATTATTGCACAGGTCTCTGACCCAGAAATAGTGAAGCCTGCTGCCTTCTCTCCTATCCAGGGGTGCAGACAGATTATCTTAGGCTCAAACAAATCTTGAACTTATGCCTAGTCTGTCTTGGCCCAGCCCTTCAGGCAGCATTGTCTTTGAAGTCAAAGGTTATTTAAGTCAGTCAGGAGTTAAAAGCCGTACTGGTATTCAAGAGGAGCTTTTCCCTTCTTAGTTCTGCATTAAGTACCCAGGATGCCTTGAGCAAGCCACATTTCCTTGTATAAATTTCAATCTGTAAGATTTTTTTTGTCAGTCATGATTTCCCTTCATCTAGCAGCACGTAGAGGAGTATTTAACATTTTCTTCAAGCATTTATACTGTTTGCCTCATATACTATTACTTATTCCAGCTTGTTCAGGTATGCTGTCTTTAATAACTTATTGTCATGTAGCCTTTTCACAGACCTGCCCCAGGGGAGTTCAAGCAAAGAAAGTATCAGTCCAGTGCTGATACAGGTACCAGTGCATTCTTCATGAGAGCTCACTTGCCCGTTTAATGTTAAGTGTGACTCCAATTTTAATATATTTGTAAGCTACATCCTTCCAGAAAATATTTTAAATCAGCTTCCAAAATGACAAGTATAATATGAAAAAAATAAATAAAACACAAATGAAAGAAACATGGCTACGAGGAGAAAACAAGTGCACCAATAGGAAAGTTCAATATAGTTACTGGGATTGAGCATCCAAATCATTTAAGTTTTCTAGTATCCAAGTCAAGGAAAGAAATGTGCCCAAGAGCTGAAAGCACATAATTTCCTTAAGAAAAAATAAAGAGTTTTCTAATCTTAAACTTTAAAATAAATGTCTGATGTTAGGGTACTGTACAGCAGACATTGAATGGTATCATATGCAACATCCTCCATAGCAGTTTCAAAGTAAATGCAAAAGCTATATAGTTATTTGTCTATATCTACCTTTAAACAATAAAAGACACAACAATTCACTTAATGTTATTATGGAGAAAAAAGGACCAATGATTTTGTTTTCTTATACCCTCAATTCGTTCAAGAATAGGTTGTAGAAAACCTAGAAGTGGTAAAAGATGACAGGTGACTTGAATTTTCTTGCAGCTTTTTGAGATACTGACTATAAATGACTGTGAGATAATCCAAGATTATACTTCTTAGAAAAAGTCTGGGGTAGATAGATTGTGATAAGTTAGAATAGACCTGAATTTTTAAAATCAAAGTAAAATAAGTGTTATAACTAACATTCTATTATTCATATAAGGAATATTAAGTCAGTATTCTTGGGCATCTGGAAGTATACCCAACTATAATTAAAGCTTGTCTTTAATGCAACAAAAGATAAAACTATTACTTACTATATGAGTACATAGTAATAGGAGTGGACAGCTGAGTTTTCTTGACTGGTACCTGGGACAATTCCCTGTGGTCCCTTTGCCCCACTCAGTCACCTCGTAGGAAGCCTCAGGTGGTAACAGCTCACTGGAGGAGGAGTGCTACATCCCTCTGAAATGCTGCCCACTTTTATCCACTCCTTGTAGTAATTCCTATTAGATGCAACTCTACATAATTTAATATCAATAATTTTTACATTATGTATTACAAGAAATAGTTGTAAAAAGAGACACACAAAAATGTATTTATGAGATTTGTAGCCATCTCTATGACTTGGTGCCTTCTTAGAAAATAATTCTAGGGCATCTACTAATTTCCCAGTGGAGTGAAGAAGACAATAATTTATACAAGAATGAAGAAAAAGGAACAGTCCCAGAGGGTCACGAGAGTTGAGCAAAGCTGGTGAGGGAAGGGAAACTTGAGCTCAACTTAGAAAAAGGGGATTTAGTTAAACAGGGAGAAGGGAACTCCAGGGAGCAATCACTATTTGTATTAGTCCATTCTCGCACTGCTATGAAGAAATGACCGAGACCGAGTAATTTATAAAGAAAAGAGGTTTAATTGACTAACAGTTCCTCATGGCTGGGGATGCCTCAGGAAACTTACAATCATGGCAGAAGGCACCTCTTCACAGGGCAGCAGGAGAGGGAATGAGTGCCCAACAAGGGGGGAAGCCCCTTATAAAACCATCAGATTTTGTGAGAACTTACTCACTATCATGAGAACAGCATGGGGGAAACCAGCCTGTGATTCAATTATCTCCACCCGGTCCAACCCTTGACATGAAGGGATTATTGCAATTCAAGGTGAGATGTGGGTGGAGACACAGAGCCAAACCATATCACTACTACAAGTTGATGATGCACGAGAACTACAGCCTCAGAAGGATATTGACTTCCTATATCCAGTTTTCTTATTTTTATTGAGTTAGTAGAAAACTCCTCATTAGAATCATCTAGTTCATCTCAGTCTCTTTCACCAAGCCATGACAGTCTACAATTTAGATCTCTTTCCTTGTCCTTTGCTGTGTCTTGAGAATAACAAAGAGAGGTCAGTGGCCTGACAGCCTGATGTGGCTAGTATTCTCATCAGAATCTCATTTTCTCCAAGCACCAACAGCCCCATAACTACATTGGCAAGGACTATCACTCCTGTGATAGATGACAAGGTTTCATGTGAAGAGTAGAGGAAGATGTCCCAATAACAATTAAGAGTAATTTTTGTCTGAACCCTTGCAGCAAGTGTGGCTGCTCAGTGTGGCATAAGAACTTAAAATTTCATCTTCCATGGTATTCTTCAAGCAGCCACAGTCTGTAATAATTTGAATGTCTTCCTGGTGGAGCCAAGATGGCCAAATAGGAACAGCTCTAGTCTACAGATCCCAGCATGAGCAACATAGAAGACGGGTGATTTCTGCATTTCCAACTGAGGTACCAGGTTCATCTCATGGGGGAGTGCCGGACAGTGGGTGCAGGACACTGGGTGCAGTGCACCATGCAGGAGCTGAAGCAGGGTGAGGCATCACCTCATGCAGGAAGTGCAAGGGGTCAGGGAATTCCCTTTCCTAGTCAAAGAAAGGGGTGAGAGACGGCACCTGGAAAATTGGGTCACTCCCACCCTACTACTGCACTCTTCCAACGGGCTTAACAAACAGCACACCAGGAGATTATATCCCACACCTGGCTCAGAGGGTCCTATGCCTACAGAGCCTCACTCATTGCTAGCACAGCAGTCTGAGATCAAACTGCAAGGTGGCAGCCAGGCTGGGGGAGGGGCACCCCCCATTCTTCAGGCTTGAGTAGGTAAACAAAGCAGCAGGGAAGCTTGAACTGGGTAGAGCCCACCACAGCTCAAGGAGGCCTGCCCACCTCTGTAGGCTCCACCTCTGGGGGCAGGGCACGGACAAACAAAAGACAGCAATAACCTCTGTAGTCTTAAATGTCCCTGTCTGACAGCTTTGAAGAGAGTAGTGGTTCCCCCAGCATGCAGCTTGAGATCTGAGAACGGGCAGACTGCCTCCTCAAGTGGGTCCCTGACCTGCTAGTAGCCTAACTGGGAGGCAACCCCAGTAGGGGCGGACTGACACCTCACACAGCCGGGTACTCCTCTGAGACAAAACTTACAGAGGAACGATCAGGCAGCAGCATTTGCTGTTCACCAATATCTGCTGTTCTGCAACCACTGCTGCTGATACCCAGGCAAACAGTGTCTGGAATAGACCTCCAGTAAACTCCAACAGACCTGCAGCTGAGGGTCGTGACTGTTAGAAGGAAAACTAACAAACAGAAAGGACATCCATGCCAAAAACCGATCTGTACATCACCATCATCAAAGACCAAAGGTAGATAAAACCACAAAGATGGGGAAAAAACAGAGCAGAAAAACCGGAAACTCTAAAAATCAGAGCGCCTCTCCTCCTCCAAAGGAATGCAGCTCCTCACCAGCAATGGAACAAAGCTGGACAGAGAATGACTTTGACAAGGTGAGACAGGAAGGCTTCAGAAGATCAAACTACTCCGAGCTAAAGGAGGAAGTTCAAACCAATGGCAAAGAAGTTAAAAACTTTGAAAAAAAATTAGATGAATGGATAACTAGAATAACCAATGCAGAGAAGTCCTTAAAGAACCAGATGGAGCTGAAAACCAAGGCAGGAGAACTACATGACGAATGCAAAAGCCTCAGTAACCGATGCGATCAATTGGAAGAAAGGGTATCAGTGATGGAAGACGAAATGAATGAAATGAAGCATGAAGAGAAGTTTAGAGAAAAAAGAATAAAAAAATGAACAAAGCCTCCAAGAAATATGGGATTATGTGAAAAGACTAAATCTACATCTGATTGGTGGACCTGAAAGTGATGGGGAGAATAGAACCAAATTGGAAAACACTCTGCAGGATATTATCCAGGAGAACTTCCCCAATCTAGCAAGGCAGGCCAACACTCAAATTCAGGAAATACAGAGAATGCCACAAAGATACTCTTTGAGAAGAGCAACTCCAAGACACATAATAGTCAGATTCACCAAAGCTGAAATGAAGGAAAAAGTGTTAAGGGCAGCCAGAGAGAAAGGTTGGGTTACCCACAAAGGGCAGCCCATTAGACTAATAGCTGATCTCTCAGCAGAAACTCTACAAGTCAGAAGAGAGTGGGGGCCAATATTCAACATTCTTAAAGAAAAGAATTTTCAATGCAGAATTTCATATCCAGCCAAACTAAGCTTCATAAGTGAAGGAGAAATAAAATCCTCTACAGACAAGCAAATGCTGAGAGATTTCATCCCCACCAGGCCTGCCCTAAAAGAGCTCCTGAAGGAAGCACTAAACATGGAAAGGAACAACCAGTACCAGCCACTGCAAAAACATGCCAAATTGTAAAGACCATCAAGGCTAGGAAGAAACCGCATCAACTAATGAGCAAAATAACCAGCTAACATCATAATGACAGGATCAAATTCACACATAACAATACTAACCTTAAATGTAAATGGGCCAAATGCTCCAATTAAAAGGCACAGACTGGCAAATTGGATAAAGAGTCAAGACCCATCAGTGTGCTGTATTCAGGAAAGATACAGTGTGCTGTATCTCACGTGCAGAGACACATATAGACTCAAAATAAAGGGATGGAGGAAGATCTACCAAGCAAACAGAAAACAAAAAAAGGCAGGAGTTGCAACCCTAGTCTTGGATAAAACAGATTTTAAACCATCAAAGATCAAAAGAGACAAAGAAGGTCATTATATAATGGTAAAGGGATCAATTCAACAAGAAGAGCTAACTATCCTAAATATATATGCACCCAATACAGGAGCACCCAGATTCATAAAGCAAGTCCTGAGTGACCTACAAAGAGACTTAGACCCCCACACAATAATAATGGGAGACCTTAACACCCCACTCTCAACATTAGACAGATCAACGAGACAGAAAGTTAACAAGGATACCCAGGAATTGAACTCAGCTCTGCACCAAGCAGACCTAATAGACATCTACAGAACTCTCCACCACAAATCAACAGAATATACATTCTTTCCAGCACCACGCCACATTTATTCCAAAATTGACCACATAGTTGGAAGTAAAGCTCTCCTCAGCAAATGTAAAAGAACAGAAATTACAACAAACTGTCTCTCAGACCACAGTGCAATCAAACTAGAACTCAGGATTAAGAAACTTACTCAAAACCGCTCAACTACATGGAAACTGAACAACCTGCTCCTGAATGACTACTGGGTACATAACGAAATGAAGGCAGAAATAAAGATGTTCTTTGAAACCAACAAGAACAAAGACACAACATACCAGAATCTCTGGGACACATTCAAAGAAATGTGTAGAGGGAAATTTATAGCACTAAATGCCCACAAGAGAAAGCAGGAAAGATCCAAAATTGACACCCTAACATCACAATTAAAAGAACTAGAAAAGCAAGAGCAAACACATTCAAAAACTAGCAGAAGACAAGAAATAACTAGGATCAGAACAGAAAGGAGGGAAATAGAGACACAAAAAACCCTTCAAAAAATCAATGAATCCAGGAGCTGCTTTTTTGAAAAGATCAACAAAATCGATAGACCGGTAGCAAGACTAATAAAGAAGAAAAGAGAGAGGAATCAAATAGACGCAATAAAAAATGACAAAGGGGATATCACCACCGATCCCACAGAAATGTAAACTACCATCAGAGAATACCATAAACACCTCTACACAAATAAACTAGAAAATCTAGAAGAAATGGATAAATTCCTCAACACATACACTCTCCCAAGTCTAAACTAGGAAGAAGTTGAATCTCTGAATAGACCAACAACAGGCTCTGAAATTGAGGCAATAATTAATAGCTTACCAACCAAAAAAAGTCCAGGACCAGATGGATTCACAGCCGAATTCTACCAGAGGTACAAGGAGGAACTGGTACCATTCCTTCTGAAACGATTCCAATCAATAGAAAAAGAGGGAATCCTCCCTAACTCATTTTATGAGGCCAGCATCATCCTGATACCAAAGCCGGGCAGAGACACAACTAAAAAAGAGAATTTTAGACCAATATCCTTGATGAACATTGATGCAAAAATCCTCAATAAAATACTGGCAAGCTGAATCCAGCAGCACATCAAAAAGCTTATCCACCATGATCAAGTGGTCTTCATCCCTGGGATGCAAGGCTGGTTCAACATATGAAAATCAATAAACGTAATCCAGGATATAAACAGAACCAAAGACAAAAACCACATGATTATCTCAATAGATGCAGAAAAGGCCTTTGACAAAATTCAACATCCCTTCATGCTAAAAACTCTCAATAAATTAGGTATTGATGGGATGTATCTCAAAATAATAAGAGCTATCTATGACAAACCCACAGCCAATATCATACTGAATGGGCAAAAACTGGAAGCATTCCCTTTGAAAACTGGCACAAGACAGGGATGCCCTCTCTCACCACTCCTATTTTACATAGTGTTGGAAGTTCTGGCCAAGGCAATCAGGCAGGAGAAGGAAATAAAGGGCATTCAATCTTGAAAAGAGGAAGTCAAATTGTCCCTGTTGGCAGATGACATGATTGTATATCCAGAAAACCCCATTGTCTCAGCCCAAAATCTCCTCAAGCTGATAACCAACTTCAGCAAAGTCTCAGGATAAAAAATCAATGTAAAAAAATCACAAGCATTCTTATACACCAATAACAGACAGACAGCCAAATCATGAGTGAACTCCCATTCAAAATTGTTTCAAAGAGAATAAAATACTTAGGAATCCAACTTACAAGGGACGTGAAGTACCTCTTCAAGGAGAACTACAAACCACTGCTCAATGAAATAAAAGAGGATACAAACAAATGGAAGAACATTCCATGCTCATGGGTTGGAAGAATCAATATCATGAAAATGGCCATACTACACAAGGTAATTTATTGATTCAATGCCATCCCCATCAAGCTACCAATGACTTTCTTCACAGAATTGGAAAAAACTACTTTCAAGTTCATATTGAACCAAAAAAGAGCCCACATCGCCAAGTCAATCCTAAGCCAAAAGAACAAAGCTGGAGGCATCACGCTACCTGACTTCAAACTATACTACCAGGCTACAGTAACCAAAACAGCATGGTACTGGTACCACAACAGAGATATAGATCAATGGAACAGAACAGAGCCCTCAGAAATAATGCCACATATCTACAGCTATCTGATTTTTGACAAACCTGACAAAAACAAGCAATGGGGAAAGGATTCCCTATTTAATAAATGGTGTTGCGAAAACTGGCTAGCCATATGTAGAAAGCTGAAACTGGATCCCTTCCTTACGCCTTATACAAAATTAATTTGAGATGGATTAAAGACTTATATGTTAGACATAAAACCATAAAAACCCTAGAAGAAAACCTAGGCAATACCGTTCAGCACATAGGCATGGGCAAGGACTTCATGTCTAAAACACCTAAAGCAATGGTAACAAAAGCCAAAATTGACAAATGGGATCTAATTAAACTAAAGAGCTTCTGCACACCAAAGGAACTACCATCAGAGTGAACAGGCAACCTACAGAATGGGAGAAAATTTTTGCAATCTACTCATCTGACAAAGCGCTAATATCCAGAATCTACAATGAACTCAAATAAATTTAGAAGAAAAAAACAAACAACCCCATCAAAAAGTGGGCGAAGGATATGAACAACACTTCTCAAAAGAAGACATTTATGCCATCCACAGACACATGAAAAAATGCTCATCATCACTGGCCACCAGAGAAATGCAAATCAAAACCACAATGAGATACCATCTCACACCAGTTAGAATGGCCATCATTAAAAAGTCAGGAAACAACAGGTGCTGGAGAGGATGTGGAGAAATAGGAACACTTTTACACTGTTGGTGGGACTGTAAACTAGTTCAACCATTGTGGAAGTCAGTGTGGTGATTCCTTAGGGATCTGGAACTAGAAATACCATTTGACCCAGCCATCCCATTACTGGGTATATACCCAAAGGATTATAAACCATGCTGCTATAAAGACACATGCACACATATGTTCATTGCGGCACTGTTCACAATAGCAAAGACTTGGAATCAACCCAAATGTCCATCAATGATAGAATGGATTAAGAAAATGTGGCACATATACACCATGGAATACTATGCAGCCATAAAAAATGATGAGTTCATGTCCTTTGTAGGGACATGGATGAAACTGGAAACCATCATTCTCAGCAAACTATCTCAAGAACAAAAAACCAAACACCGCATGTTCTCACTCATCGATGGGAATTGAACAATGAGAACACATGGACACAGGAAGGGGAACATCACACACCGGGGACTGTTGTTGGGTGGGGGTAGGGGGCAGGGATAGCATTAGGAGATACACCGAATGCTAAATGAAGAGTTAATGGGTGCAGTACACCAACATGGCACATGTATACATATGTAACAAACCTGCACTTTGTGCACATGTATCCTAAAACTTAAAGTATAATGACAATAAAAAAAATAATAATTTGAATGTCTTTTAGTTTATGCCCTTCAAAGGCAGACATCAGTACATATATGCTCCTGGAAATGAACTCAGGGAATCTCAAGTTAGCCATAGGGTTTGGAAGGAATTTTCAAAATTTTCATCCCCTACAGCTGGCAATAACCCTACTGCACTGAAGCAAGAATTGAAGCTTCAATCTGTTTCAATATGTAGCATAACTGTATCTGTCTGCCTTATTTTCTAGGCCACATTAAAGAAATCCAACACATTAGATGCCGGGGGTTTGGAGCAGGGATAACTGTGAAAAGGAGAAATGTGTTTGGGTGATACACTTACTAGGCAGATTTACAGAAGATTGTGTACTAGTCTCAAGAAAAGGATAGAGGTGGAAAGAAGGCAGAAGTTAAGATAGTAGTCTTTGGAAATCTGGCTTTGAATCTTGTGTCTACCACCCACAAGCTCTCAGGCTTATTACACTCATCAGGCTTATTATTCATAGTAGTAATAGTAGCTGTCTCATTTTTTACGGTCATTGTCTTTGTACTCTGATATTGGAATTAACTTTTTAGGAACGGCAGACATCCCTCTTCAGCCACCCAGCTTCCCTTGCTTTCACACATATTTTATGATGTTTAAAAGCCTAGGGATGACTCCAGCTATAAGTGAAACAGCAGTCTGAATCCAATTTACCAATTTTCCTGTGAGCTACAATTAGTCAGAACTTTCCTTCAATGCCTTGGGGGACCAAGCTGTTTACTGAGATGACACTGGGAACACTTTGTACATTAGCTCCTTGTCAAGCCAAAGTTCTTTCACTGGGTGATCATTCCTATTCAAATATTGAGGATGCCATTGTCTATCTCTATTTTTATACTCATTTCCTCCCAAAGGATCAGATCAAGTTTTACCTTTTTCGTCAAACATCTACTGGTAAATTCAGTTTCCTTGGGTTTTTTTTTGCACATTTTGTCAATCAAAAAGCACTGAGAATTTGCATACACACATACACCGATATACATACTCACACATATACTGAACCCAGTAACTACATAGTCTATGTTTAATAAAGAATTTTTTGGCTGATTCATTTAAACATATAGGTTTTTTAGCGAGATTTTTAACAATGTTGTGAAAAAAACTTACCATATAAAATTAGATTGCAATTTTTATCAAATAACTAAATGTTGGGTGTAACTGAAATATCTTACTAGTCTCAATGTGGAAACAAAAATAAGAAATGACTCCTTCTTTCTAGAAGCTTAATATCCAGAGGACTAAGCACACTGACTTCCACAATGGTTGAACTAATTTACAGTCCCACCAACAGTGTAAAAGTGTTCCTATTTCTCCACATCCTCTCCAGCACCTGTTGTTTCCTGACTTTTAATGATCACCGTTTATTGATAAATGAAGTTAAAGACAATTAATGGCTGAGCAGAGGCTGAATAACAAATGAGGTAATCTCAAGATTCCTTTCAAGATGTTGCTATCCTGACCTTGGGCTGGCCCCAGTAGTCTCCAGGGAAACCTACTGGCAAATTCTTGGCCCCCTACTGTCAAGTTTACTGACCTAAGTGGTCATGATGTCACACAGTCAAGTATCAGGTTCATCCTTCATTATGAGACAAGAGAAGAGCTGTTTCAGAATTTGAATCAGAGCTGTTTTGCCAGTGATGCCAAGACACCCTTCCCCCCCCACCCCGAATAAGCCCTGTATTCAAATCTGTCAATTGTGAAGCACAGCAGGGATCCTGGAAGTGCTATATTATCACGTCACACAAGTTCGTGGTGTGCTTGCCAAGGTTGTAATGAAAAGTGGCTTGGTGATGTAAAACTTGAATTTGTTTACCATGACATCTAGTTCAACAGTCTCAATTAATTGGTTAAGAAAACCTTTCTTATCTTCCAGAAGAGGCAAATACTTGAAAGACAAATACCTTAGCATAGGGCTGACTTAGAACTCATCTCTATGTCCTGCTATTACTTTTAATGAACTTGTAATTACTTAAACTTCCTGAAAATTTTTTCTAAGAATAAAATCTGAATGAACTTTCCATCCATTCTATAGCAGAAGAACATGAGGGAACTACTAAAATTACATAAAATACAGACTTCAAGTATGTGTTATCTGACTGTGCTCATTGGTATGTACCAAACTGTAATTGGAAGTCATCAATATTTGAGGAAAGTGATAAAGGAAAAACAAATTAGTGAATTGCTTACAATAGCAGCTGGTGACTGTAATTTTGAGCTAGAAATTGTTAAATAGAATTATTTGCTTGTAAAATATGGAAGTTTAATTTGTAATTTTAAACAAATATTTTGAACAAAGACTGAATAAAATCCTGTCTTTTTTAATTTTAAAATTGTATTACTCCACAATTTTTGCTCGATATTTCTTTTGGCAAGATGACTGCAAAAAGTATTTTTAAGAAAATATTTCAAGATGTCATCAGTTTTCTCATAATCTTTATAAATCTTTCATAATCAAATTATTTTTGACTCATTGGTGCTACTGGCTTGCATTACATTTTCTGATGTTCATAAGAAGATTAATAAGCAAAGGCTTGGCAGGCATGGGTAGATACTGGTGTAGGGAGGGCTGTTTAAGTAAAATTAGATCACCAGTAAAAAAGAAACTCTCTTAAGGTAACTTTTACTTCTTTATACAACTTTTGTAACTGAAAGGACTAAAATAGGAGTGCTGAAAATTCAGATGATGAAGATGCTCTGTATAATTACCCCTTGTAGCAGTTGCTATAGTACACCTCTACGTTCTCCCTTTAGAACTGTGGCACCCATTCCCTGTTTCTGGGGGTGTTACCTATTGATGGCTCACAGTAGAGCCCCCACCAGAAATGACTCACAACTGAGAAGCCTTATTGCCCCTTTCTGAAGTTAGCCCTTGTAAACCAAAAATAAAATTCTAAGCCCTGCCAGCCAACCAAATGGACCACTCCTCTTGGCCAAGAACATTCCAAAGTTAACCTGAAACAAGCCTTCAGGCCATGGTGGGAATGGGTAGTCAGACATACCTCATTATACCCTTCTCCTTTTGGAATTCAGGCACACTGACAAGCATTAACATTAAAACAGAGATTTTAAGACAATCTATTCTCTCTGAAGTCTGCTACCTGGAGGCTTCATCTGCATAGTAAAATCTTGGTCTCTACAACTCCTTCTATTGATTCCAGTCTTTTAGACAAATGCTTTCAACCACTTGCCAATCAGAACATTTTTGAATCCCCTGTGACCTGGAAGCCATCCCCTGCCC
Organism: Nomascus leucogenys; assembly: GCF_006542625.1. NCBI lineage: Eukaryota > Metazoa > Chordata > Mammalia > Primates > Hylobatidae > Nomascus > Nomascus leucogenys. The sequence goes on along the minus strand of NC_044402.1, from coordinate 37,351,288 downwards.
ACTGCTGCTGCCCCCGCCCCCAATATTAAGTTGTCCTACCTTTCCAGACTGAACCAACACCCCCAATATTAGGTTGTCCTACCTTTCCAGACTGAACCAATGTATATCTTGCATGTATTGATTGATGTCTTATGTCTCCCTAAACTATATAAAACCAAGCTATAGCCCAAGCTCCTTGGGCACATGTTCTCAGGATCACCTGAGGCCATGTTTCTTGCATGTCCTTAACCTTGGCAAAATAAACTTCTAAACTGATTGAGACCTGTCTCAGATACTTTTGGTTTATATCCTAAATCAATGACTAGTTAAAGTAGGAGGACAAAAGCCCAGGAAACTAACTTACTTAAATTGGGGGCAATTCTGAAGAGCCAATTCCAGCTTTAGATTTCCCCATGGAATTGGCGGAGACCCTTACTATAATATCATCACAATTTCAATGTTTCCCTCTAACTAATCCTACTCCCCTTGGTCTTTTACAGTCTTGTTCCAATGAGCACTCCTTAATATATCTCTGCAAACCTACATCTCAGAGACTTTTTGCAGGGAACCCTGCCTAAAACTGTTGGTGTTCTGAGTAATCCCATGAAGGAAAATGTAAAATTTAGGAGTTGGGAGTTGGATCACATACAATCAGGCTGGCAATGGAGAACCATCACTAGTTGTAAGTGTAATACTGACAGCCTTGGCATGAAGTGAAAATAATTATTAAAACAGTTACTGGTGGTGAATGGAAGTGGATTCTATAATAATGGAGAACACTTTCAGGAGTAATGCCTCAGTTCCTTCAGAGAGCTAATAATTATGTGGATTTTCATATGGGGTCTATTGATGCATGGAGAAAGGTGAAGAAAAACTGGGTGGATTCAGAAATAAATCCACTTATTTACAGCCAACTGATTTTCAACAAAGGTGCCAACCACATACATTGGAGAAAAAAGTCTCATCAGTAAGTGGTGCTGGAAAAACTGAAAAATCCATATACAAAAGAATGAAACTAGACCACTCTCTCTCTCATCATATACAAAAATCAACTCAAAATGAATTTGAAAATTTAAACGTAAGACCTGCATCTATAAAACTACTAGAACAAAGCTTAGAGAAAATGCTCCAAGACATCGGTCTATGCAAAAATTTTATGGCTAAGATTTAAAAAGCATTCACAACAAAACCAAAAATAGACAAATGGGGTATATTAAACTAAAATGCTACTGCATAGCAAAGGAAACAATCAACAGAGCGTAGAGGCAACCTACAGAATGAGAAAAGTATTTGCAAGCTGTTCATTGAAGAGGCTAATAACCAGAATATACAGGGAACTCAAACAACTCAATCACAAAATATCAAGAAATCCCATTAAAAAGTGAGCAAAGGATCTGAATAGACATTTTTTTTAAAAGGCATATAAATGGCCAACAGGTACATTAAAAATGTTTGGCATAATTATCAGAGAAATGCAAGTCAAAACCACAATGAGATATTATCTTACCACAGTTAGAATGGTTATTATCAAAAGACAAAAAAGTAAATGCTGGTGAGGATGTGGGGAAAAGGAACTCAGACACTGTTGAAGGAGATGTAAATTAGTACAGCCATCATGGAAATAATATGAAAGTTTTCCAAAACCTAAAAATAGAGCTACCATACAATTCAGCAATTCCACTCTTGGGTATTTATCCAAAAGAAAGGAATTCAGTATATCAAAGGAAGATCTACACTTGCATATTTATAGCAGTACTATTCACAATAGCCACGATATGGAATCGATCTAAGTGTCCATCAGATATGAATGGATGAAGAAAATGTGATATATACATGCAATGGAATACTATTCAGCCATTATAGAAAATAAAATCTTTTCCAGCAACGTGGATAAAACCAGAGTCATTATGTAAAGTGAAATAAGCCAGTCCCAGAAAGACAAATTTTGCATGTTCTCACTCATATGTGGGAGTTTTAAAAGTTGATTTTATGGAGGTAGACAGACGAATATTAATTACCAGAGGCTGAGAAGGGGTTAGGGAGGGGTATGAAGAGAGATTGGTTAATGAGTACAAACATAAAGTTGACTAGAAGGTATAAGTTCTAGTGTGTTCTAGCATAGTAGGGTGACTATAATTAACGACAATACATTGTATGTTTCAAAGTAGCTCAAAGTGAAGATTTAAAATGTTTCCAACACACAGTAATCATAAATGTTCAAAGTAATGAATATTCTAAATACTCTAATTTGATTATATATTGTATGCACATATCAAAATACCACAGGTATCCCATAAATATATACAAATATTATGTGTTAAAAATTTTAAACTGTGGGTGAATAATCACTGATTTAAAATAAAGTGTAAAAGCAGAGGGCTTTCTTAGCTAAAACTCATGCTTATTAATATTATTTATAATATGTATTTCTAAATAATTCATTAATACTTATTAATGCTTTTAATATAGTAAAGTTTCTAAGAATATTGAATGTGTAACATTAGCAAGTCTGCTTCACCAAGTCAGCATATAGTTGAAATGGGACGGGACTCAGAGATTGGGATGGGGACCCATGATCAATTCACTTCCCTGTACCCTTTGAACTTGAGAACTGTGCAACATCTTTTTGGTAAACATAGGTACTCTTTCATTGCTTAAAGACATCTGGAGTCCTCTGCTTTGCAATTTAACATACCCCCTGATTTCAGGGTCTGCTTCACCTTCCCTCAACTACATAACTAAGATCAAGCCACAACAAAACCCAATCAGAGATGTGCTAGAAAAGAAAATATAACCCAAAGGAACATCAGGACTTAGCCAACATCTCCTTGTGGGAAAGAATGTGTAGATGAAACAAAAGTTAAAGAAAAGCTTATTGATACAAGAGCCCTTTCTCGTGCTACAAGATTCAAAATCCTGGCAATGACCCTGGAAAATGATGCTAACACACTGCTGGGTTGGCTTTGAAAATCTTTTAGAAAGCAATACTTAACACAAAGTGATAATAGAAATGCCAGACAGTTAGAAGTAGTGATTAGAAGTCTCAAGAAAATTGACATGGCAGAATGGATATACTATGTGTATTGGTTTGCCATAACAAAATTCCACAGCCTGGGTGGTTTAGCCAACAGAAAGATACATCTCACAGTTCTGGAGGCTGAAAGTCCAAGATCAAGGTGTAGGTAGGTTTGGTTTCTCCTGAGGTCACTCTCCTTGGCTGGCAGATGGCCACTTTCTTGATGTGTTCTCACATGGTCTTTCTCTGTGTGCGTGCATCCCTGGTATCTCTTTTTGTATAAAAATTTCTTCTTCTTATAAGGACATCTATCAGTTTGGATTAGGGCACATCCTAATGGCCTCACTTTAACTTATCCCCTTTATGCTTGAGGTTGCAACTTTTTGAAATTTTGTAATCAGACGTTGGCAATGACCTTGAGCAGTAGGACACAAATAATTCCCACACGCTTAGCATTCCAATAATGGAACACTAGGCATAAATGAGAGTTATTTAAAAGGCTTATCTCCAAATATAATCACATTATGAAGTCCTGGGGTTAAGATTTTAGCATTTGCATCTGGAGAGAAACACAACTCAGCCCCTAATACTATGTAAAGTTGAAAACTCATCAGCCAATTATGTTCCAGGAAAGCACCCAGAGAGTACTCCTTTTACCAAAGTGGTCATGCATGTGCTGGTGGGAAGGTCACCTATACCACTGAGAAGTTCCATAGTAGCACATGTGAGTTTGAGCAGAGGCAGAATTCAAGAGTGTGTTTCTCAGCCACCTATGTCATTACCTGCTCTTGCAATGGTGTTCCTTTCTCAGATCACACATGTGGCCATATGAGGCATTCTTGATGCTTAGCTGAGAAAGGAAAAAAAATGAGTAGCTGAAAAAGTGCCATGGACTATAGCTGCACATGGAATCAACTGAGGAATATTCCTGAAAGACGGTGGTGAGAAAAAACCTTCACCTGATTTTGCACTCTGTGGGAAAATAAGTCCAAAGTAAGAATATGCATGGACTCGGCTGGGCATGGTGGCTTATGCCTGTAATCCCAGCACTTTGGGAGGCCAAGGCAGGCGGATCACGAGGTCAAGAGTTCGAGACAAGCCTGACCAACATAGTGAAACCCTGTCTCTACTAAAAAAAATACAAAAAAATTAGCTGGGCATAGTGGTGCGTGCCTGTACTCCCAGCTACTTGGGAGGCTGGGACAGGAGAATTGCTTCAACCCGCAAAGTGGAGATTGCAGTGAGCCAAGATTGCACCACTGCATTCCAGCCTGGGCGACACGATGAGACTCCGTCTCAAAAAAAAAAAAAAAAAGAATATTCATGGACTCATGGGTAGTAACAAATAGTTTGGCTGGTTTGTTACAGACCTTAAAGGAGAAAGGCTGAAATACTAGGTATAAGGAAGTAAAAATCTCACTTACCATCACTCTCCGTGACCCACTTACAAGACTTCATGTTTGTTATTCCCATAATTCTATGCCAAGAGGAACCACAGATTTTGGTTCCTAGGGTGGGGTCCATTCCACTAGGCAATATTGCAGAAGTCTCATTAAGCTTTAAGCTATTCTATCATCAAATTCTTTTAGGCTTCTTGTGCCAAGGAGCCAGCAAACAAGAAAAGAACCATCTTCCTCGCAGAGATAGAAAGGTTATGTTTGCACCAAGGTGACTAGTACTCTTTTGCATAACTTTAATTTTCAATGGACAAGTACAGTGGACAGAGCCTGAGAAGGGCATAATGACCAATGCTCAGATCCCTGAGGATGGGAGTCCAGGACATATCTCTCAGTAAGCCAATGAAATTAGAACAGTTAGGAAACCAAAGACAAAGGGAAACTAGAATGGGTAAGAAGAGGAGGGAGGTGAAGAATGTTACACATAGTCTTCAAACCAGCTGATACGATGGGGACTGTACTAATTCATGTCTTGCTTTGTTTTTGTAATTTTTCCCAGAAAAACAGACCAACCAGAATCCTGGAGGAGCTGTTCTTGGATTGTATATGTATATTTATGATCAGCAACATGAGCAGTGAACTGTAGTCAAAGCTATGGTGTTTGCCACCCAGAACCCCACTCAAAAATTGCTAAGGCTGAATAAGGCTGCCTTGCCCAGGGGCATGCCCTGCTGTAGAAGCAGCCTGTATCTACTTGCTGATGGGTAAGTCCAAAGGCCCCCAGCTCCTTTGCATCCATTTGAGATAATCTGAGGTGTTTCTTAAGGGCCTTCACAGCTTCGGAGAGCTCCCTGAAATGGTTCTTGGTTGCAGCTGCATCACAGCTTAATATTTCGTCTGCTTAATCCCGTTTCCTTTACTCCATCCATTGCAGGTCCTGTTTGAGAAAGCACTTTCTAACAAATCTCTGCACACAAATTTCCATCTCAGGGTCTGTTTCAAACTCCAAGATCCCACTACTATTACCACTACCACGATCACGACCACTGCTACAAAATATTTACCAATTATGAAAATATGACATTTAGTTAAGTAGTTAAAAGTTCTCAAAACCATACATGTGTTTTAAAAATACATGTGCTTACAATTACTTAATAGTAACACCTAACATTCATTGAGTTCTAAGGAGGTGCCAGCAAGAACTTTGCATACATTAAATCATATTCTTACAACTCCATAAAGAGATTCTATTAATAGCAAGCCAAGACATCACGAGGTTAAATAAATTATCCCAAACTACACAAGATGTAAATGGCATCTGGAAGTTAAATACAGGCTCCAAAGCCCGAGCCCTTAGACCACCACTACCACTCTCCTTCCTCTCTACATTGTATGAAGTGACTTCATGGTTTGACAAACATTTTTCTTCCTAATCTTATTGTATTCCACTTTTGTGTCCTTCTGGTTTTGTTTGATGGAAGAAAGCTCAGAATAAATGAGGCATTCTCTTTATCAATATGGACTGTATTTGTCCTTCTAGGCTATTGCTTTCTTCATGGGAGTGCCGTCTTTTTGTTTGCCTGAACAGCATAGTCATGATGGTTACAATGTGGTTATCATCTGCTCTGTATATCAGTTAATATTTGAAACTGTTCAGTTACACTTTTCTCTTTTAAGAAGGCTCAAATTTATAAAGAAGCCCAAAAATTTACCTTAGCAAATTTGTAGCTTTCTGTTCCTGTAATTCTATGCAGGACCACAGTTACATCTTTTCTAGTATATTTAGTACGTTTGCCAATTAAATATCAAATGAGAGGGGTTGATGCACATGATCAGTGAAATGTTTGCATTTCTAATGTTTTCTTTGGCTATATTTTCTACTTTTCTTGCAACTAATGGGAATGTCAACTGCTGACCAGAGGCGTAAACATAGAATATCTCTAGCATGTATTTTTCTAACACATCTTTTCTCACAAACATATTTTATGCCTTATTACTAGCTAATGCTATGAGCCTACTATAATCTGACTCCTTGCCAACCGTATGGAGGAGAGTAGGGAAGGCTTACACTGCAGTGGCCATAGTACACCTGGATTATATAGAAATCAAAAGCAACAGAAAAGGAAGATAGTCTTCGTTCTCACCAATTTTCAGTTGATTCTTCTATACCAGCTGACTTCCGAACAATAGATTGAATTCCAGCCTCAGATTCTAAATCTTTGTGGGGTCTGTTGTGAAAATGCTTTCTACCGTCATAGATTCTGATAGCTGCCCTCCCTCCTGGAATGCATCACACTCTGGTAGCACTCAGAGCTTTTAGCTTGTTAGTGCAAATCAACTTTTATTGCCTGCATCTGAGAGAAAAGGACAGTGAAATTGCACATCCATACATTATTTTGGCTATTTGTAAAAGGTTAAAAAAGAAGAATGGAGGCAAAAATGGCAGCATTTTTCTGAGGGCTTAAGAAATTACCTTGAAACACACATGCACACACACAGATGCACACACAGGCACACACACACACAGGCATACACACCAGCTGCTAGTGGTTTCTGATAGGACACCAAAGGCAAACTAAATGTTAGCTAAGTGATTTACTGTCAACATGGGATGGCATTTTGACATGCACTGTTTTTATATTTTCCCATTTCCTGTATGAAATTTGTGGAACTTTTAAAGCTGTTTGACTCCAGAAGCCTGCTTAGCTGGTCTGACAGCTCAAACCCTGCAGACAGTAAGTGGCAAGGGGTGGTAAAGAATTACTGATAAATTGGGAGTTGAGAAGCAAGAGGGATGAGGGAGGCAAGTGTTGATATTAGAAACTTTGATTTGGGGGTTTATAAAGGTAACTGAATGTGACATTCAGTCATCTCGATTCTGAAATGGGTGAGTGCAAGGATTACAGATGATAGCTTTTAGTGAAGGGCAGAATCTTTTAAATCTTTTATGGCTGAAGTTTCAAGGCAAAGTCAAAACTAGATTAGAAGATAATCAATACTCTGAGACTTACTAGAAGGTTCAGAACATTTTTACTCAGAATGCCTATCTTAAGAAATGGCTTTGGAAAACAGCCTCAAATAGAATCCGTAAAAGGAGCTTTTTAAAGGAGATAACAGAAAAGTGTATTTTAAAAATACAAAATAAGTGTAATAAACATCTTATTAGCTCAAAAAAGCATAGCCAAAATGGTTGTCTGTATATAATTATGGCACTTCTGATGTGCACATGCACAAAGCTTCTATTCAGTAAATTTGCCTTTACCAGCTTTTCTCACACATATTAGAAGATTTAAGCTATTAGAAGATATATAAAGCCAACTGTTTTCTTCCAGCCTAGGGGTTTGATGATATATTCTCTAGGCTATGGTTGGAAAAAATTGGCAAGTGTCAGTCTTATAATTGAGCCTTTAGGAGATTTTTGCAAAAACTGTCTCAAATTAAATCTGCTATATGCAAACTTAATTTGAGGTTGCCATCTGAAAATTAATTGTGAGTGAATCTATTGTTATATCTACAATGTTATGCAATGCCCTGTTTGCTCAATAACATGTATGGAGCCTCTACCCGATGACAGAACAGCCTTGTGTGTAAATGTGTCCTAAAGCTTCCTCCAACTTACTAGACATTTCTCCTCTCTCCTTCAATTTTCTGCACCATACCTGCCCAATCTCTTAGGCCATGATGTTGCATCACATCTAAATCATAAAATTTAATTATTCTTATTTTCCAAAAAAAACATGCAAACCTCCTTGTATCTATACCTATCCAACCTCATTAGCTATTATTAAGGAAGTGTCTTTCATCTATTAAAGATAAGATTCCCCACCTGCCCTAGCCTTCTCACAGGCTTTGCATCTCTTTCTTAATTGCACCGGACTCTACATCTGTCTTACGGTTGCCATTAGCAACACACACAAGTGTCTTTTCTATTCAAGAAGAATCTTCTGAGTCTTATATTCCCCTCCAGATATCACCTTTTTTTTTCTATTCCGATTTACTGTGTAACTTTTCAAGAAGTGTTTATTCCTACTGTCTCCATTTTCACACATCACATCTACCCCTCTTTCCACTCCAGTTTGGGCTACATCTTTCCTTCCTATCCCCCTGTGAAGCTATTTATTCCAAGGTTTCCAATCATGTCTCTGCTGTTAAGAAGTAGACTTCTTTTTTGTTCTGATTTTATCTGCCTTTCGGCAATATTCAGCAGGGTAAATCGCTTTATTTCTTGAAATATTATCTTCCCTCGGCTTCCAGGATACTACCCTCTCGTGGTTGTTCTCTGACATTTTTTACCTCACTCTCTCAGTTTCTTTTGGTTTTGCCATTTCATTTTATTTTTTTTTCCTGATGCCCCCGCTCACTATACTTCTCTCAATAGCTTTTTCATCAATTCCTGTGGCTTAAAATAATTTTATCTCCAGCCCAAACCTTTCTTCTCAGCTCCAAACTCAAATATTCAACTACAGCTTGACAACTCCAATTGGAAGACTCACAATCATCTCCAATGAAACACTTCAAAATGGCTTCCTTGATTACAATCTCTCCACACTGATTTCTTGCCCACACTTCATCTTCTCACTAAATGGTACCATCTACCCATTTGTTCAAGCCCAAAGGCAAAAATCACTCCTGATCTCTCTCTCTGCATAATTTCCTACATTCATCTATTGGCAAACATTGACACTGTTTCCCGCAAAGTGTATTTAAAATCCATTTGTCCACCTTGATCACGATTTGCATTACCCCAGTCCGATTTCTATCACCTCTTGCCCGGCCCAGTGCAATCCTCTCCACTGTGTCTCCCTGCCTACTTGCTTACCCTTCTACAACTCAACAACCACCAGATCAATTGTTTCAGATATAAATCACCTCCTATCACTTCCCTGCCTGTAAAGTCATTAATGACCTTCCATTGCACTTGAATAAAATCCAAATTCTTCACATGGCTGGAACTCTTTTCTCCACTTGCAACACATTTTGTCCCCAGTTTTCATTCTTTAGACATAAGCAGCTGTCACTTTCTCAGAGAAAACTTCGGTCACTACCTAGATTTATCGATATCAGGACTTTGTTTATTTATCTCATGGTAACCACTGTAATAGTTTATTTTGTCTTCATTTGTTGATGTCAAACTGCAGAGAACAGGGACCATGATTGTGTCATACATTAATACATTATCCAGTGCCTACTTTCACATCTGAAACATTTAATAGTTCAATAATTATATTTCAATTAAGGGAGAGAGAAAGGGAGGAAAGTGGGGCAAATGAAGGAATATCATTTCTAGCAAATTTACCAGCACTTGCCCCAAATCATTTTTAAAATTAGAAATACCTTGGGCTCAGTAAGTTATTTGCCCTGATGACACATTTCACTGAAGCAAGAGTTGTATGTCATTCATGTCTCCCGTGTTTCAGTCCACAACTTCTTCAATTATAACACATAGTCTCTCTATATCTATTACTCTAAAATCCATTTAATCAGTGTAATTTATCAAAATGGCCATTCAGTTGCCTTTCTTAGAGTGAACCTGAATTTCATATGCATTTTTGCTTCAAGTAAAATATAAGTACTACTATATTTATAATTTTTTAAAAATAGCCTTCTTTAAGCAATTGATCTTTATACTTTGTATTCAGTTTTAAGAGCTCATCAGATTTTGTTTTTTTTTTTTTTTTTGAGATGGACTCTTGCTGTGTCACCCAGGCTGGAGTGCAGTGGCTCCATCTCTGCTCACTGCAAGCTCCGCCTCCTGGGTTCACACCATTCTCCTGCCTCAGCCTCCTGAGTAGTTGGGACTACAGGTGCCCACCACCACGCCCCACTAATTTTTTTGTATTTTTGGTTTTTTGTTTTTTTTTAGTAGAGACAGGGTTTCACCGTGTTAGCCAGGATGGTCTTGATCTCCTGACTTCGTGATCCACCCACCTCAGCCTCCCAAAGTGCTGGGATTACAGGCATGGGTCACCATGCCCGGCCGAGCTCATCAGACGTTAAACATAATGAGGGTTTTGTTGTTGTTGTTGTTGTTATTTGTTTTGTTTTTGTTTTTTTTTGAGACGGAGTCTCGCTCTATTGCCCAGGCTGGAGTGCCATGGTATGATCTTGGCTCACTGCAACATCCACCTCCTGGGTTCAAGCAATTCTCCTGCCTCAGTCTCCTGAGAAGCTGGGATTACAGGCATGGGTCACCGTGCCCGGCCGAGCTCATCAGACGTTAAACATAATGAGGGTTTTGTTGTTGTTGTTCTTGTTTGTTTTGTTTTTGTTTTTTTTGAGACAGAGTCTCGCTCTGTTGCCCAGGCTGGAGTGCCATGGTATGATCTCGGCTCACTGCAACCTCCACCTCCTGGGTTCAAGCAATTCTCCTGCCTCAGTCTCCTGAGTAGCTGGGATTACAGGCGCCTGCCACCATGCCCACCTAATTTTTGTACTTTTAGTAGAGTTGGAGTTTCACTATGTTTGCCAGGCTGGTCTCAAACTCCTGACCTCATGATCTGCCCACCTCATCCTCCCAAAGTGCTGGGATTATAGGCATGAGCCACCACACCCAGCCGAAAGTTTTCTAAATCCTACTATTTTCATGGATTTTATTATTCCTTAGCAGTTGAATTATTTATATGATGTATGTATATAAATCTTACAATATAAATCTAAGAATGACTAAACTGAATCACAAGTCTTCAGACAAGTTAATAACAATCCCTTTTGGCAAATGAATATTATTAAATATTATTAGATGCTAGAGGCAGCTCATATTGAATGAAATTAGATAGAAATTATTGGATGAGGTTTAAACTTCAGTGTCTGATATGCATCCTTCTGAAATTAGATAGCCTATATCAAAAGCAAATCAGTGTTGGCCTGATGAGGATCCAGAAGAGACCTCATGGGCATTATCATATGCCTCCACTTCTTTGCCCTTTTCATTTGGTTTTGGAGTGATCAAAAGGTAGTATTGATATGTGACTCCTATTTCTATCAAATCAAAGTTTTTTCCTCCTGTGATCCCAATGGTCAATGTCTGCATCATCAGTTGGATTGGACACTTCATCAATATGACTTAGCAATGAAGAAGTCACTATTAATCAGATCTACATTTCTAAATGCTATTTCTGGCTTACCATAATATCTGGCTTAAATTGATTTTATTTTGGTAAATGTTTGCCTTGACTCAGCATTTTATATGAGAAAAACAAAGACATCTACCAAAGTAACAAATGTTATTTAATAGGGACCAAAGCAAAGAACCTTACAGCTGCTAATATGAAACTCTGCTTGTTGCATGCCATGTCATATTTCTGTATCATAACTTTCAGCTTTCTACCTAGACTACATATTCTCTAAGACAGTTTTATAAATTGTGTTATTATCAAAAATATTCACCACCTCTCACTTTCAGGTCCTTTTGATGGGAGAATTATTCTTCCTAACCCATTGATAATTGGCTTGTAGGTGTGACTTCATTTGGCTAACGAAGTGTGAGTTAATATAACATGCCACTTCCAAAGAGAAATTTTAAAAGCCAGTACATTCCTGCCACTGCTGTTTTTTCATTACAATAAGACCAGCATGAGTGGACGGGGACTACTCCTTCAGCCTAAATTGCAACATGAAGATTGGTATGCAGATGAGTCAAAAAGCTAACCTTCACAGTTATATGAAACAAATAACAAATAAACCTTTGCCTTGTAAATGTCTAAGATTATTTTGTGCTTCATTGTTATTGGAGTGAAACCTTTCTTAAACTGCCTAATATAAATGTTTTCTATGTTATCCACTATATAACCTCAAATCCTGGCAGAATATATAGTGCAGAGAAGATGATAATGTGTTGAACGAATAAATGAACCAGAAAAAAGAGACACTAGTACGCATTTCTATTAATTATAACATTTTATTCCTTTACAAATCACTACCGGTATTGAGATATAATGTATTCTAGTTAATAAGACAGAATTCAGTTTCAAAGTAGAGATCTATTTAAGAATAAGCTGTTACTACCATGGTACTCTAAGAAAACAAGCAGCAATTTTCATACTTATTTGAAATGTGAAGGTTTTAAACACAGCAAAATGTTCAAGTATGTAAATAATAAGTATTGCTTAATAAAGATCCCAGTTCTTGTAGACTAAATGGTAATCTCTATCACTTAATTTTTTCTGCCTGGGGAGCTTTGATAAAAATAAATGACGTTGTGCTGCCTATGCTTATCAGACATGACCACGCATTTCCTAAGGAGAATATTTGTCAGGCACCCCTACTGCCCATGGGGGTTATATTCAATGTCGCCTTATTAGCCCTGCACTTAATTTTGGTAAATTCTTCGGTATCTTTATTTCTCCAATTTGAATATGTTAAACTATTAGTATTTCACAATCTGTCACAAGCAGCATATTGATGAACTTCTGTGTTCCATGATCTTTGTAACCCCCTTCATTATCTTCATAGGATTGAATACTGGTCTCAGAGTCTTGCCTATTTCACTTAAGTGTCCTGTTGAGGACAATCATGCACTCCAACCATACACAATATAGAAGTTTAAGTCTGGATTTAAATATCACAGGATAAGAAAGAAATCTGGCAATCATGTATTAAAGTTCATCTGTTTGTACAAATATATTTGGATCTAAATTAGGATATCTAAAAGATTGGCTACTAAAGGTTTTACTCATGGTTCTAATTTGGTCATCTTGAAGATTTCTGGATGCTCACAGCCAGCCATCGACAGAGAGTGATCTTTGGCCTCTTCTATAAGAAATACGTAACTATAACCAAGCACAGTACTAGGGAGAAAAAGAAAAATCTATCTTTTGGCTGTCTCTGATAGTTGGGTCAGGAGCCAAGTTAACAACAAAGCACATTTTCTGTATACCCCTGCCTTTGATCTACCACCAAGCAATGCTTGGTTGGAACAAAAGTTGGATTGAACTATGATAAAAACGAAGCTACTTATTCAGTTATATAGTAATGTGAGTGAGTTACTGTTCTGGATAAAAGAGTATGCCTCTGGCTGTTATTAGTTTAAAAATATATAAGAAAAAGAAAGAAACAAGTCTGGCTTCAAATAATACTGAATACCCAGTTACCAATTAATCGTTTGAATTGCAAATGTCTCATTTGGGGAAGTTCGACAATAGCACGCAGGCTCAATGCTCCTGTTTATGTCTTCTAACAAAGCACAGTGAAGACCTTCTTTGGTACTTTTCCTTTCACTGTATTCCACTCACATTGAAAGCAAGTAATTTATAATGAATGATGCCTTCAAGGTAGAGTGAGATTGCTACCTGCTTTTACAGCTGGTAATGGAAAAACTGCAGACATGGTGGGTAATAACTTACCTCATTAACTTTCTCAGACATTTTTTAGGCAATAAACACCTGATTTAAACCTTTGGGTGTACAAAAACACCTTGGCCTTCAGTGGAACATATCTGCTTCCATAATACCCCAACTCGTGACACTTTTCTTATTTCTTGTCTAGTGCATTAGGACATTCTGAGTACGGCTTTACCTTCTACGGGATAATATACATGAGCCACTTTGCCTTGTTCTCATCATGTACTCCCATATAATGAGAAAAATGCATTTGAACCGTTTGTGAATGGAACACAAAGGTAATTTCAGAACATTTGTCTGTAATTGGAGAGCCCCTGCCTATGAAGCTACAAAGACTGGGTGACCCTGCAGACCCTTGTTTTGAGAAAGTAGCTAAAATGCTTACATTCAGCTACTGTCAATGTGTGAAGGTTTGCTCTGCTGGGTGATTCAGAGAATAACAATAATGATGATAATGACAATGATGATCATAATGAAAGTGGGAGTTGTTTTGGAAAACAATGTTCCATCTCACTCAAAGCCAACAAAACAGGGACACCAGGGGAGCCTGTCAGGCATAGAAACTGTCTACAAAGAGTCCCTGTTCCTACTGCCCTTTTCAGCCAACCCAGCTACTGTGACTCAGCTCCCTCAAACACCTTTCCGATATCCATGAAGCCCAAAATATTTGTTTTTATCAAAAACAAAGCAAAGCAAAACAACCAAGACTTCCCTTCCATTAGCACTATCTTGACAGAAGAGAAAACTTATTACCAGGGTTGTCCCCATCCAGTCAACTTCTAGGTTGGATTTCCTACCAGGAGGGAAGCTTCAGAAAGTTCTTTTCCTAGTTTCTCAAGAGTGCAAAAGTCTTTCCTCTATCCTCAGGACTATAACCCTAACAGTTTACTTATTGATAAGAAGACAAATCTACACTCACAGCAGGTAATGGATGTATTCAAACATAATAAGGGACCTCAAATTGACACTGAACATTAAACTGGGGAAGCAGGAAATAACTTGTGCATTCTCAAGTTTAGGTAGGAAATCCAAATATACTCTATACCACACACACGGAACTCGAGGAAATTGTTAAGTTAATCTTTTTTTGGCCTTCTACATCTCTCTTTCCTTCTTCCCCTTTGAAAATGTATATTCTTTCTCCAGCCATCCAGCTATCTCTTCTAGGATTGTGCTCTCAGTCAGCTTTCAGTATAAGGTAATAAAATACAGAACTATGTTAAGATTAATGTTGACTAAGATTCAAGCTACGAGGACTGATAGTACCACCAAGAAAGACCTAGAACATTCTCATCACGTCAGAAGTAATAGCCCTCTGCTTTTTCTTTCTTTTAACTTGTTTCATAGTAAACTATAACATTGAAAACAAATGAATCGATCTAAAACTCTGATTATCTCCGAGTCCACCTGGCAAATATATCACTGTGGTATCAATGATTTACCCCTACAGCAGCTTCTCCCCAAGATCTATCAAATTATTACCAGGTGCTATGAAAGTGTGACGCCCAGGCTTTTGTCCTCTTGGGATTTATAACTGGGAAGGCAAGAGGGAAAGGAATGCATAGTTGCATGACAAAGCAAACCAACAGCAAAGAAAATGTAAATGACTATGATTAAATGTAAATGGTTGGGTAACATCGCTTCAGAAGATTAAAGGAGTACATAAAACTGGAACACGGCAGATGGGACCATAATAGAGTAAGCAGTTCTGGAAAGAGAGAGCGGAGGGTGGGGTAATGCCATGGAAGAAACAAAACAAGTAAGGCAGAGAAGCAGGAGGACTGTCCTGGCATAGTTGTATAGTACACTCAAATTAAAGTTGAAGGTTCATATATAGAACTAACTAGAATTAATATGGAAAGTATATTTGGATTAGATTGTTTAAGAACTTAAATTCCAAATAATGAGCCATCCTATATTTTCCCTTCCAATTCATTTGACAAAAAGAAAGGGAAGACAGGAAGGAAGCCAGGAAGGCAGGAAGGAAGGTAAGAAGGCAGAAAGGCAGGAAGGAAGGCAGGAAGAGCAGTTTGGGCATTCTCTGGTCAAATTAGACAAGGAAAGTCTTGATTAAACCAAGTATAAAAGATTTATTGGCCAGAATGTTGGCCTCTGTTCTATAATCTAAGTGCTTTGGGAGGCGGAGGCAGGAGGATCACTTGAACCCAGGAGTTCAAGAACAGCCTGGGCAATATAGTGAAACCCCATCTCTACAAAAATGAAAAGAAAAATAGGTGGGCTTGGTGGTACACACCTACAGTCTCAGCTATGTGGGAGGCTGAGGCAGGAGCATCGCTTAAGCCCAGGAGTCCAAGGTTATACTGAACTATAATTGTGCCACTGCACACCATCTTGGGCAACACAGCAAGACCCTAGCTCAAGGGGGACAAAAAAAGAGATTTATTTGTAACTGGAAGTTCATGTGCAGGATGGGTCTCTGAAAAGAGAGTAGAGAGTGTACAGTGTTTCCCAAGGCTGCCTTCTCATGACTTTCACATTCTATGGAAAGACTGATCTATCCAGTTTCTCACTATGCATCTGCAGAAACCAAAGGACCAAAGAAGCAAACGATCTAGCAGAGGCCAGCCAGCTATGGGGAGCAGGGCCAGAGCTGAAACCTGTCTCCTGGCTTTCAGTCAAGGGATGTTTCCATTCTTCTACCATGCCAATTATTAATAATTAAGAGTGTAGGTGCTTTCTTGCATTGTTGGAATAAGTTATCTGAATGGGCAAGAATGATGAGATAGAAGTAATTTTTCATAGTTCTTTTGCTTAGGTAAGTGTTACTGACATATTTTTGGTGTGAGGAGTATCTTCTTTTTTCCTCCCTCTAGCCCTGAGATCTCTGTAGGATTTGTGGTGGGATGAGGTTAATGAGGTTGAGGGGAACCATGGTGCATTGCGAGATGCAGAGCAGAGAGCCAGCTCTATAGTTCAATATAATAGAAAACAAGCAGTGATAATAGATGGGTGTTTCTACCCTTCCTCCTAAGAAGCCAAAGATGAGTGTGACCCCAACAGCTGACTTGGGGTACCATCCTGTATGACTCATTACCTGTTCCTTTGTCCTATATTTCAATAAAAGCTTAATGTGTATTTGGCATGGTAGAAGCTCAAAGTATTATGACATAGTCTCAATAAATCTATCCTCTCATTTATGGCATAAGGTTCTCCTAACTTTATTTTATTGACATTTTAATTTTAACTTAATGTCATATATAAAAATTGCTTACATTTTTGAAATTTTATTTACTTGAATAATTAAAATTTTTAAGAAGCATAAACATGGACCAAACCTTTGTGAGATTTCTGAGAAAACATATAGAGCAAAATATTGAAAAATGATCACATAGATGATACAATCAAACAGAAACACTGCTGTGAAATCAATAAAGAACACTGATAAAAGAAAAACCTAAAAAAAAGAAGAGCATAACACTGTAAAAGTTATCAAACAGATCTGGTCCATGTAAATAATTTCCAACTGCAATATGTATGAGAGAATTAACTAGAATATGTGATTCATTGGTAAGCACTGCCTTATACATGTTATCAAGTGTGAATCACCAAATTATTTGCTTTACTTTTGAAAAGATGATGTTTGTTTTTATAATAAAGAATTAAAATATGTAAATGAATATATTTTATTGATAATGTTTAAGACATGCTAGAATGTTGTGTTATGCTAGCTATAATTGTTTAAATTGTAAGACGCTATAGTACAGATTATTCTCAATAACTTCTATGTCATAGGATTTAAATTTGGCCATCAATGTTTAATGTGTTCAATCTTTCAGTGGAGCCATCTAACACTGTAGTCTGTAAGGAATGGGGAAGCACAGAGAGGTTTAAGCAAAAAGTAATGTGGAGAAAACTGGACTTTAGTAAGAGTAGCCTGACGACAAAATGCTAAATAAATTAGAAAAGGGAATGTGACTAGTATCTCCCTACAGTGAAACTACCCTCATTAGCCAACTCTCAGCATTTTCTTATCATTTCCATCACCAGTATACTGACATTCCCGTTTTGTTTTGTTTTGTTCTACACAAATTCATATTTGCCCCAGTCATAGTGGAGAATGACAATTTGAATAGCTAGTTTATAAAAACTTCAGGAAGACACTGTGCTGATTTTTTTTTAACTCCTGCCCTGACTTTTCCAGAAGATTTATGAATGTGAAGTTTAAAGCTGCTCTCCAGCTCTCCCAGGTAGTAACTGCATCCCCTATTACTGACACTATCTGAGCATCAGTACAGAATATACGAGGCTGCCAGCTCTTTCTTCTCTTGTGTCTTTGATCACTGCTCCTCTAAATAATATAAGAGATTTTCAGTATTGGGCTTTAGTGTCAATTTATCACAAAGGAAACACTGTTGCTTGTTATTGGTTCAAGCTGCATTTCTATGGAGGCCTATTTTTATATCAAAATTATTACCAACCTGGTAAATGATGAGGTTTTAGTGTTTTCAAGTGATGTCACATCACTGGGAAAAATTCACCTGAAGAATACCTTTAGGTATCAAGCCTTTGAAAGTTCTCTAGACTAAGCATTTTCCTACTTCCCAAATAAATGAGAAAAGATTCTTTTAATTTAAGCTTTACAGTTTCTATTCAGTTCCCTGGGCAAAAGGTAGAGAGGAAAGAAAAATAGAGGCTTTCAGGGAGATCTGTATCTTTTTTGCATAAGATGAACCAACCAATGGCATTAGTTTAAACTGTGGCAGCTTTACAAGCTAGCCGATTCAAGACATTTCAACCTAACCTCGGATGACACCAAACTCCATGAGTTCCCCGAAACTTTTAAGTAACAGTGATTAACATGAAAATGAAACTGAATAAATAATGGAGCCCTCTGTATATTAATGACACAAGATAATAATCCTTTTCTACCTAGCAGACACAGAGGAGTAAACCACTATTAGAGTTTCATATTTTTATTATTCTCTCCCTCCCTTTCCCTCTTTCTCTCTTTCTTTCCTTTCTAACATTAAATATTAAAGATTTCCTAAGGATTCTCCTCCCAGAAGTGATGAAAAAAATCAGCATGCAGATTTGAAGATATATTGTTATCATGGGGTTTTGCAAAGCAGTATTCAATCCTCACATACACACAAAAAATAATTGCTCTGTTCATTGTACCACTGAAGAAAATAGACTCCTCATTCAGTCTAAGCTCCATCTGGTCTAAATAACATCTCAGCTGGTGTTGCTTTCTGTCTAATGAGGAAGAACCTCAATATATAGATAGGTTTTCCCATATTTCTGCAAGGTAATTAAAGGCAGAAATTTTTCTAAAATGCAATAAATGGAAAAACTAAAGAGGTTAACTCACCACTCTTATTTTTTAATATTTCTAAATTGCTTAAAACTATTTAAAAGGCTTTAAAACTTTGAATTTATAAAATGCTTAAAAACCTTCTAATTGCATATAATCCAGCTACCATTTAGTAATAATCACATTTTCTATAAAACCTATTTTAGACCTGGGAAGTCAGCAAGTACATTATTTAAACCATCTAATGGTATACTGTTTGTGAAGGGTCAATGTCTATTAAACCATTATTTTTCATTCACCACAAAGTTTGAAAGCCGTGAATTTGAAATAATCTTCTCAGCAAAGAAGAATGAAAAAAAATGCCTGTGTTTAAAAAAGAGCTTTGCTGTTGGGTAGAATTTAAAACATGGTTTGAATTTGATTGGTGACCTCAAGAAATAGAGAAAAATCTAGTGTTGGCTTCTAATCAGTAAGTAATTCACACTTCAGACACCTTCCTAGCTGATCCCTGGTGGACTGGACATCTTTGAACAAAGATTCCTAAGGTCTCATTAGAGCTTTATCTTTCTGAAAGTGAAATCATTTCCCAGATATGAGAGAAGGCACAGAAGAGCACTGGGGGAATATGTGGTTGGCAAGTGAGTTACCCAGTTAAAGACTTTAAATGGAGTTGATGAGTATATGCAAAAATGCATTGCACACATAGATTAATAAAAAAATAGTAGATTAAATGGAAGACAACATATGTGACATCGAATGTGGTAGCATAATACAGGTATACAGGTATTTTTTCCCTATATATACTCAGGTGACAATATCAGAGAATCTTATATGAAAAATAGATTTCTGATTGTCATTGAATATATACCAACATATAGACTAGGTAGCAAAGTTAACTTGAAATTTTGAACAAGAAAATAAATTTTATATCCTCTGAGACTTGATGACATGAGATTAATGTTCATAATGAAATAATGGAAATGTATCACTTCTTCTAAAGATATAGTTTTGGTAGAAGAAGATCATTAAGAGTAGCAGAATCTGAAGCATCTGCAGCCACGACCACGTAAGAAACAGGCCACGTGGCCAATAGAAACTTCAAAAATTTTATTGGCTTAGTGATAATCTCCATGCCCCTGGGTTAGGTGATGTCCTAGACAAAAGCTGACAGAGTAATCACCAAATATTTTATTACTACCTATAGGACAATAAACTCCTAAGTTTCTTCCCTATATAACCTCTTTCCAATACTATGCTTTCAACATCTGTATATAGTGAAAACCCGTTTCTCTGAAAAGTCACCTTTAATATCCTCAGTAGTACATGGCAAGACTCTTATTCTCTATTCCGAGTCTCAGAAATTCTAATTATAGTCTATAGCATAAAAGATTCTTCTTACCTTCTATCCTATAGCTTTGTTTATTAAATGTGTTTTAGGAAGAGAAAGTGAAGAGAAAAGTAAGAAGCGGATTTGACTATGACTGCTTGAAAGGACACATTCTAATTCAATAAAATAGATTGGAAAAAAGAACAGTTAAATTGAATATAGTAATATCTATGTTGTCTAAATAATAAAAGAGATAATCAAATTAAGCATTTGGCATAGATTTGCTGTAGTCGACACTTAACAAATGACCCCTCCTACCTCCACATTCCCTTTCCAAATACCAGTTCCAACATTTGAACAGAGGCAAGAAATTTCAACTCTACTGGAAAAACAAATAAAAATTTGGTAAAATTCTTTGCCTTTTTACAAAGTTACAATCTCACAGAAGACAAAAAGGTAAGGCAAAAAATAATAATTATGCAGTATATTATTTTGTTTAATGAAAAAAATAAAACTGGATTTAATTCAAAAGTCCAGAAATTTGAGAAGGAATAATAATATTAACCAGGACTTTGTGATAATGAGCAAAGATAACACTAGATGTGGTTGGACTTAAACACAGTGTAATAGAGTGGAAGTACGTGACTGGAGTTGGAAAGACCTGCAGTATTTACTTACTTTCTTTAAATTGTAGTTTCCTCATCAATAAAATAAGAATGCCAGCTTTCAAAGTCACTGTAAGGATTAACTCAGATACTGTTGGTAAAAGCTAGGTAGTATATAGTAAATACCAACAACTCAAGTTTACTTTCCCTGGAGGTTAGAAGCATACATTTCAAATAGGTTAAAGAAAATATTACTATGGCACCATGATAGGAGACGTTGAGGGAGAATGTGGCTTGTAGAAGATATTCTAGAAAATGGCATCGGGACTATACAACTGTGAATGATCCATGCTAAATAAAAATGTGTCCAAAAATATTCTTCAGTTGCTCAGAGGACTATCTCATTAACTTAAATTTTAAAAGTGCATGTGTATAATTTGGGAGAGAGATATAAAACCAAAAGCCTAAACGAAAGGTTGGTATTTACCTGGGAATTATTTTTTTAATGAACACTCAAAATGATCTAACACTTTTGGGGGGCAAACATTAAAAGAAATGAAAGCAAGACTTTTACATCTATTCTCAGCAGGATGACGGATACAGAAGAGAGAGATGTGTCTGATGCTTAGAGGAAACCATAGCAGGACATTAGGTGTCTAAGAAGATGCAAACCAATAATCACCTTCAGGAGCATGAGTGGCCATCACACTAGAAATGGAAGAATAGGATAAAGAAAAATTATACCTTAGGATAATGGAGGAGAAAATTTAAGAGCAACATTCTATTTTAATTTACTCTTCAGTAGAGATTTATCTCTACCAGGCATGTAGAGATGTGCTGGAAATAAAATGAAGAATAAAGAGGTGGCTGCTGTTTTCACGGAGCTTATAATACAGTGAGGAGATAGTAAATAAATAATCACATAGACAAATATATACAGATTTGTATCTAAAAATTGCTAGGCAAGAAGTAGTTCAAAATTCACAATTTTTTTAGAATTCAGAGGTAGTATGAATACACTGGGTATTCAAAAAAAACACAAATACAAAAAAAAGTGCCTGAGGCAGCACCCATAATCAAACATTTTAAAATGTATTCAATAAACTATATGAATAATCATACAAACTCAAATAAAAATATAAATATTACAGCTTATGTATATAAAAATAAATGTCATGATACACGGTGTAGAGGTAGAGATAAGCATATTGCTTTCTATTTTCTTAAAGTTTCAAATATACACAAATTCAAACTAGCTTTACTTGTACTATACATTCCATAACTGTTTACAGCATCTCTTTGCCTGAGGCTCTTAAGAAAAGGCCATATCCGATTATTAAAAAGTGAAAAAATCATAGATGCTAGTGAAGTTGTGGAGAAAAAGGAATGCTTTTACGCTGTTGGTGGGAGTGTAAAGTAGTTCAGCCATTGTGGAAGACAGTGTGGCAACAATTCCTCAAAGACATAGAGATAGAAATACCATTTGACTCAGCAATCCCGTTACTGGGTATATACCCAAAGGAGTATAAATCATTCTATTATAAAGACACATGCATGTGTATGTTAATTGCAGCGCTATTCACAATAGCAAAGACATGGAATCAACCTAAATGTCCATCAATGATAGACTGGATATAGAAAATATATGCATGGTAAATATATACCGTGGAATACTATGCATGCATTAAAAATAAAACACAATGAGATCTTGTCCTTTGCAGGACCTGGATGGAGTTGGAGGCCATCATCCTTAGCAAACAAACACAGGAACAGAAAACCAAATACCAAAAGTTCTCACTTATAAGTGGGAGCTAAATTATGAGAACACACATAGTGGGGAACAACACACACTGGGTAGAGTGGAGGGTAGGCAGAGGGAAGAGGATCAGGAAAAATAATGGGTATTAGGCTTAATACCTGGGTGATGAAATAATCTGTACGACAAACTCTCATGAAACAAGTTTACCTATGTAACAAACCTACATGTGTACCTCTGAACTTAAAAGTTTACAAAAGGCCATATTAATGTTACCAGTGTCATTAGTATCAGGTTGGAGTGGAACAGAGTAAAACTATAATCGCAAAGCAAAATGTTTCATTGGGGAAAACTAAATGCCAAAACATTCATTTATACAAGAATTTCAAGAGAGGGATTTGTGTCCAGAGCAGTAACATTTTACAGATTTTTCCAGTCTAGTTTTCTTGCAATGAGCTCATGCTGCTAGAAAATAGGTTTTGCCTGCATTTTACACCATGGCATTCTTTAAATTTTGTGTAGATAACTTTCTAAATATTCCACCACCTTCAATTTTCTGTTCTTCTTGGTGTGTTCTTGTTTTTCCATGGCCAAAAAACCAGTCAGTACTTATATTCTCTTCCTAACATCAAACTCACTTGATCAGTAAGTGGTTAAGATATTTAGAATTCATCATATGCAATTTTTTTCCATTTTTCATGGTCTTTGCATCATGGTCACTGAAAAAACCTCCAACAATCTGTCTCTCTCTCTCTTCTTAATGTCTTATGTCATGGTGATTCCAGTGCTCTACTCTTTAGTAACATGTCTCATAGATATGCAACATTAAAGTATCTTACACTAACTCCACTTTCTGTGCTTTTACAGATGCTTCCTTTTCTTCTTCTTCTCACTGTTAACCATAAACAGATTTTACCTCTCTGTCATTTCTTAACACAATTACATCCAAAGCCACAAAATAGCCACATTCAGCAGAGGCATGAAGGATGTGGTAGTGTACTGAGATACAACTGTCTTACATAAGTTCATGTTAAAATATATATGTGTGTATATATATGAGATATGTGTGTGTGTGTGTGTATATATATATATCTCAGGATATATATATATCATGATATATATATGAGAGACACTAAGAAAAAATTGATTGACACAGAGCCCTTTAGGTTTTGGGATTCTGTGGGATCATTTAAACAAACTGTTCACATGTGTAGACAAATAAGTTATATCTTATGGGCTGAAATAATTTTCAGATGCAACCTGAGTCACCATTTAGAATACTTGAAAAACCAGAGATATTTAAAGAGGATCATTAAAACCATCAATGCACAAAGTCCCAATTTCTCAAATAAAGGGAAATGTGTTATGATAAAGTTACTGAAGAAATGAATTTTGAGTGTCTACAATCGGCCAGACTCTCAATCTTCTGAGGACCAAGTCCATAGATAAATGATGCTAGCGCAAAAGTTGATTTTCCCATTAGGTTTGTTTTGGACTCATGCCCCAAAATGAATCTTTTCTTCACTTCTATCTATGCAGCAGCTGACCAACAAACTTCCATCTCTCCTATGCCTACTCTTTTATTGTTGCCATTTTCTGGATGTGGACACTCTATTCTCTTCCATCTCCAACCCCCTCCAAACCACGTTTTCAATTTAGAGTCCAGGCTATTCCTCCCTTCACCATTTCTCCATTTCAGGCTGAGTGGCCACTTTTTGCCTCAGGACTCTTCCTATATGATTTGTCCCATGTAAGCAGATCCAAGAGTTGAAGTCCACTGTGCTCTGATCACACCTCTCAACCTGGACTGCAACTTCCAGTGAGTGTCACATGAGAGAGTAAAGGCACCTGCTGTCAGCATAAGTGCATTCACATGGTCATACCAAATTAATTTTCTCTATCCTTTCTTTTTCTTCCTTTGGTATTGCCATGGCATTATAAGTTGGTTGGTCAAAGAACTGTGATCAGAAAGTAATGAAAAAACTGTTTCATGGTAAAATACTAAAATATGTACTAAATAATTATTTCCTTTTTGAGTTTTCGCATGCTCCCACAGATGCTTAACAACTGGAACCCTAAATACGTTGCTATCCATTTTTATAATAATAACTTAACCAATAACCTAAAAACAACATTTATAAAGTTGCAAATGACACTAAATTATAAGACATGACAAAATAAAGACTAGGTCACAGTTAAAAATAATATTTCATGAGAATAAATGTAAATGTTATTTGATTCCAAAAATATTTCTAAACTCTTTAATTTTAAAAAATAATCTAGCCCAGAGCCCCATCAAATGAGCTAATAACACATCAGTCAGAAATTTTTCTCTTTTTTAAGCCATCCGGGACAGGTAGCTCACTGTTGCCCAAAACTGCCCATGGCATTTTTGAAAAAAAAATAATAGCAAGACAATTCTTTGTAATATTGGGTTCAATTTTGCCTTATTTTGCCTTATTTTAACATAAATTACTTTCCATTCTACCTTCCGACTGCGGCCATTCAGATATTTGAGGAGAGTTCACAAAACAAAAAGCTGTCACATCATTCTTCTTTATGGTGCCTTTCCGGTTCCTTTGACAGTTCCTCATAGAACATTTCTTGTAATTCCATGACTATTCTTATCTTTTACCCCCTAAAATACTCCAGTATGTCAATATGTCTCAAAGATCAGGATGCAGAAATTAACACATACTTTAGGGGAGAAATTATAAGCATACAATATAATGATTATCTCCCTTTTCCTGAACATTTTCTCTGTTACTATAATCTTATGATACATAAAGACAAGATAGGAAAGCCACAGTCAGGCAATAGAAATGTGAAAAGTCTGAAGCTGTTGACTTCAAGATTACTATGGGCGAATTCTGCAATACAGTTGATGAGCCACTTAAGCAAATTCAAATGGCATTAGTAGAGGTGTCATATCTAAACCTTAGTAATCAATAACCCTGTTATGTGCTGCATTGATTAAACCATATCTGGAATATTGTTTCAATTCTTGAAAAATATTTACTGTTGAAATCTTGAAAAACCAGTATGCAACTAAAGAACAGTACTCAGAAAGATAAGGATGATCTCAGAACCATGTAACCTAAAAACCTGCTGGAGTAATAGTGCATCTCAGGCCAGGAGAAGAGGAACTTACTAGGGATGACTGCTGTCAAAACTCTGAAGCATGACACCTGAAAGAGTCTTGCTAATTGTGGTTGTTTCATAAGACAGAACCAGAAAATTCAGTAAAAGCTACAGAGAGGCAGGAATAACTACTTTGTGATACGGTAAATTCACTGTCACTGCAAGTATTCTGGTGGAGGTAGATTTCTATTTAGCAAGATTAATGTACTACAGATTCTGGCATTAGGTGCCTATTTGAGCAAATCTCTAATTTTCTTTCAAAAACTAAGCTACTATGATTACTAATACCAAATTCTCCATCAGTTCTAGATAAAACAGGTATACTGACAGTAAGATAATACAGAGGCAGAAAAAAAAAATCTATGCATTTATCATGCCACATTACCACAAATCCTGGAAAAAATGAAGGTGTCCTGGGTTTATCTGTGTCATTGGCCCATCTTTTTCCCCAGCCCACTTTGATGCTTCCCTCTGGCAGATCATTTTCTACCAACCACTTCTTAGCCTTTGGACCATGCTGTCCTGTACTTCCTGGTAGCTTATGCTCCAAGAAGCTACAACTGAGGGAAGCAACAGGGAGGAGTCATTTAATTCCCTTAATTGTCTTACCATTCTAACCTCTGGAGGCCTTATTGATAGTGTTTGTCTATATTCACTTTAATTATTTGATAAAATATGTGTCATTTAAATCACTAAGAAAAAAATATATATGTTAATATGCATTTGTGCATGCATTTAATCAAGTATATACAAATATTTCTTTTGAATGGCACTGTGAAATCATCTCAAAGCAGGCAAAATATATGATTTTTCATTTCTCTGTTTTGATTTTGTAAGTTAGAAATTAATAAAAACAGAAGTTAGGTATGAAATAACAAAAAGAGTCTAAGCAGATTATGAATTGGGTAGGCTGGTCAAAAATAAAAGTCATGAGAAACACTCACACACATAACAGACACTGTGATTTAAAATAATTTTTAAATGTTAGTCAAGAAGCATCATAGCCAATACTTGATGTAACTCTCTTTTTACATATAAATAGTTTGCCTTTAGGTAAGTAAGGATTGTAGATATTTCTTTCTTCTTTCCACAAAACAAACAACCAAAACTGTAGTGCCAACTAATTGGTAGATTTAACATTAGATAATTATTTAAGAATTTCCATAGTGTAAAAGCTGAAATCATTATAAATGGCCTTTCTCTCTCTTGCGTTTTAATCATGTCTTGGCATAAAATTAATAAGGACACTATAAAGTTACAATCCCTATAGAAATCCATATAGAGTCTGGGTGGAGCCAAGATGGCTGAATAGGAACAGCTCCAGTCTACACCTCCCAGCATGAGCGACGCAGAAGACAGGTAATTTCTGTATTTCCATCTGAGGTACCGGGTTCATCTCACTAGGGAGTGCCAAATAGTGGGTGCAGGACAGTCGGTGCAACGCACCCTGCGTGAGCCAAAGCAGGGCGAGGCATTGCCTCACTCGGAAATGGCAAGGGGTCAGGGAGTTCCATTTCCTAGTCAAACAAAGGGGTGACAGACGGCACCTGAAAAATTGGGTCACTCCTAACCTAATACTGCGCTTTTCCAACGGGCTTGGAAAATGGCACACCAGGAGATTCTGTCCCACACCTGGCTCAAAGGGTCCGACGCCCATGGAGTCTCGCTGATTGCTAGCACAGCAGTCTGAGATCAAACTGCAAGGCAGCAGTGAGGCTGGGGGAGGGGCGCCCGCCATTGCCCAGGATTGCTTAGGTAAAGAAAGCAGCCAGGAAGCTCCAACTGGGTGGAGCCCACCGCAGCTCAAGGAGGCCTGCCTGCCTCTGTAGGCTCCACCTCTGGGGGCAGGGCACAGACAAACAAAAAGTCAGCAGTAACTCTGCAGACTTAAATGTCCCTGTCTGACAGCTTTGAAGAGAGTAGTGGTTCTCCAGCACGCAGCTAGAGATCTGAGAAACAGTAGACTGCCTCCTAAAGTGGGACCCTGACCCCCGAGCACCCTAACTGGGAGGCACCCCCAAGTAGGGACAGACTGACACCTCACTCGGCCGGGTACTCTTCTGAGACAGAACTTCCAGAGGAACTATCAGACAGCTGAATTTGTGGTTCACGAAAATCTGCTGTTCTCCAGCAACCGCTGCTGTCGCCCAGCCAAACAGGGTCTGGAGTGGACCTCCGGCAAATTCCAATAGACCTGCAGCTGAGGGTCCTGTCTGTTAGAAGGAAAACTAACAAACAGAAAGGACACCCACACGAAAAACCCATCTGCGCATCACCATCATCAAAGGCCAAAAGTAGAAAAACCTACAAAGATGGGGAGAAAACAGAGCAGAAAAACTGGAAACTCTAAAAAGCAGAGCACCTCTCCTCCTCCAAAGGAATGCAGTTCCTCACCAGCAATGGAACAAAGCTGGATGGAGAATGACTTTGACGAGTTGAGAGAAGAAGGCTTCAGATGATCAAAATACTCCGAGCTACAGGAGGAAATTCAAACCAATGGCAAAGAAGTCAGACTTTGAAAAAAAATTAGACAAATGTTTAACTAAAATAACCAATGCAGAGAAGTGCTTAAAGGAGCTGATGGAGCTGAAAGCCAAGTTTCGAGAACTACGTGAAGACTGTAGAAGCCTCAGTAGCTGAAGAGATCAACTGGAAGAAAGGGTATCAGTGATGGAAGATGAAATGAATGAAATGAAGCAAGAAGGGAAGTTTAGAGAAAAAAGAATAAAAAGAAATGAACAAAGCCTCCAAGAAATATGGACTATGTGAAAAGACCAAACCTACGTCTGATTGGTGGAGCTGAAAGTGATGGGGAGAATGGAACCAAGTTGGAAAACACTCTGCAAGATATTATCCAGGAGAACTTCCCCAATCTAGCAAGGCAGGCCAACATTCAGATTCAGGAAATACAGACAATGCCACGAAGATACTCCTTGAGAAGAGCAATCCCAAGAAACATAATTGTCAGATTCAGCAAAGTTGAAATGAAGAAAAAATGTTAAGGGCAGCCAGAGAGAAAGGTCGGGTTACCCACAAAGGGAAGCCCATCAGACTAACAGCTGATCTCTCGGCAGAAACTCTACAAGCCAGAAGAGAGTGGGGGCCAATATCCAACATTCTGAAATAAAAGAATTGTCAACCAAGAATTTCATATCCAGCCAAACTAAGCTTCATAAGTGAAGGAGAAATAAAATACTTTACAGATGAGCAAATGCTGAGAGATTTTGTCACCACCAGGCCTGCCCTAAAAGAGCTCCTGAAGGAAGCACTAAACATGGAAAGGAACAACCGGTACCAGCCACTGCAAAAACATGCCAAATTGTAAAGACCATCAAGGCTACGAAGAAACTGCATCAACTAATGAGCCAAATAACCAGCAAACATCATAATGGCAGGATCAAATTCACACATAACAATATTAACTTTCAATGTAAATGGGCCAAATGCTCCAATTAAAAGACACAGACTGGCAAATTGGATAAGGAGTCAAGACCCGTCAGTGTGCTCTATTCAGGAAACCCATCTCACCTGCAGAGACACACATAGACTCAAAATAAAGGGATGGAGGAAGATCTACCAAGCAAATGGAAAACAAAAAACGTCAGGGGTTGCAATCCTAGTCTCTGATAAAATAGACTTTAAACCAACAAAGATCAAAAGAGACAAAGAAGGCCATTACATAATGGTAAAGGGATCAATTCAACAAGAAGAGCTAACTATCCTAAATATATATGCACCCAATACAGGAGCACCCAGATTCATAAAGCAAGTCCTGAGTGACCTACAAAGAGACTTAGACCCCCACACAATAATAATGGGAGATTTTAACACCCCACTGTCAACATTAGACAGATCAACGAGATGGAAAGTTAACAAGGATACCCAGGAATTGAACTCAGCTCTGCACCAAGCAGACCTAAAAGACATCTACAGAACTCTCCACCCCAAATCAACAGAATATACATTTTTTTCAGCACGACACTACACCTATTCCAAAATTGACCACATAGTTGGAAGTAAAGCTCTCCTCAGCAAATGTAAAAGATAGAAATTATAACAAACTGTCTCTCAGACCACAGTGCAATCAAACTAGAACTCAGGATTAAGAAACTCACTCAAAACCACTCAACTACATGGAAACTGAACAACCTGCTCCTGAATGACTACTGGGTACATAATGAAATGAAGGCAGAAATAAAGATGTTCTTTGAAACCAATGAGAACAAAGACATAACATACAAGAATCTCTGGGACACATTCAAAGCAGTGTGTAGAGGGAAATTTATAGCACTAAATGCCCACAAGAGAAAGCAGGAAAGATCCAAAATTGACACCCTAATATCACAATTAAAAGAACTAGAAAAGCAAGAGCAAACACATTCGAAAGCTAGCAGAAGGCAAGAGATAACTAAAATCAGAGCAGAACTGAAGGAAATACAGACACAAAAAACCCTTCAAAAAATCAATGCATCCAGGAGCTGGTTTTTTGAAAAGATCAACAAAATTGATAGACCACTAGCAAGACTAATAAAGAAGAAAAGAGAGAAGAATCAAATAGACGCAATAAAAAATGATAAAGGGGATATCACCACCGATCCCACAGAAATACAATCTACCATTAGAGAAAACTACAAACACCTCTATGCAAATAAACTAGAAAATCTAGAAGGAATGGATAAATTCCTCGACAAATACACCCTCCCAAGACTAAACCAGGAAGAAGTTGAATCTCTGAATAGACCAATAACAAGCTCTGAAGTTGTGGCAATAATCAATAGCTTATCAACCAAAAAGAGTCCAGGACCTGATGGATTCACAGCCGAATTCTACCAGAGGTACAAGGAGGAACTGGTACCATTCCTTCTGAAACTATTCCAACCAATAGAAAAAGTGGGAATCCTCCCTAACACATTTTATGAGGCCAGCATCATCCTGATACCAAAGCCGGGCAGAGACACAACCAAAAAAGAGAATTTCAGACCAATATTCTTGATGAACATTGAAGCAAAAACCCTTAATAAAATACTGGCAAACCGAATCCAGCAGCACATCAAAAAACCTATCCACCATGATCAAGTGGGCTTCATCCCTGGGATGCAAGGCTGGTTCAACATACACAAATCAATAAATGTAATCCAGCATATAAACAGAACCAAAGACAAAAACCACATGATTATCTCAATAGATGCAGAAAAGGCCTTTAACAAAATTCAACACTTCATGCTAAAAACTCTCAATAAATTAGGTATTGATGGGACGTATCTCAAAATAATAAGAGCTATCTATGACAAACCCACAGCCAATATCATACTGAATGGGCAAAAACTGGAAGCATTCCCTTTGAAAACTGGCACAAGACAGGGATGCCCTCTCTCACCACTCTTATTCAACATAGTGTTGGAAGTTCTGGCCAGGGCAATCAGGCAGGAGAAGGAAATAAAGGGTATTCAATTAGGAAAAGAGGAAGTCAAACTGTCCCTGTTTGCAGATGACATGATTGTATATCTAGAAAACCCCATTGTCTCAGCCCAAAATTTCCTCAAGCTGATAAGCAACTTCAGCAAAGTCTCAGGATACAAAATCAATGTACAAAAATCACAAGCATTCTTGTACACCAATCACAGACAAACAGAGAGCCAAATCATGAGTGAACTCCCATTCACAATTGCTTCAAAGAGAATAAAATACCTAGGAATCCAACTTACAAGGGATGTGAAGGACCTCTTCAAGGAGAACTATAAACCACTGCTCAATGAAGTAAAAGAGGATACAAACAAATGGAAGAACATTCCATGCTCATGGGTTGGAAGAATCAATATCGTTAAAATGGCCATACTGCCCAAGGTAATTTATAGATTCAATGCCATCCCCATCAAGCTACCAATGACTTTCTTCACAGAATTGGAAAAAACTACTTTAAAGTTCATATGGAACCAAAAAAGAGCCCGCATTGCCAAGTCAATCCTAAGCCAAAAGAACAAAGCTGGAGGCATCACGCTACCTGACTTCAAACTATACTACAAGGCTACAGTAACCAAAACAGCATGGTACTGGTACCAAAACGGAGACATAGATCAGTGGAACAGAACAGAGTCCTCAGAAATAATGCCGCATATCTACAACTATCTGATCTTTGACAAACCTGAAAAAAACAAGCAATGGGGAAAGGATTCCCTATTTAATAAATCGTGCTGGGAAAACTGGCTAGCCATATGTAGAAAGCTGAAACTGAATCCCTTCCTTACACCTTATACAAAAATTAACTCAAGATGTAATAAAGACTTACATGTTAGACCTAAAACCATAAAAACCCTAGAAGAAAACCTAGGCAATGCCATTCAGGACATAGGCATGGGCAAGGACTTCATGTCTAAAACACCAAAAGCAATGGCAACAAAAGCCAAAATTGACAAATGGGATCCAATTAAACTAAAGAGCTTCTACACAGCAAAAGAAACCACCATCAGAGTGAACAGGCAACCTACAGAATGGGAGAAAATTTTCGCAACCTACTCATCTGACAAAGGGCTAATATCCAGAAACTGCAATGAACTCAAAGAAATTTACAAGAAAAAAACAAACAACCCCATCAAAAAGTGGGCGGAGGACATGAACAGACACTTCTCAAAAGAAGGCATTTAGGCAGCCAAAAAACACATGAAAAAATGCTCATCATCACTGGCCATCAGAGAAATGCAAATCAAAACCACAGTGAGATACC
The DNA here is from genome assembly GCF_006542625.1 of Nomascus leucogenys. NCBI lineage: Eukaryota > Metazoa > Chordata > Mammalia > Primates > Hylobatidae > Nomascus > Nomascus leucogenys. The sequence goes on along the minus strand of NC_044402.1, from coordinate 37,318,733 downwards.
ATCTCACACCAGTTAGAATGGCCATCATTAAAAAGTCAGGAAACAACAGGTGCTGGAGAGGATGTGGAGAAATAGGAACACTTTTACACTGTTGGTGGGACTGTAAACTAGTTCAACCATTGTGGAAGTCAGTGTGGTGATTCCTCAAGGATCTAGAACTAGAAATACCATTTGACCCAGCCATCCCATTACTGGGTATATACCCAAAGGACTATAAATCATGCTGCTATAAAGACACATGCACACGTATGTTTATTGTGGCACTATTCACAATAGCAAAGACTTGGAACCAACCCAAATGTCCAACAATGATAGAGTGGATTAAGAAAATGTGGCACATATACACCATGGAATAGTATGCAGCCCTAAAAAATGGTGAGTTCATGTCCTTTGTAGGGACATGGATGAAACTGGAAACCATCATTCTCAGTAAACTATTGCAAGGACAAAAAACCAAACACTGCATGTGGGAATTGAACAATGAGAACACATGGACACAGGAAGGGGAACATCACACTCCGGGGCCTGTTGTGGGGTAGAGGGAGGGGGGAGGGACAGCATTAGGAGATATACCTAATGCTAAATGACGAGTTAATGGGTGCAGCACACCAACATGGCACATGTATACATATGTAAAAAACCTGTACATTGTGCACATGTACCCTAAAACTTAAAGTATAATAATAATAAGAAAAAAAGAAATCCATATAGAGATAAGTGCTTATGGATGCAGAGCTTTGTTTACTCAACCATTAAGCTCCTGAAAGCATTGTGTTGGTGAGAAATATTGGACAGACAAAATATATGAGAAAAGCAAAGAACTCAGCCATTATCTTTACACCCTGATTGCTTTACTTCTCTAATTTAAGCCAACAACAAAGGAAAGTGTCATTGTCCTGCTACATTCCTTTAAAGTAACAGGTGCTTTCTAGATAAACAGTATTGATCCTCCTAGAATTAAATAATGACAACACCACCGGATGGCAAATAAGACAATAGAACGTGTAGCTGGGGATAGCAATGACTTGCCTATTGTGAAATCTATGTGCTAATATTTCTTTTTCTAAAATTATGCATCAGTAGTTCACTCAGCAAGTAAATTTGAATAAGTTATACTGGAATGCTGACTCATCAAACTAATTATGTGCAATGGCATAGATTGCATGCTTTTAATATATTTGATAAAACTGTAGAGCTAACTGATCATGCAGTTCTACTAAGTAGAATTATTTCTAGAACAAACACGGCAAAGAGCAATAAGTACGTCTGTTTGACAAAGGACCTGGAACAAATTTGAAGATTGAGATGCATCAAAGTAAAACTCATCATTTTGGTGACAGGTATGGCTGTGCATGCGCTACTTAAACATCTTAAATTACCGGGGATTCGTTATGCATGGGCTGCTTTTGTTAGTTTAGAGTCATCCTGGATACGTGTGGCAAAAATGTAGAGAATTTTAATACCAATGATAAATAACCGTAAAGATTTATACTTGAACATTATTTTTATTATTATGAATAAGCAAACAAGAAAAGCAAATGAAGATCTGCTAATATTGTGCTCACAATTAGTCAGATAGAAGCCTGCAGTCTTATTCTCTGCATATCTCCTTGACAAGATAAGATTCCAGAGCTAAATTATGTTGTAAATACCTTACAATAGTATAGAATGTTCAGAACATTAGTTTCCTCTACTGTACTTTCCACTTTACTTCTGTCCCTTCTCTTGCCTTCTCCAAGTCCTGAATGCTACCGATGTGTGGTGGAATCTGTTCCTAAAGTATTTCAAAGCCAGAAGTATATATCTGTTCATTGAAGCACATTGCAATATTCTTAGAGCACTTCATTGCCTTTTAGTTCCCTTCTGAAATCATTAGCAAATAGTCCTATTTCTGGACTCTTCAGCTTCAATTTTACTTCTGCTAATTTCATCCCAAGAAAAAACAGACCATGATCTAGTGGTTATAACACAAGGTGTAGCAGGAGCTCATTTGACGTCTCTCTTCCCTGAGTTGGGACTGATTCAATGCATGGCCTTGGGCAAGTTACTTAGCCTCCATTGCCCCATATGAACCTGAGTCTTAATGACACCCACCTCACCAGGGGTTGTGAGAATTCATTAATAAACTATCATTATCAGTCTTCATTATGCACCTGTGTGCAACCTCAAACAATCCCTCTTGTTCTAATTGAGCAGTATAGTGTATATTTTTTCCTGGGGTTTTATTTTTTATGTGCAGGGAGAGATTATTGTGTGTTCTCTCTACTCCTGTTCAAGACAACTATTAGAACCAGACCGCTTTATCTAGGTAATTTGGCTTAGTGGAATTTTTTAAGCCATACAGCAACCTAGATGTTGACACTGAGAAATTAAAATGATGATTATTAGGCTGGGTTCCGATCCATTGCAAAGTGACAGGCTCATTTTTCTCTCTTCAAACCTGCCAGCTAGCTGGCCCCTGTGCTTCTCAAAGCAGCAAAGTTTTAAAGAACCGAGGAACATTACCCAAGCCACAATGCAATAACTCTAATAAACTGCACCTGTGGATGACTCTCTGGTTTATTTATATACTGTATCACAGGTCATTAACAGAAAATAACCCACTGAGATACAACATTCTTGTTTACAGTGAGGTTCTGGTGGTGACAGCAGGAATATAAAATACAAAATCAACAGGGAACACTGAACTAATAAAATGACAAGGGTCTATAAAGCATAGAAAAAAACAAAGGCAACTGTGCAGGCAAAAATAAAATAAAATAAACTTCCATCATAAAACAATCAAAAGCTATGGTATATTTATAGAGACTGGGGAACCCAAAGACCCACTGAGCTGGAATATTTATGGGTGTCAGATTGAAAGTCAGGAAATCTGTGTGCTGTCTGAAGTGAAAGCTTGATCAGTTGGATATATTCTTAGAAAAACAGATTTGTTTCCCCTTCTTCTGATGGTCCTTACCAACCTTTCCAGCCAATAAGCTTTCAGATATCTTTATTACTTTGATATGAAATTAGCCTTTCCAAACAGTCATGTATATTAACTTTAGAAAATGCTTGCTCAGAAATTCTAAGCCAAAAACATAAAATTTTGGCCACTCTATTACTATGATATCATTTCTCTGTCTTCATTGCCAAGAACAATGACACCTCTCTGTACAAGCAGCTAATCACTAGCAGGTAGCATAATTTTAAGTGTCAGTGATTTTATTGAGAAGATTTGCCTCAATAGAACATCTCTACTCCTGAATCACCATATTTGAAATACTATACTTTAATAATATATATTAACATTACATCTCTCTGCTGCTCATCTTTTAAATACCAACACTTTTAAGATAATTAGGCAAAATTCACAATAAATGCTATTACAGTAAGTATTTAGATGAGTTTAGAAGAGGATGGAAGGAGGTAGGTAGGCAGATGAACTGGACTCAGATAAGGAAGCGTTTACTTCTCAGTATTTCCTAGGACCAGTTTTAACAATATCCTTTCAACGTGGACACAGTAGCTTAGTCTTATTGTCTCTAGCCTTCTAAATTTTTGCCATGTCTTATTCTATTTTGTGCTGCTGTAACAGAATACCTTAGACTGGGTAATTTATAAAGAACAGAAATGTATTTCTTACAGTTCTGGAGGCTTGGAAGTCCAAGATCAATCAGCCTACATCCGATGATGGCCTTCATGCTGTGTCATCCCATCACAGAAAGCAGAAGGGCAAGAGAGTGTGAGCAAGAGAGAAAAAGAGATTAAACTCACTGTCTCAACCACTTTTTCAATAGTTAGTAATCCATTAATGAACGTAGAGCCCTCATGACCTAAACACCTCCCATTAGGCCCCACCTCCCAATACTTTTGTTGAGGATTAAGTTTCCAACACTTGTTTTTTGGGGAACACATTAAAACTATAGCATGTCTCTTCAACACAAGCTTCTAGTTAATTAACAAATATTCATTTTCTACTACATGCAAAACAAAATAAAAACAAACAAAAATAACAAAATAGGCCCTGTCTTCCAGCAGCTTGTCATCTATTTAGAAGCTGACTCCATGAAGTCAGGGACCTTTTTTTGTTCACTACTGTACCTCCAGCATTTAGAATAATACCAGGCATATGCTATATGGTCAACCAATGTGTTAAATGAAGCAATAAGTCAATGAATGAATAAAATAGATATGCAAAATGGCATTGGGGTTATAGAAGTCTAAGCACAGAGAGACTCTATGTGAACAAAGAGCCTGGTTCCATGTTTGTCATATATAATTGTTCAATAGTTCTTTTTAATGGAAGATAATGTGATTGAAGAAATATTTGTGTATGAAGTAGCAAAGTTTCTGGATCAATAAGAGAAGTAGGGCTTAGGGTGGATAGAGATTAGCAAGGGACAGCAATCTCAGTAAAGAAAAAGTATATGATCTGAGGAACCAAGAGGTTAAAAATGTACTCTATGCATCTGTGCAGGTAAGTTTTGCTAACACCTATAAAATGGTCACCGATCAGCCTATCTCCAATATTAGAAGCTTTTTATGAAATGCCATTTTTGAGAAGATACAGAATCTTTAGCTAATAAAAGCCATAAATAGTAAAAAAAAAAAAAAAAAAAAAAAAAAAGGACATTCCTTATAAATGTATTAATTATTCACATGTGCCTATGGATCTTAATTAAGCAAGGTTGGCCTCAGCTTTGTAAGATTAGAAAGGGTAGTTCAGGCTGACTTGTGATTATCTTTTCTTCATAGTTTTGAAAGTAATAAAGTAAGGTGGTGTCGATTTAAACACAAAAAAGGAGCTAGAAAACCAACTTCAGTGCACCAGGGTGCAGGCCCCATGAGGCAGTTCACCAGTAGAAATCCCAGTAGCAATCACAATGGATGAGAGAGAAATAATTTTTACCATCCCCCTCTGTCTTAGTCTGTTTGTGGTGTTACATCAAAATATCTGAGACTGGGTAATTTATAAAGAACAGAAACTTATTTTCTCACAGTTCTGCAGGCTGAGAAGTTCACGATTAAGGCACCAGCAGGATTGATTATTTGGTGAGGGATGTTCTCTGCTTGCTTCCGATACGGCACATTGTCGCTGTGCCTTCCAGAAGGGAGAGGGGAGGAACACCGCGTCTTCACATAGCACAAAGCGGAAGGGCAAGAGAGCTGAATACTGCATGAAGCCTCTTTTGTAAGGTACTTAAACCCACTCAGGAGGAAGGAGCCCAATCAACTCTTAAAGATACCACCTGTAAATACCATCACATTGGCAACACCTGAATTTTGGAGGTGGCCCATTCAAACCATAGCCCCTTCTGAGTTCTCAGCTGGGACCCCTGTAACAAAGACAGACTATCAAGAGAAAAACAAAACGAAGTTTATTAATACATGTATATCGTAAATACATGTTACTCAGGGAAAGAGTAACTCTCAAAGAGGTGACTTAGAACTCCAGCTTATCTATCCTCTTCAACAAAGAACTTTAACGAGAAGCAAAAAGACCCAGGAAAAAAACCTCGAGCTCTAGGGGCAGCAAATTGTGGGAAGTCAAATATATGAAAATCTCATCGTAGAAAAAGGCTACATAGTGAAGTTATTTATGTAGATTCCTCTGGTGCCATCTCCAGGCTGATAAGCGTCTAAAGTCATCTCTGTACCCCCGATGTGATATGATGAGAAGGGGAGTTCGCCTCTGCAGTATTCATTCCTGAAATCCATAACCTCAGGGTAATCATGAGAAAAATCAGCAAACCAAAATTGTGGGCTATTTTACAATAACTGACCAGCATTTTTTAAAGTTTCAGGGTCATGCAAGACAAAGAAACTCAGAGAAACTGTTACAGATTGAAGGAGACTGAGAAGACATAACAGCAAAATGCAGTGTAGGAACCTGGATGGAATCTGGGAAAAGGAAAGGGGCATCAGTGAAAAGACTGAGGAAATCCTAGTAAAGTCTAATTTAGTTAATGTTGTTACTTTTGATAAATGTACCATGACTCTGTAAGATGTTAACGTTAGGGAAACGTGGGTGAAGGGTATATAGAAATTAACTCTGGGAACTAATGTGCCAACACTTCTGTAAACCTAAAATTGTCTCAGAGTTAGTTTTTTAAGCCGGGCACGGTGGCTCACGCCTGTAATCCCAGCACTTTGGGAGGCCGAGGCTGGCAGATCGCCTGAGATCAGGAGTTTGAGACCAGCCTGGCCAATGTGGTGAAACCCCATCTCTATTAAAAATACAAAAATTAGCTGGGCATGGTGGTGAACCCTTGTAATCCCAGGCAATCAGGCAGCTGAGGCGGGAGAATCACTTGAACCTGGGAGGCGGGGGTTGCAGTAAGCCAAGATGACGCCATTGCACTCCAGCCTGGGCGACAAGAGTGAATCTCTGTGCCAAAAAAAAAAAAGTTTTTTAAGATAAAAAATAAAATAGCCTTCAATGATCAGCCTCTGTCCTTCCTGGTAGACAGGAAAAGGGACTCCTTTGTAAATCAGTGTCCTGCTTTAAGGCAAGTGGAGGCGGGGGTGGGGGAGTGAGTGCAGCAAGTTTTTATTATATCTTCTTTCCAATTGCCTTCAGCTTAAAAATAATCCTTATGTCAAAGTGACATATTTTGGAGTGGCATATTTTCCTACCCTTCAACAGTAACTGGCAAATTGCAAACATTCAATACATTTGAATAAATGAAAGAATAGCCAGTTCAAACTGCTTTCTTTTACACAGGCAGAAATGGAAGCCCAGAGAGCTTATGTGGTTCGCTAAGAGCCACAGAGCTTGTTAGTGGCAATGTTAGGCCAACTCTTCTGATTCTTGGCCCAGTGTTAGTCTGCATTTCCCTGTTTATTCTAGTTTACAGTGACGCCATTAAAGGAACCGGACCCACTAGCAGCTGCTCTCTAAATATGTTCCTGATTTGAGTCTCTAGCCATGAGACATACATCTCTATTCTTGTTTCTAGTGAGAGATGAACTGGCATTTTTTGCTTGTTTCTGAGGAGGAAATCATTTTGAGTTGAAACACAGCCAGACTGAGGAAGTCCTGCTGAGTCTGAAGGAAGTTCACTCATCCTTTGCAAATGCTCTGGAAGAAAGAAAAAATAATTCTTGTCTTTGCAGTTTTAGCTAGCATATATTGGGCAACAATCCACTGGATTATTTCTTATGCACCTGTATGTAAATAATCTGAATAGAACTGATTAACATTTAAATTCTAAGTTACTGAAGTATCCAAGGGGAAATTGATTAGATTGACTTGATTTGGTGCCAATATGGTAAATGCCTTAATGTTTTAAACAAATTGAGGCAGCAATCTCCCATGATTTTGAAACATCACACTTTTTAAAAATTCTCACTTTGAAATCTGGAAGAAAGTAACTTATCTCAGTTTGTTTTCCTTCTCCTTAGTATCAAATAAATGTTAACATTTATTTTCATAGTCAGGAGATACTAGCAATGGATCACCATTGTATTCCTCTAGTGGATTATTTTTAACCGGAATGGCTTTTTTGTTGTTGTTTGAAAAAACCAAATGCCTGTGGGGCTCAATGTACTTGGAAAATATGTAAATGATGGCTTTTCTCTGTCAGTCTGGGAGTGACAATTCAGTAAACCCTTCATCCACATCATCTGTAGCATAATAGCATTTTAATTTAGAGTGAACCTTTTTGCTTAGCTCATATGTATCTTATGCATTTTAAGATAAACTATTTACAGAGAAGTATAAAAGTCCCTGGAGATGCAACATCTCATTTTCAATTCTGTTGGCAGGAATACTAATTACATTATCACATATTCAGCAGCATTCAGCAAAGTTACTTATTCATTCATCCTTAAGACCTGGGACGCCTACCAGGTCAGTTTCAATAAGCAGTACCTTGAGATTCTCTGCTGATGGTACATACAGATAATTAGGTGTAGAGCTGTTAGAAAAATCTCACCCCAAAAAGCTCAGCCTTGGAGATTTGCCTGCTCTTTCATTCTCTGAGCCAGAGAGAAAATCCAATAGTTGCTAGAAATGAGGAAACACTTATCATCCAAATCTCTCACCCCTACAGGTTCAGTTTCTTAATTGAAGTTTGGTTTTAATTCTTAGAATAGCAAGAGAACTTGTTGACAGTTCAATATTGTGAAAATACTCAGAATTTACATGTGGAACAATTTGGCTCTTCAGATGATTTTGAAAGTGAATGTGCTCTGATTAATGCTGCCTTCCTTTACCTTTGAAATCTTTAATCATCGTTGGTTAACAATAATCATTTACACTGCACATCATCTTCCAGTAATCTTGCTCTACTGAGATGTTAAAGGAAATAGAAGAATATAAATATTCATATTGTATTATATACGTCAGATTTTCCTAGTAGTATTAACAGTGTTGAGAAGATGAGCACCTGACAATGACTAGGCCTTGGAAGAATATAGTTTGATAACAAACAACCTGATCTGAGAAATTGCCCAATTTCACAAAGCAAATGATAGCTTTGCTATTATTCCAGGATTGTAGCAAAACTGTCTTCTGGTTTGTGTCACTCAAAATGTAGAGAAAAAGTAAATCACAGACCACAAAGCAAATTCCTGGTTGGGTCATTAGAGCTTGCTTTTGTCTCAGGCTTGGATTTTCTACCTTTTTTCCTCAAGGAATTTGTGAGTTACCTTAGATTAGCTGCAATATTTGGGCTAAATCCTATCTGATCCCGACCCCAGGCACCCCCTCCTTTAATATAGGAGAATTCTATCTTCCCTTCCTACCACGAGAGCCAATGGAAATTCAGATGTAGGAAAGGAGTTTCATTCTCAGGGTGTTGCTACACACTCAATGTCAAAAAGCAACTGGAAACCCAGTAAGAAATCTGACTCTTGCACATCTTTAATGTCACTTTCCCCTAGGAATAGAAGATAAAAATGGTTAGGCAGACAAAACCCACTGAAATATATTTTTCTGAAAATGGTAATGTTAGAAATCTATTCCTTAGGGATTTAGAGTTCATAATAAAGATCCCAGAATGCCAAAGCTTTTTTGGTAACAGTACATGATGATGGAAAGACATTTTTCATTTTCTGAGTTCTCTTTTAAATGATGATTTTCTTTACTATACATAATAGTGATTTTGGGGTCAAATATTCAGCTTTTTAAATTGATATTGTAAGTTAAAAGGCCAGAGAATTTTACTTGGTCAAAGAATACATTCCACTTCTCTTTACAAATAGTTTAACTTGTTTAATGGCTTAATTTTCTGGCTTCCTCTGGCAATTGTCTCTTGAGAATGTAACAGCAGATCACCCAACACTAGCTATGAGATGAGTAAGCAGTATTCCCTCATGCTGAATTGTAACTACACAATTCAGACTCCATTGGGAAGTTTTCCTTCTAGTAATAAGATGTACTGCAATATCTTCCCAATCCTACAGTGGAATCTAAACCATAGTAACAGATACAGAAAGCATAAAAGTTTCACTAGAAAAAGAAGAGGGCATAGGGTAATGCAAGCAGGCATGCCATTTCTAGGATAGTAGAGATGAACTAAATTTTAGAGTTTATTTAAAAGAAACAAAACTTTTGCCTAGCAAAATAATCAGCAAGTGTTTGATATGTAAAGTCAACATTCAACAGCTGCAAATGGATGTCGAAAATGTACAAATATCAATAATGGTTCTAAGAGGTAAAAGTGATGGCCAAGCACAGCTTTGTATGGGAAAAGGAATGCTGTGGAAATGAGGAAAAGAAGATGAGTAAGACTTGGATATTGCAAAAACAGAAGGCAGCCAGACTGAACTCACATTGACATTGTTCTCTTGGAACAAACTAAAGGTTTTCTCCAATCCTTTGGTGAGAAATGGTATAAAAATAAATGTATCTTTTGTCATCTGTTGTGTATGATTATGCTTGACAGTACAATGCTTACAACATTTTTTCTGTAGTACAGATTAGGTCATTCCAATGAATCATTTCAGTGTTTGCATTAAATTCTACAGCTATCTGGACTGGTAGGGACCCCTGATTATTACAGTGAAGGTCTTGGTGCTAGAATTTTTGCAAACAAGGAAACAGCTCACCATTCAGAGGGCCCTGCATTGCATGTTTCTACTTTTTTATGATACCAGCCAAAAAAACTCATGGGATCCACATGTGATTGACTCTTTGGTTCATAACTCTCCTTGCAGGTGTCATGACACCTGGAAGTTTAATTTGAAGAGATCAGAACATTTTTCAGCAATAATTCTTGTGGATTTATGCTTGTCTTTTCCATTATTTAATTAATTTTAACTTATTTTCTAAACTCATTTGAGAAAAAACCATTTTGTTTTAACTATGATGTGTGTGTTTGTGTGTGTCAGTGTGGATGTGTGTGCAAGGGGGAAGGAGAGAGAGACAGAGAGAGAGAAACACATTAATGTCAGACAAGCCCTGTCAATAGCAGTCCAGTTGAAACTGAAGTAAGAAGATACTACCAACATTTTGGATTTGTTACTTCACATTGGCAGAATATAAGCCAAAAGTGGGGCTATGTCTAACATGATCTATGAACTAAGTATTTTTCAATGGCATCATAGTTCAGTATGTGGAGAGGAGCGTCATTGGAGTAGAGTGGTATCATAGATAGAATTTAGGATCCAAAGCCAAAATTACTTTTGAAAATCTCTTTCATCACCCACAGAGGATTAGTATTAAACCCTCTCTTAGTAAGTCCAACTCAGTTTTTCTTTCAGCATATCAATAGATCACTATTTCCTTGGCTGGGCATTGAATGAAGTAATTTACACTCACTTTTAAGAGCTATACTGAATGGGAGCATGCATACACCTCCAATTATAAGAAGTACACTCATAACAGTGAGAATGTTGCATCAGAAAATTGCTTTAGAAACAATGTTCTCATAGCACATTCATATAGGGGCATTCTTTCATCAAGTAGAATGCCAGGTGAAATACAGGTAGTTATAAAATTGATTATTATGTCTGTGTGTATGTATATGTGTATGTGTGTTGCCTTTAGCTGGGCATGTAAACACACTGTGTTGTAAATGCAATACCACCATAATGGATTCAGTTTGGTGACTTCATTGGGTACATTTTTGTAGACTGTTTTTCAATCAGTTTCTGAATCACACAGACATTGCCTAATGTTTATTCAAACTTATCAAGCTTAAGAATATTCTTTAACCTTCTTATAACAGGCCCCACTGTTCCACCTGCTGAGACTCTAACAAACACCAGTGTGTCTTAAGAATGTCTTTGCTGCTGCTGCAGTTAGATGCTTCCTCAGGGATCCTAGGAATAGCAACAGCCTAGGAAACTCCATCAATGTTACAGCTATGTGCCTGAGCTTTGGTTAATCTTCTAGAACTTGTAGCTGAGGTAGAAGGAATGGGTGGTAACACACCTGAAACTTTAGTTTGGAATAGATCAGAACATTCTTTTCTTTGTCTTACAAGTAAAGCTCCTGGCATACTGCACCCTTTCAAACATCCCTACTCCTGTTCAAAACAAGATCATGATAGCTCTATCTTCATAGAATACTTTCTCTCTGTTCAAGAGGTTCCCACTTTAAAAAATAAAAAGGTCCACAGGCTTGAATCCACTGGAATTGTCTAAAACAATTATAGTGTCTTCTATCTGAGAAAAAATTGTTGTGTCCATTAAATGTTGTCATTAGTGGCCTTGATGATAATGAGTCTAAGCTAGAGCTTCTAAATAGGAAAGGGTTCATTTGCTAAACAGGCCCTTGTGGGTCAGAGGAAAATTGTCCCTTCATAACTGATGACTGATATAATTCAGCAAGCTTGAGCTTAATATGAATGTGCTGGCCTCTTTGTGGTATAATCTGATAGTGTGTACTGCAGGACTTCTGACAGTTACAGTAAGAGATGTCACTCATTTATGTTAAAAATAAAAATGGTAGTTTTTCATTTTTACTTTTCTTGGATGATTGTAAAACTAACAGCTACATCTGCATTTGACATGGACAATGATTTATAAAGAACAGTCCGTAAGACTCAATAACCTTTAGAAGTTAATGAACTTTAAATGATATGCAAATAGATAATGAAGACTGTATATACATTCTAGAAGTAATAGTGCAGGAAGTAAGCATAAATGGATCAGTAAACTAATATATCCACTAGGATGTATTAGTCTCCTAGTCTAAAAAGAAGAAGGAGCGTAAGGTGGAGTGGGAGGTGGGGAAAGAAAAGAAGGAGGAGGAAGAGGAGAAGGACTTGCTTAAATGTGCATTTAAATTTCAGTTAAATAACACTAAAATTTTTGTGAAAAAAAGTAGACATTCACATTTTTTAAATTATGAAAAGAGCAAAATAATAAAGGAAATCTATTAACCCAAGGAAAACTTTAATCAGCGAGTAATCTTAGTTTTCACATAGGCAGTATATAGTGTAGTAAGAAGAGCGTGAAGCTCAGAATCAGAGGAACAAAGTTACACTTCCAAATTTGCTTGACATTAGGTAAGTCACTTCACCACTGGGTCTTTGTTTTTTCTTTGTCTTTCTCACAGGGTTTGGTTATGCTCAAAGTAGAGCGTGTGCATCAAAGTATTCCACAAATTATTCTTTTTTAGTAAATTGTACTTAATTGAGTGGAAATGAGTTCAACTCCCTACTCTGCCACTAGCAAGAAGTATGATCTGTGGCAATTCCCTACATCTCTAGGGACCTGGAGAGGAGGGGTTCTGTTATCACAGAATCCATGTGGTTTCTTCCAGTTCAAAGCCCTGGTTATACAGTACAAAAACTACAGGCCAGTAACCCTTTCCATCAATTTTCTCAGTGACTGGTGAATTTCTAGGAAAAAACAAAAAGTCTGAAGAGCTCTTGGTGGCCTGAAAGAGTTAATGTGGATTCCTGAACAGCCTAGTGACAACCAGAGAATAATTATATTTGGTTGATTATGACAAAGAATCTGATCTCATTTGTAGTGCCAAAGCTGTCAAGCCCCATGCACCAGAAGCCTATCACCAAATATTAATTTACCTGTTGTGTGCATCTAATAACTGACAGCTATGAATCCCATATAATTTTTGGTGGGCTTCCCACTGACATGCTCTTTGATTAAGAAAATAGTAAGCCAGAAAGCCAGTGTGTCCCTAATGTGGCCACCTCAGTTTAGCCTCCTTATTATGCTGGAATATTTTTCCCTAAATTAGATTTCCTGTCTTCATAGTGGCAGTTTACATGAATTTAATACATTACAAAATGTGCAGTTCCCTTGAGATTCTGTGATAGATTATAGTATTTGAAACCCATATTTCCATGGGAAATAAAAACCTAGGCCATGGCCAAATATTTTATCAGCTTAGCATTATCTTGAGATAATGGCACTATTAATGCTTGTCACCCGTCTCGGCTTCCCAGGGCTTGTGTTGGCTCTTTTCTTGCTTCTGACCAAGGTGTTGAAAGCTTTAAAGCTCTGAGCTACACCAGCAATAACCAACCTAGATAGGTATCCTTTGTACTATGTTGTCTGGCATATAATAATGCACAATGGGCTCCTCTTTTCTTTTCTCCTCAATGATACTGAACCTGATGATCGATTATGCTACATGGGTGAGATTACTATATATTACAGCTTGACTATGATTGGCTGCTAAAGCCATGTCAAGGGATGACAGCACAGCTGTGAGCTCTTACTATAGGATGTCTGGAAGAAGGGACAGCATGTAAGAAAAAGGAAAAAAACACAAAATCCAAAGACTCAGCAAAATGAAATCTAAGACCAGGAACAACAAATTACCAGCTATGAAACATCAGAAGCTCCTAGATGAAATCGAAATGGGCAATTAGAGGCAAATCTTTCATTGGTTTATTCAGATCCTTTAACTAAATGAAAAATAAAATAAAAGACCAAGACTTATGGAAGTACGTACACTTATCTTGGCTCTTTCCCTCTTCCATATCTGTCTTTACTTTTAGTTGTCTGTCCAGGAGTTGGGTTTCTATAGGTGGAGAGTTGTTTTTGATTTCCTAATTACACTACTTTTTTTCTTATCTCACGTTTTCTCTACATAAAGCTTCTGTCTGTGCAAAGGGTACATTGCTCCCTAAGGAATTCAGAAAGTCATTTCTCAGTACACATCTCTGCTTTGCCCTCAAATTTAAATTCTGGTGCCTTAATAGTCACCAGCTAACTTTTATTAGTAGGCGGTGCTCTACATACTGACTGACAACTGAAAATTGACTTTTCTATTTTTGGTAATATTCCAACCATGGCCTAAAAAACAACTGCATATGCATATGCGTGGTAGTAGTCTAGGTGCAAGGAGAATGTTCAATTAGAGCTAAGCTTTCACTTGATATTCTGTTGTAACAAAGGCATGAAAGAGTTGAAATCAAAGACATGTTAGATTCACAAGCAGTGACTTAGAGATTGTTTTTATAATCTTTATGTAAAAGGTAAAAGTTGGAATTTAATCACATGCCAAAAAATATAACTTTAAAAATGAGGACTCTGGTTTTAATCAAATATCATCAGAATTGGAAAAGGATCAATGTAAGTATTTCTTGTAACTGCAATGACTCAGTCATTCTCCTCACATGTTCTGCATAGTCTCAAATAATTTGAACTAGAATTCTACTTCTATTTTCTGAGAAAATCGGCTCACAAATACTGTCATGCATAGTAGCTATACAATTTGCATCAGTTTAAGGGAATCACTTTGTGGGAGGAAGACAACAAAGTTTGTGCCTCCCTGTTCATGGTAAGAATTTATTTTGCATGGACTTGGAAGTAAGGAGGGAGAAAAATACAGTAGTAGTAACACCTTTGATATGGTTTGGCTCTGTGTCCCCACCCAAATCTCATCTCAAATTGTAATTCCCAACGTGTCCAGAGGGGAACTGGTGGGAGGTGATTGGATCATGGTGGTAGTTTCCCTCATGCTGTTCTTATGATAGTGAGGGAGTTCTCATGATGTCTGATGGTTTAAAAGTGTCAGTTTCCTCTGCATGCTCTCTCTCCTGCTGCCATGTAAGATGTATCTTTCTTCCTTTTTGCCTTACGCCATGATTGTAAGTTTTCTGAGGCCTCCCAGCTATATGGACTGTGAGTCAATTAAACTTCTTTTCCTTATAGATTACCCAGTCTCAGGCAGTTCTTTATAGCAGTGTTAAAATGGGCTAATACAACCTTACAGCTAGCTTTAGCATTCATGGTAAGTACTGAAAGTTTCTGTGAAAGTATGATAGCATGTTTCATGAGGAACACACAAGAACATGTCACATACTTCTGATAATCGCTTAGTTCACAACATGATGCAGGCTGCAGGTCAGTTCCTTGAAAAGCAGACTCTAAAGCAGAGATTTTCATAGAAGTTTATTGAGGGTAGTTCTTCAGATAAATAGAGAGGTATCATACTGAAGAGAGAAGGACTAGGTAGAGGGGAAGGTTGAAGTGTAATGTAGGCCCAGTCTTAGCCAGTACTGTCAAGCTCTCTGGAGCTGAGATGCTATTCAAAGTAATCCCAAAATGGCACAAGAGGCTAGGCCTTTATACCCTGACATGGAACAATCAGTGGATGTGAACTGCTCTGGGAAGGGGACATCCCCTTAGGTGAAGATGCTCTCTTCAACTTGAGGTCAAGTCCCAGAGAAGGACACAACACTCTCAACCACAAACTCTCCCAAATCCTGGAAATAATTGCCACCTAAGTCCTCAAGGGGAAATCTGGGCAGCACATTTTAGTATCTACTACAGGAAGAGTGTGTAATAAGAAGGCAGCATGATAGATTTGGGAACACACGAGCTTTGAATTTAGACAGACCTACATTCAAAGACTGGATCAGACAATGACAAATTATGATAACCCTAGCCAAATTGTTTAACCTTTAGAAGTCTCTGCTTTCTCATCTGAAAACTGGGAATGAGAATATCTCCCTCACTCTGCTGTTGTGATTATTAAGTTAGACATTATATATAATATGCTCCCATTGGGCCTGGCACATGTTAGATGTTCAATAAGCATTGGTTCTACACTCCTCACCGCTCATTTTATACAAAAAGAAAATTAGTCAACTAATGTATTGAGCTTCTACTACCTTCTGAGCACTACGCTAGTACTGTTAGAGGGTAAGAATAAATATAAGGCATGTCCCTGTCCTGAAGTACTTATCACTTAGTTAGAACAAATAAGACTAACACAAATAAAATCAGTGCAAATAATAACATTAGAAAATCATTGAATATTAAATTAAATGTTTGTTTATAGAAAAAGATCAATGACAGCCAGACTAATCAGGCAAGGAACAAACAAACAAGTTTTATCAAAGAAGTAATTCTTGACATGGGCTTTAAAGGGCAGGTCAAATTTAAGTACTTGGCAAGAGAAATAAAACATTCTGAAGAGGGAATCCTTACAGAGACAGATGAGAAAGAGCAGGGCTTTCTCTGACTTGAGTGTCATTGTGTATATGGAACTACGCAATTTTGAATAGCCATTCATAAACTGCCACCCTGCAGTTCAGCCTAATCCCTCTAGAGCTGTTGCAAAGCTGACTCTCTTTAACCTATTAAAATAACATGGGACTAGTGAAAACTGAGAATGTGTGTCAGAAAGAGTGAAACCAATGTTTATTTGTATGGGTACACATTGATCTCTGACTTCTGCTGACCTTCATTTTACACCTTACTCCCCTATTAGAAAAGTCACTTGCACACTAAATCTGGTTTATGCAACTACTAAAATGCTTGGTCATAGGCTGAATTGTATTAGCATGAGCTGGGTGCAGATAAGTCCTTCATTGACTTCCTGTATATCTGGCACTGATCTGCTACTGTCAGGATCTGAAGGGCAAAGACCATGTTTTGTTCATTTCTGTATTCTCAGCATCCAACATAGGAATGATTACCTAATCAGGAATGGACAAAATGAATTTGATGGCAGTGAGTGAATTTACCTAATCAGAGCATGTTGTAAAGCAAAAGCATAAAATATCAGACAGGTAGTGAAATTATGAAAGACATTGACAAGTAGGTAAGGTAGCTTAGACTTGAAGTAAGAGTAATTGTGATTTTGAATCAGAAGAGTTATATGATCAAAGTTGTTTAAGGTGGAATTATTTAATAGCCAATTATAAGATAGAAGAGACAGCAAGAAGCTATAGGGGAAAAAAACAGACAATTTTACTGGTAAATTGGATGTAATTTACCAATTGTAATTGGATAAAAAAGTTTAATAGTACAAAGACAACTCCTGGATGAGAGTTCAAGACATAAGAAAATTTGAAAGTCACAGGCACAGATTTAACAGTTGAAACCAGTATAATAAATGTGTTCTCCAAAAATGGGAATTAGAAGGATAGAACTCCAAACTAAGAATTAAGCCTTGGGGAATGCTCACATTGATCAGATATGCATAAGAAAGACCTGGCATTGACTAGAAATAAAAAAGAAAGGAGTGGTTCCATGAGGGTGGAGGTGACCAAGCATACCAGAAGTTACCAAAAGGCCCGGAGTAGTCAAAAAGTCACTAGAATTAGTATTTAAGAAACTCCTTTGGGCCGGGTGCAGTGGCTCATGCGTGTAATCCCAGCACTCTGGGAGGCTGAGGAGGGCAGATCACGAGGTCAGGAGTTCAAGACCAGCCTGGCCAGCATGGTGAAACCCCGTCTCTACTAAAAAATACAAAAAATTAGCCGGGCATGGTGACGGGCACCAGTAATCCCACCTACTCAGGGGGCTGAGGCATGAGAATCACTTGAACCTGGGAGGCAGAGGTTGCAGTGCACTGAGATCGCACCATTGCACTCAGGCTGGGCAACAGTGTAACGAGACTCTGTCAAAAAAAAAAAAACAAAAAAAACAAAAAAAAACACCTCCTTTATGCCCTTTAAAAAAGTAATTGAAATTGATGGGACTGGAATGCTAAAGGCTGGGCAAGGAAGCAGGTAGAGAAGACATGGAGGTCATGGGCATTGCGATGATTACTTTTATGTGTCAACATGGCTAGACAATGATACCAAGTTGTTTGGTCAAACACCAGTCTAGGTGTGGCTGTGAAAATGTTTTTAGATGTAATTAATGTTTACATTAACAGACTGAGTAAAACAGTTTACCCTATATAATGTGGATAAGTCTCATCTCATCTGTCAAAGGCCCTAAGAGAAAAGCCTGAGGTCCCCTGAAGAAGAAGGAATTCTGTCTCTGATCTTCCTTTAGACTCAAGACTATAAAACAAATTTTCCCTGGGTCTCCAGCTTGCTGGTCTCAGATTTGCCATCGTCCACAATCAAATGAGCCAATTCCTTCAAATAAGTATCTATTTATCCATCCTATTGGTCTTGTTGCTCTGGAGAATTCTCAATAAAACAAGTATCAACCATAATTTGATACAGTTTAAAGTGAAAAGCAATAAACAATGGTAGAGGAGCAGGAAATAATATTGTTTCTGAGATATAGAAGATAAATTTGAGTAAGAGGACTTAAGATTGCACTTTGCAGATACATATTGTAGCCCAGGTCCTGTCCACCAATTAGGAGAGACAGTTGACTCTATCCAGTAAGGTCAGAGCATCCCCAGATCCACCTAAGACAAGGACCACATCCAAATCAGTTCACGTAAAGGTTTAATGGACCATTCTCATCACAGGGCTTCTGTGATTAATTCTTTGGATAACATGTGTACAGCTAGACTCACCGTGTTTCATTCTTTGTTATTCATTACCATTCCCAAAGTGTAGCACCATCTTACTGTACACTAAATGTCTGTATTCTCACTTCCATTATGCTTTATACTTTCTTTTTCACTGAACAAACCTCACATTGCATACTTGTCACCCACTTATATCCAGGTCAGATGTCATTGAGATATGTTCCTAAGCACCTTTACATCCTTTATTTTAACATCTGTTATACTACTTTGTCATTAGTATTTACTTGTATATATCTTACACTGGATTGTAAACTCCATGAGACCAGGCAGTGTTTAGCAGCATCCTGATAAGCACTTAACAGATGTTTGTTTTATGATAGAATAAATGAATGAATGAACAAAGTTTTAATAAATCCATCAGTACTTCTACAAGAAAAGTTGTAACAGGAAATGGAAAGTATACTCATATCAGTAAAACTCTACAAGAGTTTAGTTATAAAAATAGGAATTGCAATGAAGTAGACAGAAAATGGGATATTATAAAGCAAGCTTGTCCAGCCTTTGGCCCAACACAAATTTGTAAACTTTCTTAAAATATTATAAGATATTTTTGTAAATTTGTTTAGCTCATTAGCTACCATTAGTGTATTTTATGTGTGGCCTAAGACAATTCTTCTTCCAGTGTGGTCCAGGGAAGCCAAAAGATTGGACACTCTTTCTGTAAAGGAATCATCCAAGAACATGGACCTTTCAACAGAAGATTTGTTGCCAACCTAGACCTAAAGCAAGAAGGTAAGGGAGAGATTACTAGAACCTAGATACAAAGAGACTCAGGGGTAGAACAGGTCACAATATGAGGAATAGTGAACATATTCATCAATGGACACAACTGGCCCAAGACTACCTCCTAGGGAGGAAACTTGGGAAATAATGTCTTGATTTGTTTCCTCCCTCCTTCTAGTATTTTCTTGGGGATTCCCATTGGCTGGAACCATAAGAACCTATTGATACTGTCTATACAGGTCAACTCCTGGAGCAGACAGCAAGGTAGAAAGAAGTAAAAAATGTATCTGAGAGGAAAGCAGCTGTCTATCTGGCTTAATGCCATTTACAACTGAGAATTGGATCTTTTAGCGCTCAATAAACAAAGTTTCTCAAATATGTTTCCTCATATTTTCTGCTAGAAATGCCTTTGTCTTCTTTCCAACAAAGAAATGGTTTAATCCTTCAAAGCCTGAGTCAGAAATATCCTTCCCAGTCTCTTCTCCAGTCCTCTTCCAGATAATATTAATTGTAATATATACAAATGATGCCATAGCATCTTTCTAGAGTAATTATGGTGGCAGTAATGGTGGAAATAATCACAGTAGTTAACACTTATTTAAAATGTATTATGTGCTGGGCACTTTTTTTTTGCTATATATATATATATATATATATATATATATATATATACACATACATACATGATCTTATTTAATCTTTAATTTATAATCCATGAGACATATCCACATTTCACAAATAAGGAAACTGAAGACAAGAATCTAATTTACTAAACTTAATCCTTTAAATAATGTAGATGATAAAATCAGAATGTGAATCTCTCTCTCTCTCTCTCACTTATTCCAAAAGCCTGTGCCTTTTAACCACTCACTGTTACTGCCATGAGTTGTGTGGCTACATACTAGGCTAATAGGTTCATATGAGAAGGGGCCATGTCCTACTCATTTTGTAAACTGCGGTGCTTTGTGTAGTGTCTGCTCCATAACAGACATCCACAAATGTTCCTGGAATTAAATATGAATGATATAGAGAAAACAAACAAAAAGAGATTATAGAATCAAAGCACATTTATCAACTGTAAATAATAGAAAAATGTAAACTATAGAATGAAAGAAAAGCAGGCAAAAGCTACGTACAAGAAACAGTCATTGCTCTTCCTAGACATGCAGTAGGTTTACTTTGATCTACTTCTCTCAGCTGGATTCAAGTTAATATTTCTTTTCTACTCACTATTTTGCTAAGAGCCATAAGATCAGCTTTTTTGAGTTTGAAACAGCCAGTCTCCCTTTCCTTGGAACAGTCTTCTCCTGAAGCAAAACCTCTCTTTTGGAGCAAAGCTTCCCTCCTAGGTTTCTTTGTTCTGCCAGTGCCGAGTCCCTTTGAGCCTCTCTCTGCAGCAGGTCTGGAACCAATACTTCCCCATTCTTTTGAAAGGCTTAGCAAGTTGTCTCTCTTCCGGGTTGCCCTTGCAGTGCTGGAGGCCTGTGCAGTCTCTGTCTAAACTCATTTCACTAAAACCCCTCCAGAAAAAGCTAGTTGCATATTTAAGCTAGTTAACTTTTTTTTTTTTTTTTTTTTTTTTGAGGGGGAGTCTCACTCTGTCACCAGGCTGGAGTGCAGTGGCTCGATCTTGGCTCACTGCAACCTCCGCTTCCTAGATTTAAGTGATTCTTCTGCCTCAGCCTCCTGAATAGATGGGATTACAGGTGTGCACCACCACACCAGGTTAATTTTTGTATTTTTAGTAGAGAAGGAGTTTCAGAATGTTGGCCAGGATGGTCTCAATCTCCTGACCTTGTGATCTGCCTACCTCGGCCTCCCAAAGTGCTGGGATGACAGGTGTGAGCCACTGCACCTGGCCTGGTTAACTATTTTTGAAGGTAGGAATATTTTAATATAGAACTAATATCTTACATAAAAAATAAATCACTTTACTATAAACAACTTGACTTCTTCACCAACAATGCAGATAGATACAGGACTCAACTTCAGTGACAGGTAGAAAATGAATCTAGTGATTACAAACTTAAAATTTGGAAAGCATTTTAGGCATCTTTCAGAGCAACTGCCTACTTAATGAAGGAATTTCTATTGCAGTAAACTAGGAGTTAGTTGTCCAGAACGAAAATCCTACTTTGAAAAAAAAAAAAAAAAAGAGCCTGATTCTCTGTAGGCAGCTCTGTTAACAGAGTAGTTTTTAATTAAGCAAAAATCTCCCTCTCCTGAAATTTATTAATTACATAAAATAACATGGACTAACCCTGCTCAATTCATGGGAAGTATGCTAGATGCTGCATTATGTGTAATATTTATCTGCTAAAATGCTGTGCAGTACCTCTACTCAATTTCCTATGTTGTCAGTTGAGTGGTCCAAAAGTGAACTTGGTAGAAGATGGTAGAGAGCCTGCTGGTGTGGGCAGTAGGATATGACATGTTAGAGGAGGACAAGGTGAGAAAGTGGAATAAGTTTTACATTATGGAAATAGAAAGCCAATGAAGAGCACATCAAAAAGAGGTAGGAGGAGAGAAGACATTTGGGTGTGGGTGACCATGGTTGGGGTTGGGTGTGAACTGGATGGTGAGAGGCAGATGCAATAAGCAAAATAAATTTTCCCGAGAGTTACAGATTAACAGGAGTAGAAGGTATGTTGGAATGGAAAGCAAAATACATTTCTATATAATTATAGGTCTTGAAATAGAAGCATTTCAGAAATTTTCTCCATCTCTCTTTTTCACATAATAACTGTTTTCCATTTGTTTGGTGGTGCTAGACCTAGAGTGCCACTCCCTCATTTCTCACTCCTTCAACCCGCAAACATTATGGTTATTGGTGGAATCTGAAAGTAGCAGGGATGGCAGGGAGGAGACAGTACACCATGCTGTCTGCCCACCAGGATTGCCTTGTCCCACGATCAGGCAGCTTTGTTTGATCTACTCAGTTATCATCTTCCTCCTCCATTATAGAAATAGATGCATATAAAATGTTCTTATTGGCACCAAATAAAAGTGGCCTAAATAGATAGCAAGTAGTTTTATCTAATTCCTATAAGAAAAAAAATCTAGTGTTCAAAACCACTGTCTTTTTTTATTATTATTATTATACTTTAGGTTTTAGGGTACATGTGCACAATGTGCAGGTTTGTTACATATGTATACATGCGCGATGTTGGTGTGCTGCACCCATTAACTCGTCATTTATCATTGGGTATATCTCCTAATGCTGTCCCTCCCCCCTTCTCCCACCCCACAACAGTCCCCGGAGTGTGATGTTCCCCTTCCTGTGTCCATGTGTTCTCATTGTTCAATTCCCATCTATGAGTGAGAACATGCAGTGTTTGGTTTTTTGTCCTTGCGATAGTTTACTGAGAATGATGATTTCCAGTTTCATCCATGTCCCCACAAAGGACATGAACTCATCATTTTTTATGGCTGCATAGTATTCCATGGTGTATATGTGCCACATTTTCTTAATCCAGTCTATCATTGTTGGACATTTGGGTTGGTTCCAAGTCTTTGCTATTGTGAATAGTGCCACAATAAACATACCTGTGCATGTGTCTTTATAACAGCACGTTTTATAATCCTTATACCCAGTAATGGGATGGCTGGGTCAAATGGTATTTCTAGTTCTAGATCCCTGAGGAATCGCCACACTGACTTCCACAATGGTTGAACTAGTTTACAGTCCCACCAACACTGTAAAAGTGTTCCTATTTCTCCACATCCTCTCCAGCACCTGTTGTTTCCTGACTTTTTAATGATGGCCATTCTAACTGGTGTGAGATGCTATCTCATTGTGGTTTTGATTTGCATTTCTCTGATGGCCAGTGATGATGAGCATTTTTGCATGTGTTTTTTTGGCTGCATAAATGTCTTCTTTTGAGAAGTGTCTGTTCATGTCCTTTGCCCACTTTTTGATGGGGTTGTTTGTTTTTTTCTTGTAAATTTGTTTGAGTTCATTGTAGATTCTGGATATTAGCCCTTTGTCAGATAAGTAGGTTGCAAAAATTTTCTCCCATTTTGTAGGTTGCCTGTTCACTCTGATGGTAGTTTCTTTTGCTGTGCAGAAGCTCTTTAGTTTAATTAGATCCCATTTGTCAATTTTGGCTTTTGTTGCCATTGCTTTTGGTGTTTTAGACATGAAGTCCTTGCCCATGCCTATGTCCTGAATGGTAATGCCTAGGTTTTCTTCTAGGGGTTTTATGGTTTTAGGTCTAACATGTAAGTCTTTAATCCATCTTGAATTAATTTTTGTATAAGGTGTAAGGAAGGGATCCAGTTTCAGCTTTCTACATATGGCTAGCCAGTTTTCCCAGCACGATTTATTAAATAGGGAATCCTTTCCCCATTGCTTGTTTTTTTCAGGTTTGTCAAAGATCAGATAGTTGTAGATATGCAGCATTATTTCTGAGGGCTCTGTTCTGTTCCATTGATCTATATCTCTGTTTTGGTACCAGTACCATGCTGTTTTGGTTACTGTAGCCTTGTAGTATACTTTGAAGTCAGGTAGCGTGATGCCTCCAGCTTTGTTCTTTTGGGTTAGGATTGACTTGGTGATGTGGGCTCTTTTTTGGTTCCATATGAACTTTAAAGTAGACTTTTCCAATTCTGTGAAGAAAGTCATTGGTAGCTTGATGGGTTTGTTCGTGTTTGGGGTTATAAATAAGGATAATATGATCAGAAAATTTCTTTAGATATATAATATCAATAGATAAATATAGATAATAAAGAAAGATAAATATTACACATAATGGAGCATCTAGGATTATTATCCCTATTATTTTTAATAAATTAGCCTCTTAGACTTAAAAATGTATATTCTAAATATTGGATAATCTCCCTAACAACGTGAACATATACTGAAGTATTATTTATCTTTCTTTATTATCTATATTTATCTATTGATATTATATATCTAAAGAAATTTTCTGATCATATTATCCTTATTTATAACCCCAAACAGACAAACATTAAAATACGTGTTTCTATACTTAGATTTTATTATCCTTTCTCCAATTTCTCACTCTCTATTTTCCCCTCAACCTACTCCATTCAAACTACTTCAGTGAACCATTTTCATTGAGTTCACAGATGAGAAAAATGAATGCCTCTTTTTATTCCTTAAGTTTATTTTAAACATAGTAAGTACTATTGCTATGACACTCAAAAATGTACAAAAAGGGTCAAAAATAAAATATCCTCCCTACCTCTGCACCTACCGTTCAGTTCTCCTCCCTAGAATAAATTACTATGCAGGTTTTTAGACATGCATCTGATGATATTTAATACTCATACAGAGATTTTGTTTTTACATTTTGCTTTAATGCTAGCTTGTACTCTTCTGTCCATTTCTTTTTTAACCTATTATATGCTATGATCTAAATGTTTGTGTCCTTCCAAAATTCATGTGGTGAAATCCTAACCCCTATTAAGAGGTAGAACATTTGGAAAGTGATGGTCATGCTTTTGTAAATAGAATTAGAGCCCTTAAAAAGTGGCCTGAGATAAACTCCTTACCCCTTCCATCGTGTGAGTTCACAGCAAGAAAGCACCATCTATGAACCAGGAAGTGGGCCTCACCTGACACCAAACCTTCCTGCACCTTGATTTTGGATTTTTTGGGCTCTAGAATTCTGAGAAATAAATTTATGCTCTTCGTAAGTTACCAAGTTTATAATATTTTATTATAGAAGACCGAACAGACTAAGATATATCTTCAACATTATTTCATATAAATACATAAAACAAAATTTCCTATACTTCTCCTCTTCCATTGTGTGATTTTATTATTTATTTAAAGAGTCGGCTATTGATAAACATTTTACTATATTCAATCTTTTGCTATTACCAATTATGCTACAACGAATAACTTGTACACATGTCATTTAAAACATGTTGGAATTTACAGGATAATTTTTTAGAAATTGAATTGCCAGGTTAAAGAATGTATTTATTTTTATCTTTGCAATATACTGCTAAATTGCACTTCATATAAACCATACCAATTTATACTGTTTCCCAATACATTTGTCAGTGTAGTGTGTTGTTGATCTTTAGATGTTTACCAGTCTAAGAAATGGCTCACACCTGTAATCTCAGCACTTTGGGAGGCCGAGGCAGGTGGATCACGAGGTCAAGAGTTCAAGACCAGCCTGACCAAGATGGTGAAACCCCTGTCTCTAGCAAAAATACAAAAATTAGCCAGGTGTGGTGGAGGGCGCCTGTATGTGTGTGTTCCTGGTAATTTGCAAGATTTTTTTTCTAGTTAAAAGGAAGAATGATCTTCAAATGGTTATTTCAACCATTATGATTTAACATAAGGACTACAAAGTTTATCAGAGTTATACACTTAAATAATTATTCATGGCCGGGAACGGTGGCTCACACCTGTAATACCAGCACTTTGGGAGGCCGAGGCAGGCGGATCACCTGAGGTCAGGAGTTCGAGACCAGCCTGGCCAACATGGTGAAAACCTGTCTCTACTAAAAATACAAAAATTAGCCGGGCATGGTGGTGCACACCTGTAATCCCAGCTACTTGGAGGCTGAGAGAGGATAACCGCTTGATCTCAGGAGTTTGAGGTTGCAGTGAGCAGAGGTCACGCCACTGCACTCCAGCCTGAGTGACAGAGTGAGACTCTGTCTCAAAAAAAAAATTGCTTACATAGTTCCTTTTGATATACTTCATGACCGGTGATGAAACTATACAGAATAAGTTTTCTTTTTTCCCAATTTGTCTCTCCTTCATCATCAATTTTAGCAGATTATATTACCTTTATTAGTATTTAACATTTTACTATTAAGTATCTTTGTACTTCTATTACTAGTTTATCAGTTTTAAGGGTATATTGTATTTCATGGCTATTTTATTTATAGCCATGGAATAAAATAAACAATCACATTTACCTTTTTTTCTGTATACTTTCACTTTCTTCCCAAGTTTTCTTAGTTATATAAGTTATTTATTGTCAAGACTTATGACAATTACACTCTATTCTATAACTATAAACTTCACATTTTTGACTATTAATTCTATAATCCTAATATTCTTAATCTTCCAATTATAGCTCTACAGTCATAGCCTTACAGTTCTAACAT